>NW_004524793.1:3534328-3558367 GCF_000260255.1 Octodon degus
GCCAGATTCTTGGGACAGAATCTCAGGTAGAAGCAGCTTTTTACCTCACCTGTCTCACAATCACAGATTCTGGCAGCCACTGCTTCTCATGAGTGAGGTTAGTGATTTGCGCCAGGGTCCTATGCAATGGTATTTGAGTGAACTGCAGTTAAGGGAAAATACCATAGTTTCTGAGTTAGAAGTCCAAATATTTGTAAAAAAAAATTGATACATCCTTATCCACAAGCCCTTTGGGCACCTTCCAGCAGTGGACCTTGTCTATAAAGCACAGCCCATGCCCTGAAAGAGGAGATATTTTATCATTTTCTCCTGTAGGTGATAAATATGCAGGCACTTACTGAATTTCAAGAGTTCTTGTGACCTTTAGACCCACTGACAGCATCATCCTGCATATTCCTAATGTGCAGCATGACAGAACAAGACCTATAGCCCATATTTATCTTCACATGAAGTTACTTAAACCATGACAAACCACCAATTATACTTGCACGTTCAGACTTCAGGCTATGGCCTGTCATCCCTTATTGCTTGTCCCCAGTGCCGCCCTCCACACTCACAACCCTTCCCCTGTTATTCATAGCATGCATCCAATGGATGGCCACTGCTCATGCTTGCTATATGGAAGGTGAATCTACCAGACAGGCCGCTATGCTTGGACTGAGGAGTGAGGGCCAGAGAAGAGATAGAGATGGAAGCTTTGCCCTCATGGTATAAATTATTCAGCGAGGACAGAAAACAGTTTCTCTCCCTCAAGGATTTCAATGTGGGCTTTCCTGCCAACTGAAAACATCATCAAAAGAATGCAAAGGGATATAGAATGTTGGCATGGTTCTGTACAGAAAAGAAATAGGTTTATGATATACATTTTAAAATTTCCTCTAGTGTCTCTAAGAATAGGCCTAAGTCCTCATGGTAGGTAGTAAGATGAACATAATCATGTAGCATAATAGTCTTACTAAATACTGTTGGGGCTGGGGATCTAGCTCAGTGGCACCTATCTGGCAAACATGAGGTCCTGAGTTCAATTCCCAGTACAAAAAAAAAAAAAAAAAAAAAAAAAAAAGCCAGGGATATAGCTCAGTGCCATAAGTGTCTGCCTCACAGGTGCAAGGTCCTGGTACAAAAAATAAATTCTATTGTATTCAGGAGTTCAGAGCAATCTAGCGCTGCATATGAACTTGCTGTGATATGTTCGGCACTCCTGTGATGTGTATTGAAACTCTTCTACTTAGATTTGCCTCCATATCTGAAGATGAAACATGGAGAGTTCAGCTATGGTCACAGGGAGACCCCAGAGGACCACAGAGGTATAGTTATTGTGGAAGAAAAGTACCTGTGGGGAAACTAAAAAACCAGGGACATTTTAGCATGGGGCCATTCAAATGACAACAGTAAAGGGTGTGAAAGATACATAAATGCAGATGGTATAATCACATGCAAGAGTTTCTTGTTAATGAAGATTTTTAATATTGAAGTGAGTTGTAAGGTTATAACAATTATTATTATTATTATTATTATTATTATTATTAATATTTTGGTGTTGAAGACCAAACCTAGGAGCTTGCACTCACTAACCAAGTGCTATCCCACTGGGCTGAATCCTCAACCTCTTAAATTACATTTTTGAAAATGAAGAGAGTTAAAAGAAACCTTGTATAATGCATCATAGATGGTATATGCCCTCAAAAAAGACATGGAATAGAAGATAAACCTCTTGAGGTATCTTTGTTTTCTTTGATTCTCTATTACCTCAATAACATAGGCAGAAATGCAAATGATACCTGTAAAATCAGTTAAGTAATCTTCAATTATGTCACATTGTTATAATAAGCTGAATAGAACCTTAGCATCTACATTAAAAGTGTATAAAACATTGCTTCTGAAGGGGCCAATGGGAGTTACAAATTTTAGCATTTGCTTGACTGCAGATTTACCTATTTGGCCCTTCATCAGCCAGGTGTGATGGTGCCACACCTGTAATTCTAGCACTTAAGATGCTAAAGCAGGAGGATTGTTGTGAGTTCTAGGCCGGTCTGGGCTATACTGTGAGTTTAAGACTAGACTGAACTACATAATAAGACTGTGTCTCAAAAAGTTATTTTTGAGCCTGGGAGATGGCTCAGTAGAATAAGCGCTTCCTTGGCAAGCTCAGGTGTCTGAGTTCAATCCTCAGTTCCACCAAAAGAAAGAAAGAAAGAATGAAAGAATTCTTTTTAAGCTAAGAAGATAGCTCACTTGCATAAGCACCTGCCTGGCAAGCGCAAGGTCTTGAGTTCTATTCCTGGAACAACAACAACAATAACATTAGTTTTAAATTGTTTTGGTTAGTTTTCTCTTGTTGCTGAGATAAAATACTGGTTGCCTAAAGTTAAGGGAAGAAAGATTTATTTAGCTGATAGTTTATAGAGGTTTCAGTCCATACTCTGCTGGCTCTAAGGTAGTGGTACATGGCAGAGGGACAGTAGTTCATGGCAGTGCAAGACACAAAAGTAACAGCAGCAAATGGGAGGAAGAAAGCCTCTTTTCCTCCCTTATGTTATATGTAGACTAGTGCCCTAAAGCAGGTGTGGCACTTACACCATGTCCCTGCCCTTCTCCTGCACAACTGAGGATGTTTACCAAGTGAGGGCCCTGGCCCCCTGCAGAGTCAAGCTGGAAACCATGTTGAAATTCTCCCCCCCCACCCAGGAGAGGGCATGCAAACAAGAGGTCCTAGTTTAACAGGTTCTCTTGAAAAGCCCCATGACTGCATGAGACTTCGAGCAGAAATCCACATTCGAGCCATAACGGAAATTTCAGAAACTAAAATTAAAAATAATATTTGGCCTCTCATTAACGTTCACTTTAAAACTGGTATTGGTGAGTTTGTAATGCAAACATGGTTATTTCTGTCCCAAATTTCAGTCAAAATAAACTAATGTTTTAATAGTCTTGTTCTCTGCCTGACAAAAATCATATTTAGCTATAATGCTGCTTCTTGTTGTGGGGGAGGGGAGGACCTATAGGGTGTGCAGGATCTCACTACTAGATTGGACTCATAGTGATCTGCCTGTTTACAGCCTCCCAAGAGCTGGGATTATAGACACGCACCCCCATGCTGTCTCAATTGCCTTCTCAGTGCTCAGCACAGAAGGGGCCGGCACAGCAGGCCTAGGGATTGAACCCCCGGCCCCTGTGCCTGCTTGCAGGTGCTTTAATCCACTGAGCTATTTGGCCAGCCCTTTGCTGCTTCTTATTCATTTTTTAATATATTGTCTTTACCTTCCTGGAGTAGACACATACTGACATCCAGTAAAACTGAGGAACTCACTATACAGGCAACAAAAGGTTGAAGAGAACTTAGCTATAACCCTGAATCCCATAGAAACCAAGTTTGGTGACTATCTACAGCATTTACTGAGAGCAGGAGCTTCTCTCTTTTTTGTAGAGTATTGACCCAGTAGGGTGTCTATTTTCTGATTTAGATAGTCCATTGAGGAAGACAATGTCATGAGACAAATAAATAATGGCTTGCAAACATCATAACTGAGTTTTAGAGGGGCTAATATATTGATAGTTTTGCTTCATCTCCTTAAAACAGTTTGTCCTCCAATCATGTTATGATTTATGTGGGAATTGTCAGCGGGGATTTGAACAGAGAAAATTGAACACATCACCACTCATCCAGCACTACAGGGTCAGGTGTTTTAATCCCTTTGTTCTGAATCTTCATCAAAGCTGTGCTTTGGAAAGACCCCAGGGATTTTTCTTGGGAAGAAATCATTTAACACAAGTGGCATCATTTGTTTCAGAAATGATTCCTAGGCTGCTGCATAAATACTAATGACATGCATAACAATGTGTTCCACCTTGGAATTTGCAACAAAAGTCACGGAGATGTAGGGACGCAGGCTTTCAGTGAAAGGCAACTTTTAACTGTGTATCAGAACTTGGTAGTTAGATGTGCCTACTGATTCTCCCTACCATTTCTTATCATAAATAAGCCTAGATTCTAAAAAGAGAAGGGAAAATCGAGATATGACCAATAATAGGGTGGGTGAGACATTTCTAACCACAGCCATCATTGCATACTGTCGCGCGCAGCCTTGCCAGCAAGGAAGACTCGACCACTGGTTGTGTCTGCGCAGCCTTTTATTGCCCTGTTACATTTCTCTTCTCTCTCCCGAGGCCCCTGCTCTTAGCTTATAAGTATTAGGGCTTCCAATCATGGGGTGCCACGTATGTACTGTCCATTGGTCCAGGTATGCGGAAGCAATGCATTAGCCCAAGCCTTGGCCTTATATGGAGTTGTTTATTACTAGGAGCGCTCACCCCCTGAGAGGGTGGAAGGCGGAAACCGGCGCCATCCTAGGGCGCTGCTACACGCAGCTCCCTACAGCATACCACAAGCAGTAATTTCTCACGAGCAATGAGATATATAATGTATCAAATACTTGAGCTGGAACTCTGTTTAAGGCACCCTACCAGGTGCTTTTTTTTTTTTTTTTTTTTTTTTTTTTTTTTTTTTTTTTTTTTTTTTTTTTTTGCAGTACCAGGGATTGAACTCAGGACCCTGCGCTTGCCAGGCAAGCACTTATTCTACTGAACTATCTGCCCGGGCCCACTACTAGGTACTTTGAAGAGCGCAAAAATACAGTCTTGTATTTTCATGGTATTTCTAAACTGGTAGATGAGATAGTACATTCACATAAATAAAAGTGAAAGGCTGATAGGGTCTTTTTTTCTGATGTGTACAAAATGTAAATATTTAATTAACTATGGCCTCCAGTATACTAGGCAGCCATTGGAGTGCAGAGATGACTGGGACTAGATGATGACCTTAGTGATTTTCCTCCTGAGCTTGGAGAGTTGGAGAACTTTTCCCCTTTTTTCTCTGTCTCCACTGGTGCCAAGTGGTCTAAGCCACCATTGTCACCTCTTTCCTATACTATAGCATAAGTTCCAAAGTGATATCTCTGCTTCCCAGCCTACTTGTGCCAAGATCTGTTTACCCTACAGCAGTTAGACAATGGTTCCTAAAATACATTTGCAGTTCATGTTTATGAAGCCTTACACACCTATGTCTCAGTGGTCTGCACTTCACTTTTGTCTATGAACTTGCCCATTGTCTCCTTGCCTCACAGTGTTTTTTGCACCTGCTTTTTTTTGAACAGGGAAAGACTGTCCTTGCCTTTGGGCTTTCACACTATCTGATATGCTCAGTTTACTGTGCCTGAAAAGTGTTCCAGGATTTATATTAGCCAGTATTATTTAGAGAAACAGAAGTTACAGAATGCCCTATAAATTTAGGATTTAGTATGCAGACATGACTCCGAGATTTTTTTTTTTTTTTTTTTCAGAACCAGGGATTGAACTCAGTCCCTTGTGCTTGCCAGGCAAGCGCTTATCCTACTGAGCTGTCTCCCTGGCCCCAACTCCCAAGATTTTGAAGACTAAGAAACCTCATGATCTGCTGTGTGTAAGCTGAAGAATGAGGAAACCTTGTGGCGTAATTCGTTTCAAGTCCAAAGGCTTAACAACTGAGGTGTCTGATGGTGCAAATCCCAGTCCAGGCCAACAGAAGATTAAATGAGATGTCATAGCTCAAGCAGGGAGGAAGGAAAAAAAGGTGTAAATGTTCCCTACCTCAGCCTTTCTTTTCCTATAGGCACTCAATAAATTAGATGATAGCTTCTCACTCTACTTTGCTGAGTCTATTGATTCAAATTCTAATTTCATCTAAAAACAGCTTCACACATGTAGTCACAAACAATATTTAGTCTGGACACCTTTGATCCTTCCAGTTGACATCTTAAAGTTAACCAGAGTTCTGTAGCAGTGCAGTCCAATAAGAAAAATGAAACAAGAAGATCGTGGGATTTTCAAATCACATGTTTTCATCTTCACTGAGAAGGTTTTGGAAAGTATCAGGATGGAGAAAACCAGCGTCCTGGGGAGTGCATGGAAGGAAAGGAGTAGAGAGCAAGGTGCAGAGTGTGTCTCACATGCACAATCTGGAAGGAATAGGTTGGGTTTGAGGGCTGGCTTCGCAGTGAAAAATTCTCATAAGAAAGGGCAGTAGTAAGCCTGTTTCAGACAGAACAGAAATCTGAAGGATGTAAGCTTCAACTAAGAGGAGAAGTGTTCCAAAAGTGAGTCAGTGCTAGAGATCAAGCTGGGGGCCTCACACATGCCAGACAAGTGCTGTACCACTGAGGGGTACTTCGGCCTTAACATCTTTCAGTCATGTATTTGTTGCAATCATTTGCTTTCTATTTTGACTTTTTGTTGTTGTTGTTTTTATTTTTAGTTTTAAACAGATTATTTCAAGTTACCTTAATCAAAATGATAGCAAAATGATATCTCAAAGTTCTTTAGCAAATAACTGATTTGCAAATATTTCCTCCGAGTTTATAACTTGTCTTTTCCTTGTCTTGAAGAAAACCTGTCAATTTTGATGAAATCTTCCTCGTTCTTTCATGAATTTTGCATTTAGTGTCACCTGTAAAACATTTTCTTAGCCCAAAGTCACAAAGATTTTCATCTTTGAGCTCACATTCCTTTTCTACCTATGGGTGTTTATTGGTCCTGGCAACATTTATTAAGAAGACCTCCTTCCCCACTGTATTGCCTTTGCCCTTTTGTTAAAACCCAGTCTTCCACATATGTGCAGGTCTTTTCCTACAGCTCTGTTTGGTTCCCTGGATCTATGAGTCTGCCAATAGCATGTTGTCTGAAATCTTAGAACAAGTGTTATAATCAGTTGTAAGACCGCTAACTTTTTTCAAAGTTGTTTTTGCTCTTCTAGGCTTCTCAATTTTCATATGAGTTTCATAATCTACTTGCCATTCTGTTTTAGAGCTTGCTATCATTTTGATTAAGATGTTCTTAAACACTTGTAATCCCAACACTGAGGAGGCTGAGGCATGAAGATTGTAAATTCAAACACAGGCTGGTCATTTTAGCATCTTAGTGAGACTTTGTTTCAAAAATATTTTCTTTTTTTTTTTTTTTTGTTTTAAAGGCTGGCTATAGCTAGGCATGGTGTTGTACATGTGTGATCCCCAACACTCAGGAGGCAGAGGCTGGAGAGAATCAGCACAAGTTCGAGGTCAGCCTGGACTACATAGTGAGTTCAAGGCCAGCCTGAACTACATAGCAAAACCCTGTCTCAAAAATTTTTAAAAACTAAAGGCTGGGGATGTTCTTAGCACAAAAGCTCTGGATTCCTTTCTCAATATCTTCACCATGCCAAAGAGATACCATTAAATCTGTTAATCAACTTGGATAGAACTGTCATCTTAATAATGTTGCATTGTCTAGTCCATGAAAATAGTGTACCTCTTTGTATGGTTTTAGAGGTGAATTAAGAGGTTCTTAGTCTCTTAACAATGTTGATTTTTCTAATCCTTGAACACAAATTTTATATTTATTTACATTTATTTAAACATTAAAGACTTTGTAACTTTCCTTTTTTATTATGTTTTCATTTATTTATTTTTCTGTATTTTAGAGAAGGGTCCACAGGGTGTTCATGGTCTCACTACTAGATCGGACTCCTAGTGATTCTCCTGTTTGTAGCCTCCCAAGTGCTGGGGTTACAGGCCACTATGCCCAGTCTCAATCACAGTCTCAGTGCACCCAGGGGGTGGGGCTGGCATTGTGTACCTTTCAATGTACAAGTCTTATACTTCTTTGGTTAAATATATATATATATGGGCTATTATAAATGAATTGTTTTCTAGTCTGATTTTTAGCTATTGTGCTCATCAAAGTTCTTTAGGGAAACAGAAACAATATGTGTATATATAGTCTGCAATTTATAATGGTTCAACTTTATGATGATGATGGTGCAAAATTGTTCCCATTTAGCTATTTTCCCTTTCACTTTCACTATTGCATTCAGTGAATTGTATTAAGTGCTGCTTTCTAAAATAGGCTTTATGTCAGATGACTTTGCCAAGCTTTTGATTAATGTAATGTTTGGGGCATATTCAAGGTAAGACTAAGCTATGATGTTCAAAATTTTAGGTATATTAAATGCATTATTAATTTAGGATATTTTTAGCTTATCTTTAGTTTGTTGGAAGGAACCCTACCATAAATCAAGGAGCATCTGATTTATATTCACACATAGACACCACACACACACACACACACACACACACACACACACACACAGAAACACACACACATTTATAGGAGGGAAAAGAATGGTTGATCTTAAAGAGCTAGTTCATGTGATAATGAAGACTGGAAAATCAGAAATCTGCAGCCAGAGAGCTGTTTTTGCAATCCAAGTGTCAAAGCCATCAGCTGGTGAACAGCCTTTTTGCGCAGCACTGCTTAAGGCCAGATTGGTAGATTCTGACATTTTCTTTCTGTGTTCTCTCCAGCACTCTGTCCTGACAGCTGTAGCCACCTTGACCTCCATGCTTTCCTGGCCTAAACTTTCCAATTCAGGAAGTCTGCTATTCTCTGCCAGAGCTCCCCTTCCTTATACTGTAACATGGAAGGTCTCTCAAATAAATACTTAAGTGGGGCCTGGGATGTAGCTCAGTGGCACAGGGCTGTCTGGCAAGCACAGGGCCCTGAATTTGATTCCTGGTACAAAACAAAATAAATACATAGGGGCAGTTGTAGCATTCACCACATTCATTCCCCAGCTGTCCGGAATCACTGTCCTCCACTCCCGAATATACAGTGCCTCAGAGCCCATTGTTCTGTACATTTGCTGGCTCATAAAACATATATGCATGTTTACATGTAGTAGTTATTACATAGAGTTTACCAAATTAAGCTAGCTTTAATTCTAGATAACTTATTAATGTATTTGAACTTTGTTTTAACCAGAATGTTTTGCTGAATTCTATTTCCCAATAGCACAGTAAAGCTTGCAGGTGACAGGTTCTTTGTGACATCATTCACCTTTTTTAGAACTTCAGTGATATATACTCTCATTTAAAATGTATGATAAAAAGTATTGAGTAAGCAGTGGTGGTAGAGAGCAGATAAATCTGTCTTTGCTTGACTGATAACCATAATTATATTTGACAGTTGGTGCTTGCTAGGTAATAACAGCTTTGGCTTTTCCAGAAAACTACTGATATTATGTTTTTACCTGGTCCATTAGAAAACTGTCTATTTCACTCTGCAATCTTCAACTTTCATTCTCTGCCCCTGCCTCTCCACTTCTCCTCCCTCCCCCATTCTCCCTCTTCTGCCTGCCTCTCTCCCCCACAGAGCGCATGCTAGATCCATATACATGTAACATCTTTCCCTGTTTCATTTACACTAAATACATATTTTGAAAGTTTAGGCTCCCAGTGGGTCCACGTATGATAGATAGCATGAGGAGGTGCAGAGCCACACCCTTCTTCAGGACACTGCCAGAGTACCCTCTTCCATAACTGCAGGTGGATAAAATGTTTCCATCTCTTCTGATTGTAAAGGATACTTAAACTCTACCAATGCTTTTCTCTAGTTCTCCTAGGTAAAATATGTGCTGGATTTCTACCAAGAACAACATTAACCAATACTTTTCAGGATATAACAAAAAGTTAAAAGCAAGTATAACATTAAAGGAATCTGCTTCAGGGTTTTATTAATTTATTTTATTCGTAGAAATATAATTTATTCCTAGGTAAGGTAACTGCTTCTTTGATGCCTTTGTTTTTTTGATATTGTTTGTTAATCCCTCCTAAGAACACATTAAAAAATGATGTTTACATCTTTTTTCAGAATTAAGGAAGAACACAGAGACTGTAATTAACTCCTTGTGTTGCCTTCATTGTATACTACAGTAGTTAGCATTGAATTTAATCTGCTGTGCTCGCTTCGGCAGCACATATACTGAATTTAATCTGCTTAAGAAATAATACAGTTGTCACCATTCTAGGCATTTATTTCCTTAGCTTGGGCCTGGTTGTTTCCTACTTCTTATCAGAATCAGACATTTTATAACCTAAGTTCCAATAGGTATTATTAATCAGATGTTATAATTTATTTTCTGTTTTGTTTCCCCATAACCCAACATGAGCACATCCTGATTTTCTTTGAAGGCCTACAGAAATTTTCAAAGGAAGTTAAAAATTCAACACAATGGAAAATCTTGGACTGCTGAATGAATCTTAAGCCTTATATCATGTTCTTGGAGAGGCTGAGTTAAAAGAGTTTTAAGAGAGATGCTAATATACTCCTCAAAGGATTAACATCGAGATTATATAAAAACTCAAAAATCAGAACCCTCTATATTTAAAGAAAAAATAAAAATGAGCATCTGAAGTGAATACATACTTCTCAGCTGAAGAAGTATAAACAGCAAATAAATATATAAAAAATGTTTTACATCACTGGCCATTCAAGAAATTCAAATTGACACAGTACTGAGATTTTATCTCCCTCCCAAAAGAATGGGTATCATCAAGAAATCATCCACTAACAAATGGAGATGAGGCTGTAGGGAAAAAGGCAACTTTCTCCACTGTTGGTGGGGGTATAAATTGGTACAAATATTTTTTGTACAATAAAAAAGGATATACTGAGTCATTCTTAGGTAAATGGATTACCTTGATAATATAAATTAATTGAAATAAATGAGACACATGTGTTTTTAAATACCAATTGTTTCTATTTTGTGAGAAAACCTAAATGCAAGAAAGAACCAAAATAGAGGAGAGATATTGAAAAGTAGAAAGAAAATGTTCAAGTGGGAAGTGGAACAAAGGAGGCGAATGAGGAAGGAAAGGAAAGGAACTGAGAATTTAAAAAATTAAAATAATAGAAGAAAAAAGTACACATGAAGTTTTTAAAATTTATTTATTTATTTTTTACTTTATTTATGTGTGTGTGTGTATGTGTGTGTGTGTGTGTGGCCAGCTCAGCCCACCAGGGGGCAGGACTGGCTGGCATGTGATGCTGGGGGATTGAACCACGGTCCCTGTGCTTAGCTTAGCTTGTTCTAAGTAGGTGCTTTAGACCACTGAGCCATCTCACCAGCCCCACACATGAAGCTTTTTAAACAAGGAAGGGAAGAAGGATTGTATTGAAGGGAAGGAAATGGGGAAAAAAATTAGAGTATGTTATATCCAAGTCCAAATTCTCTATGGTGAATGTGATCAATATGTACATAAAAAATGTACTGATGAAATCATTTTTTAAAAAATGAGGTATGCTGATACAATAAAGTTTCAGGAAAAGAGCTTGCTGTACTAGATGTTTTTTGTTTGTTTGGCAGAACTGGGGATTGAACTCAGACCCTTGCGCTTGCCAGGGAAGCGTTTATTCTACTGAGCCATCTCCCCAGCCCCCTGTACAAGGTTTTAACCCCAAGTTTTCTCCTTCTATTCTCTTGATTGTTTTTATGGATTCTTGGTTTTATTTTCCATCCACTTACTTCTTAGCTCTCTGATTCCCATCTTTTCCAGTAAGAAATCACTCAAGCTCCTTAAAACTGTGACTTCCTTTTGAAAAGGAACAATTTAATCAGAAATAAGTTTTTTATTTCTTCATGTGTGTCTTAGTTAATGTTCTCTCATTGCTGAAACAAAAATACCCAACAGCCAAAGTTAAGGGGGAGGGAAGGTTTATTTAGCTCACAGTTCGTAGAGATTTCAGTCCATAGTCCTTAGAGCTAGCGCTAAGGCAGGGTAGTACGTGGAAGAAGGGCAATAGTTCATGGAGGCAGAAGACAGCAAAAGCAACAAAAGCAAGAAAGAGACAAAATTGTTTCTGTTCTTTATATTGTACACAGATAGCCTACCTTAGCAGGAGTATAGCACTAATAACCTTAATCCCATCATTGGACCCTGAATCAATCACAATCTCCACATTTGGCCACCTCTGATAAGCCACTCCCCATGACATGAGTCTTTGGGGCGGGGGATCCAGACCCAAATTATAATATTCATGCCTTCTGGTAGGCATAACATAACAACGATTCTTTCTTGTTGAAAGGCCACTCCTTTATTCACACATACATCCTACCTCACACATACATATGAAAAAATGCTCAACATCACTGGCCATTTGAGAAATGTAAATTATCACAACACTGAGATTCTCCCTCACTCTAGAAAGAGTGGGCTGTCATCAAATAACAAATGCTGAGCTTCAATTTGTAATATATATGATATGGTCCTAGTCTGGGAAGGTCAGTGGAGAACACTGTGGAGTTAAGCTTCCTAATTTCTGATGTAAAGTTTAATACTTTAAGAATACTTGTGCTATTCCTTAATCTACCATTAAAAATAGAACAGCTTTTAAACAAAAATCAATGTATATTCATAGGTTTATTTTGCTTAATGCAAGATATCATTCTCCTCCTACTGCAGGACTTATCCAAGTTTCTTCATAAAGGAAACTTTCAATGCAAAATTGTTCTTATCTGGTTTCCCTTTAGAGAATTTTCCCCTACATTTCATCATCATCAACAACAGCTCTTTCTCTTGATACTCCTCCTCCTCCTCCTCCTCCTCCTCCTCCTCCTCCTCCTCCTCCTCCCCCTCTTCCTCTTCTTCCACTTTCTTCTGAAGTGGGAAGATGAGAATAGGATGTCTCTGAATACCTAGGAACTAGTGATACCAAATAAAGAATCTGTTGGATGGTTAAAAGCTATGAACTGATTCTAGGCCTTCCTTCCTCTTAGGATTAAGCATTCAAGTACTCTACATATTTGTCCCCACTGACTTGGTGCTTCTAAGTAAACTGCTGTCATTTTTGTTGGTTTTCCTTTGAATTAGGTTGTCCCCCCCCCCCTTAAAATGTGCAAATTGAAGAATATCCTATAAACCCCACTTAGGTCCTGTTATAAATCAGTCCAGAAAACTGCCAAGACCTAAGATGGGAACAACATAAAGACAGAAGGAGGCAGTAGGGCCCCAAAGATAAGCCTGTCCATTGTAGGAATAAATCTGTTTCGGGACCTCCGGTTATGTAGCCTGTGAAATCTAAATATTTACTGTGTCCAGAAATTATAGCACACTGAAAAATATTGTAAGAAACAAAATCAGTTCTGTAGAGAAAGTATCACGCTCCATTTCCCAGTAAGTAAAGCAGGGATGATTTCTCCCTATTCTGGAAGCATTTGAGGTAATGATCTGGATATTTTTTGCTTATAAGCTTTTAAAAATTCCACTGTCTCACCTGATAAAATTGCTGATGCAGCCTCAGACCTGATGTGTACTTCTCATGCATATTATGAAATCCAACTCAAATTATCATATATTAGTTTTAGAAGAGCACTAAGGAAACTAGTTCTAAATTATTTCTCATCTTGGCCCAATTCCACAGCACAGCAGTGCTCGGAATCCACACTCAATATTACTCTTTACTTCCCAAACCCATATTGTAGAGGATCTCTCTGTCCCTGCTTCTGCCTCTGCCTCTATCTGTGTCTCTTTGTCTCTTTTTCTACCTCTATCTCCTTCCCTTTCTCCCTCCCTCTCTCCCTTTCTTTCTTTTATGGTTATCTCTGATGCACCCAAGAATAGCACTGGTGAGAATTTGTGTGAATATTTCTTGATTTCCTTGATCCCAAATTTTTTATTTCTCACAAACTGAAATCAAACTGTGTGGGCTTGCAGCTCCTGCCAAGCAAGGAGCTGAGGCTGCCACAATGCTGCTCTTCGCTTACCTATGGCATTCTCTATGATGGCATTTTGTGGTATCTTAGGCAGTGGGCATGGTAAATTCTGCATTTTGACTACCCTACCCTTGGCATCAAGGTGTAATGTGACTTTGATTTGCTCTTTAGCACACTTAATTTTTTTTTTTAGTGTTGTTGGTTTGTAGAAATGACCACAAAGTTGTATGACTCAAGTTCAGTGTGTAGAAGCGATGTTTGCACAAATGGTAGTAAATGTACAATATCAATGAAATGTGAGATATATGTGGTACCTTAGTTCATGAACTGGTTGTAAACCACATCAAATTTCCCCATAAGGTCAACATTTAACCTAACTGTTGAATTTATCTCAGTTCTTGTCCAATTCATTTTCCAGAACCATGGAAAAAATCAAGTTTGTGAACCAAGGAAAAGGGATGTAACAACGATAAGTAGTCATCTTGTTTATGTGGTAATTATTTGTTTCCTTTAAAATGATGTCTTAGAGTTTACATAGCAACCTGTATATCAGGCAAAAGTGAGTTTCCCTACAGGAATAGTTGAGAGATGATGCCGTGAATAATGAAATTGGAGGAGAAGAAGTGTGTATTCTGACAAAAGGTGATTTCTCAACAACTAGACTTTGAAATGGAAGCTCTGCCTCAGAATCATTTGGAGACTCTGATCTCGTCTCCTGTTTTGCATAATATGCAAAGCTATTTGTGTTTTTCCTTTCCTCATCAGTCTTTTTCCTCCCATCCACTAATTCTACCTTCCAGACTTACTGCAGATTTGTTTGCTATGATTAGGTATGCTTTGTTACTGGCTGGCTTCTTGATTTGTAATGAAATAGAATTCTCTTACTGGTAGTCAAGGCCAATAAAATGAGACCCCTGTGCCTGATTTTATTTCTGTAAAATGGCTCATTGAAGGGACATATTTTGAAAGGCTTCTGTAGATTATTAGTTCATAAAATGGGGGTGTTCCAGCACTTGAGTTATGATAATAATGATTTTCTGGACATGTAGTTGTACTGTTTTTCAACTATAGCTGAGATGTAGGATCAAGTCTACATAATGGCCAAAGAGGTACCAGAAAGCTGTGAGCACCACTTTCTCTTTTCATGATGCTTTAGCGCAAACCTCCTTGCACTTCCTTGCTTCTGTGCTTCTGCTCTCCTCCTAAGTGAGTATAAGAAGTAGTGGCTACTGAGAAGGTGAGTGAGGGAACAGGAAGAATTAAGCTTGGGTACCTGACAGCCTGACTAGTCAAGGGAGTCCCAATATGGGCAACCACAGCCCTAGAGACAGCGTCTCCAGTTAAGGTGTTTCAGAGCATGCGAGAGAACATCTGTGTTGTGATTGTTTTCAACATCTATCTCTACCTGCTAATCACTCCGGTTACCAAACAGTGGGCCTCAAATGCCAACCGCCTGATTATATTTTCATTGTTTTCTGTTCATGGCAGGCAAAGAAAGCTGTGTATCTATTTATGCCATAAATGTTTCTTGTCTTTCATTAGTTTAAGTAAAAAAAAAAAAATTAAAGGGGAATATTAAGGAAATAACAGTTCAGGAAACTATAAAAATCACAGCAGTCATGTCATTATTAGAAAGAAATGGTTCAATTAATTCTTATTTAATGAGGATCCTCTGCTCAATAAAATGTGGTGTTTGACACTGCAGCAGAAATTTATAGTGGGAAGAATGATGGACTGCATGTTCATCATTTCTGTTGCAGTTTTCCTTTCAGCAGCATGATATTAGCAAGTCAGCTCTTTCTAGGCCTCAGTTTCCTTGTCTATAAAATAATGGAAAGCTGGCAGCAATAATTCTGTCTCTACCAGAGAGATATTTCCAATCTCAACAAAAAAATGGAAGCTGTTAAATGATTTTTTAATTTGAATGTTATTTTTTAAAAATATTAAGTCAATTTTGGGGACACTACACCACAGCCTGGTGATAAGGACCTTAGAAGATTTGTGCAGGGATTTGTCTAGCATTGAAGACATGATACTAGTCTGGCTATTGTTCTCCACCCAAGAGAAGCAAACATCTTATATTTTATCTAGACTTTAAATGAACCTATTTTTTGAAATGAACCTTGGTCAGTGAAGGAAAGTGAATGCTGGTGGAACCTACTTGGATAAAGTGGTCACAAAAATTGTTTTTCAATGAAGTTGAACTGTAAGGTAAAATCTGAGTAGTGAGCAAGATATTACCATGAGAAAATAACAGAAAAAGCATTTCTATAAAGGGAGCAGCATGTGCTGAGTCTGGAGAGGAAAGAATTGCTCTTTCCCATGAGCAAAGTATGGTTGGAGCTGGATGGACAAAGAAGAGAATGGAATGAGTTGAGCGGGATGAGGTAACAAGAACCAGGTCGTGCAGGCTGTGCAGATTATGGCTAAGGTCTTGCATTTTATTCCAAATGCTCTGGGAATACTCTGATTTTTTTA
This sequence comes from Octodon degus, assembly GCF_000260255.1. Classification (NCBI taxonomy): domain Eukaryota; kingdom Metazoa; phylum Chordata; class Mammalia; order Rodentia; family Octodontidae; genus Octodon; species Octodon degus. Next base: position 3,550,368 of record NW_004524793.1, read on the forward strand.
AGTGATATTTTGGCCCTTTGTGTTTAGGTTTCAAAGGACAAACCAATCAAACAGGCCAGAGTCCTAGAAGTTCACACTAGGGTTGATGATTTATTGCCTGAGATGGAGTTGCTTCAAGAAGCCTCCCAAACAATCCTCAGCTCTTCTTTGATCCATAAATTTGCCCACATCAATATCTGAGATAGCTTGCATACCATTTATACTCCTGTTATATTTTATTACTCCGATCTATAATTCTTATCCCCTCCGTCTCCAAGTTCTTGATTCAGATTCAAGTTCATCAAAGTTCAAACTTTCACAAAATGTATATGTCCCATAAATGTTGGTCACAGAGCAAGTACATATAAGTTCAGTGGTTTCCAATAGTCAGTGTGCCTCAAGATCACTGGGAAGATTTAGAACATGGATGCCAAGGCTGCCCCTTCAGAGTTTTCAATTCTCTCAGCTCCTTGTATTTACTGCAGTGATCCAAATGATCATGCTGTGAGGTCAGAGTGCAGAACCAAGGATGATTCTGAGTGCCCTGCACTAGTTTTAGGAGTGTCATGTTCACCCTTCCCCTTCCCATGCCCATATATATATATATATATATATATATCTTTGCCTTGTCACTGTTAAAAGCACAACATGAATATATTGGTCATCTAGTGTTTGAAGTTATTAGGAATAATCAACTTGGAAATCTATAATATGAGACTAGATACATGTATAATCCTGTGATATCACTGATCCAGGGAATTAAGCTACATTTTCTAGGATGCGCTTTCAATTAACTTTTTTAGAAGTAAAGATAAATTAGTTTTTCACTAGACCCATGGAATTTAAGTGACTTTTTTATCAGTTGTGAACCCTAAAAAATGTCAAATGAAGAAGGTGTTGAACTGTGTTTTCTTTAGGTATGATGTTCAAATGTCTAGGCATGTTATGTTCATGAAAGTGTTTTGATTTCAGAATGGAAATTTAACTAATTATTCAGAATTAGATTTATTTAATTCTTCCTTATGGGTATGTAATAATATAATTTTAAGGTACCTGTTTCAAAATAGAAAATCAATGTTAGAAATAATAACAATAAAAAAAAATTAACCAAACTGGGCTCAGTGCCCAGGGAAACTAGCCAGACTTCAAGAACTAGGCAAGGAATAAACTAATAGAGCAAAAAGATAAGAATGAATAGAGTTGTTCATAATGTCCCTTTAAAATGACCACTTTACAGTGTGACAGCTACTGAGAAATTCTATGTGGACATTTGTCATTGTGGGCGGGGTTCCTGCCTGTCTCATTTCAATGACAAACTTTTTATGGAGTTTGCCTTCCTGCAACGTCAATCTTAAACATACCAAGAATATACGGTGATTCTGCATTGTGTTTGAGATTTTATAATGCTGTGAACTACTTGGAAACAAACACATCAGAAATAAAAACAGTACTTGGTAACACTTTAACTGGAGTTGGAAGGAAAGCCTTCAAGTTTCCCAGGATGCTTAAATGTCATATGATTTACATAAACGGGGAGGAAATCTTCTTTGTGTGTTTAGGGGTGTGCGTCTAATACAGGAACCCATGCTTTCCTGTTATTGAAAAGCATTCTTTAATCTTTTGAGCACATTTTTGGGCCTGCATATATTCCAGGCATGTTGTTTCCTTTAACATGAAAACACAAGAGCAGGATACAACTACCAGAGAAACCCCTTTGTGTCATGGGAGGCACAAAAATAAATGAATCAACTTAAATGGATGGACAGAGCCCTGGGCACGCTGTGAGACTGGCTGACTTATTGAGAGGAATGGCTATTCCTAGTGGAATGTAACAGGTCTGAAGCCAGAATAGAGAATCTATTTGTGATAGAAGACCAAAACTTTCCTCTGATTCTAGGTATGAAGGGGATGATAGCTTTTTAAAATTAATTAAAATTAATTAATTTATTAAGTAATTTATTTATTTAGTGGAACCGGGGATTGAACTCAGGCCTTTGCACTTACCAGGCAAGTGCTTATTCTACTGAGCTATCTCCTAGGCCCGATAGCCTTTTTTTTTAAGGAAAAAATCTTTTTATTTATTTGGTACAAAGTCTCACTATGCAGCTCAGACTTGTACTGATCCTCCTGTCTCAGCCTCCCCAGAGCAGAGATTACAGGCATGCACCACATGCCCGATTTCGGTGGCTGACACAGCACACCCAGGATTCCAAGACCGGCAGAGCACGCAGTACTGGGATAGAATCTGGGTCCTTGCACTTGCAAGGCAGGTGCTTACATCACTAAGCTATCTCCGCAGCCCCAGAACATAGCTCTTTAGCCATAAGAGTAAGTGCAATTGGTATAAGACATTGGAGGCTTTTATCCAAATATAAATAAAGTGGTGGACAATGACCTAAAGAACTAATTTGAAAAACTTTTTTTTTTCCCCTCCTGGTGTTTGAGAGGTACTGCTACCTGAGACTAGGAGGAGTAATTATCCTGGTCCTACAGGTATAGTGATGACAGGAATCTGCATGTGGGGTTTATACCCAAAATGCCAAATATAGCCATAATCACATGTAAACTAGATAACTGCGTAACTTTGCAAAGGCAAATAGTTTGTTTCAAAATATTTGTTTATTTGTTTGGGCTTCATTATCACTGAGACCTCAAATACTTATGCTGGATTGTTAAATTAGAAACAGTCACTGAAGGTCCCTGAGGAAGCTAGTAACCTTAGTTGTCCTTCAGATTCATCCTTTTCAACGTTTCCCTTCTGGTGCCTGTGAGCCTGGTATGCTTCTTTCCCTACAATCTGTAATTATGCACTTGCAGTTTCCATTAGAGGTTCTTGGTGTTATTCATTTAGTTAAGTCACTTAATTGAATGAAGATTTATATAAAGCATCTCTCACAGTAATATTATAAACTGCTTGAGAAGAGAGATTATGACTTCTATTTCTTTTGCATTCACTCAACCCTCTCTAGAGGCACATATTCATTTATTCATTCATATTCTCCCCCCCTCCCTCCCTCTCGCCCTGGGCATATGCACAGTAGGTATTGAATGGGGAAATAAACCAACTTGCCGATCCACTGACCTGAGTGGTCTTTTCTTGGCAGTAACAAACAAGAAGCCCACGCAGGCATCTATCACAAAGGTCAAGCAGTTTGAAGGCTCCACGTCATTTGTCCGAAGATCACAGTGGATGCTTGAGCAGCTTCGGCAGGTTAATGGGATTGACCCTAATCGGGTGAGTAGATTATCCAGTGCTGAACAAGAGTTTTCTTCACAAGATGACTCTTTGATTGACTTTGGTAGTGGTAGTAGTTCTTTGACTCATACTTAAGGCTATTCCTCTATTTCAGTTCTGTGACTACCCTTTTTGATGCCTGTTCCTTCCAATGGAAAATAGCAAATCTTTTAATTATGTTTGAGAGAAGAACCTAAGATGATGGAAGAAATCCTGCCTCCAATGTTTATCAACACAGGGCAGGGTTCAGATAGTGATGTGCATGGTAATCAATATTAAAGCACCATATTCATGAAAGATTCATTTATTCATTTATCCCTGAATGCCACTAATGAAAAAGATCACTCTACCAAAAATCAAGTAAATTAATAGCACCTTAAAAATCATACATTAGAATTCTACTGGATTTTATAAGAGAAACATTTTAAAGCATAATTATCTATTCAAAGTACCCAGCCTCTCATTCCCTTTTGGGTCCTCTGCTTCTCTCCCTCTCTCCGCTCTCTCCCTTCCCACCACCACTCAATAATGAAGAAAAATAAAATGTAAATTGTTACCATACACTAAAATAAAACAAGGAAATCTTTTCCCATCAAAGTGTAGAGGCACAATTAATAGAGGTCATTGCTGAGAATGTGAAGGAATATTTTTTCTAAGAGAAAATATGAAGTGTGAATTCTAATGTAAGTCAATGTACAGTTAGGCTGTCTCACCTTCTAGGATTCTGGCCTCCTAGGGACATCTATAAATACTGTAAGATTTTGGTTTTGCTTGATAAACAAATTTTTTAAATGAGCCTATTGTTACCATAGTCTTTTAGCATTTATGCATGTTTGGTTGGGAAAAGCCAGAAGCAGTTGTTTTGATAGATTGAGATCAGTGCTTCTTTCAATGTCTTTTCCAGGATTCTGCAGAATTTGACTTGTTGTTTGAAAATGCTTTTGACCAGTGGGTAGCCAGCACAGCCTCAGAGAAGTGCACCTTCTTCCAGATTCTCCACCACACCTGCCAGAGGTACCTCACAGACCGGAAGCCAGAGTTCATTAACTGCCAATCCAAAATTATGGGAGGTGAGTGGACACCTCTATCACATGAGCCATTTTATTTCCTCAGACTTATTTCTATATGAAAAGTTGAATATTCAGTAACATCATTTACAACAAAAGATCAAATGTTCAGAACTGGATAGCATTAGAAACATTGTAGGGAGTTCACTGTATGCTACATCTAGACACAGTGGCATGTTTTCACTCTTATGGAAAAGGCAGATATTTTTAAATAAGAAGTAGCCATTTAACTAAGATTATTTGTCCAATGGGAGCAATTCTGCCTCTTTATTAGAAAAGTCTCTCAGTTTGGTTTCTTTGATAGCAAACCTCTTTTCAATGCCATTGCAGAACACTGTTTTCTGGGTTGCTTTTTCCTATTATCTCTAAACACATTTTATACATATTAATATAAAAACAACAAATGATGTCCCTTTCTTTCAAATAACTGCCAATCTCAAGTTTATTTTTTCAGTGATACACAGAAATCAGTTAGAATGAATGTGGTAAACCAGTGTAATGTGGTGTGTACCAGCATAGTCAATAGGGCAGTACTTTCATAGTTGGAAAATCTTTGTAGGGAATGCAAGCTGCTAGAACTATAAGAACCTTGCCAATCACTCTGTGAGTAGGGAAATTTTTTTATGCCATTTTTTTCACTGACCTATTTTCTTGTTTTATACATACATTTTTTAAATGCACCAAATTTGCCATCATGAAATTTTAAATCATGGTTACATTAGAAACATCGTGTCTTCTCCTTGGGCTGTATATTTTTGTATATTAATATGAAGTAGAATCCAGTATTCCCTCCCAGGATCCTATGTGCACACTTGCTTTGCCACTTCTTTGCTAGATCTTATATGGAGAAGATACTGTCCAGTTCTTCATCATTGTTCATAAAATTATTTTACATTTTGAGAACACTGAAAGGTCTTTCTCAGGCTTGGATGCAATCTTTTATTGTAGCTTCTTGATTTAGTCCCAGAAACATGGAAGGTGATTAGTGGTGCACATTTTCTTCAAAGTGACCACTTCCTATGGTAGAAGAGTAGAAAACAGATGTTCAAAGGGAAGAAAATATTTTTTTTTGTATTTTTTAGTAAGGGTCTGCAGGGTCTCAGGATGTAGATCGGACTTGCAGTGATCCACCTGTTTTCAGCCTCCCAATGAGCTGGGATTATAGGTGTGCGTCATCACTCCCAGTCACAATCTCCATCTCAGTGAGTCCTGGGGACAGCGCCCACAGGGCACACCAGGGATCAAACCCAGCCACTGCATCTACCTAAGTAGGTGCTGTAATCTGCCAAAGCATTTGGCCAGCCCTTAAAGGGAAGAAGATATTAAACAGTGACTTATTTGAAATATATAATGAGATATAGTTCTCTATCATGTCCGTGCCACTACTGATCGTCAAATGAACCCTACTTTGAAACTTCAGTCTGAACAATTTGGTAAAGATTTGAAAGGCACTACACAGAGAAACACTGGTGGTTCTTTTCAGGGAATAGGAAGTTGGTCATAAGCTCAGCTTCTCCTCCTGCCTTACTAGATGGAGTTTTCTCTTCTAGTCTAACATTAAATCACTTTCTTGATCTTGAGTTCTTCCTAAAAAACTATTTTTCTCTTTCTCAGTATGACCAGTAGTTCACATGGATAGCCCCTCTAAAAATGCTGGGCCATTATAGCTTTGATGTTTTTACTGCTCTTGGAAAAAGACCTTTCCTGAGCATTCCACTTCATGGTCCATTCTAAGAGCACAGAATGGCTAACAGCCTACCCAGTGCCATAGGAATTCTAGTACTTCTAACATGTTCTTCCTTTACCCTCTTGGAAATCCTCAGACCTTCCCACAAGTCACACCCCGCTGTTCCTGTGAGTCACTGACCCAGTCCTGCAGACCTTTCCATTGCCTAATGAACTTCAAATGAGGCATAGTTTAGATAGGAATTCATAATGTTAAATTACTGGTATATGTCTGGATAAGCTAACAATTGCTTTTTTAATAGCTAGAAAAGGAATAAGTTAATGAGATAAACTATCAGAATTGGCTTTGCCTATTGGGACTATAGTTTTGTGGTTGTTGTTGTTGTTGTTGTTTTTATCTTCTCTGGACCAGTTTCCAAGGTACAACATGTGGAGGCGAGAGATGATATCGATAGTCTCTTTTAGGTCTATCATTTTGAGTATATGTAATTATTTAGTATTTTATTGTGTAGATTTATTGCTTCTTAACTTAAAGAATGAAATAAAGGCTTTACTGCAGTTAAATATAAACTGGCCCTGAATTCCTAAGGAAGGGAAAAGAAAGCTTGTAGTAACCATGTTGCAATTTATGAACAGTCCATGTCTAATGACTGCCACTGTCCTACTTAAATAGTTGCTTAGCATTGGCAACAGTTGTACTAATGAATCTTTATGCTGATTAGTCTTCTCTTTTTCCAGGTATTCCAATTCTGACGCTTAAAATTAATGTGTTTGGGGCATTGCTGGATTATAACCCCTTCAAATCCCCCATCTACAGTAGATGAAATCCATTTCTAAGTTCCCAGAATCATTTGGTATCTGTTACACTTGGGCTATAAATTTGAGATACAATTCATACTGTAAAATGTGCATTTCCTGATTTTCACGCACTCATTGGTATGCCGCCCTCCACACTCTTTACAAATGTTATCTTAATTTTTAAAGCTGCCTTTGGAGAAAAAATTTATTATCTCCATTTTACAGAAAAGGAAGAAACAGGATCAGAGAGATTATTAAATAACTTGCTGAGGGTCATATTGCTAGGTAGTGGAGCTAAAACTCCAACCACAAGCTCAGGCAGCTCTAAGAGCACATACTGAAGGGATGCTGGTGCTGTGCTCCAGGAAACACCACTGTAGCGTCTTCGAATAAATAGTGCCACCTGTAGTTGTTCGGGAATTGTTGGAAGTAGTTTAGCCAGCACATAACTGGGTTTAAAGGAGAGGGCCAGAGATAATGGGTAGTTTTAAATACTTTTCTTGTTATGTCACAGATGTATAATTTAAATAATATCCCTTGAATGAAGGCAGAAGGCAGGAAAAGGCGTGTTGTGGGACTGTCCTGCTACAATGCTATATATGGTTAGATTTCTGGACTTGTGTAAACATATTCTTTATTTTTATTTTTGAATATATTTTAATTTTTAAATAAATAATAACCTTTATGTTTCTTTGTCCTGAGAACCACAGTCACCAAGAACCTTTAAAATCACCTCACTTTTGCTTTTCGTTTTTGTTCCCCATAACTTCAGGTTATTACATAAATGAAAACATAGGGAAGATTATGCAGTCCTGGCCACCTGCAGGGCCTCGCAGGTGCTTTCTGTCTGGTCTAGCCTTGTCACTAGGAACACAGGCTCAGCATTTTTGAATGATTTTGTCAAGATTAAAGGACCAGAAGCAAATCTGTCTTTCTCCCACTGAATTAACTTTTTTTGTGTGTGTATTTTAGTAGAGGGTCTACCAGATCTCACAACACAGATCAGACTCATAGCAATCCTCCTGTTTTCAGTCTCCTAAATGCTGGAATTACAGGTGTGTACCACCACACCCTGTCTCAGCAAGCCCCGGGGGTGGAGACAGCACAGCACCCCAGGCATAAAATCCCAGTCACTGCATGTGCCTAAGCAGGTACGTTAATCTGCTGAGTTATCTGGCTGGCTCTGAACAACATTTTTTGTTAACACCAATTCAACATCAGATTCTTCATTATCT
>NW_004524793.1:3558535-3560681 GCF_000260255.1 Octodon degus
TACAGGGTCTCACTACGCAACTCAGGGTCATAGTGATCCTCCTGTACTCAGTTGCCCGCTCAGTGCACCTCAGGGCAGGGCCAGCACAGCATGCAAGAATTGAACCCTGGTCCCTGCATTTGCCAAAGCAGGTGCTTAGTCCACTGAGCTAATACACTGGCCATCATTCCTCTTATCTGAATAAAGAACACTGTTAAGACTGAAAATTATGTGAAACAAACAAAGCAAAAAAAGATTATTGTGGAAATATCTACAACCCCATGTAGTTCTACTGTTATATTTTTTGATGGTGTATATCCCATATTAGTATATGTTCCTTTTTATCTTGGAGAAGATCAGGGAAATAGAAATAAAATGTACTCTTTGGCATGTTTGAAATTCTTTTATTCAAAATGATATCTCCTTACTTTCTGCTACAGTTTAGATCGAAATATGTCCCTTTCCTCAGAAGTCAGGCTTCAAGAAGGTGATTAGATCACTAGGGTTCTGATTTCATTCACAGATTGATCCACTGACCCAAATCCCAATTCCATGGCATTATTGGAAGGTCATGGAAATTCAGGAGATGGAACTTAGTTGAAAGGAGTGCTTCCAGGGAGCATGATCTTGAGGACATATCTTGTCACTGACGCCTTTCCCTCAGACTCTGCCTCTGTCTGCTTCCTGAACCTTCCTTGCTGTCTCAATTCCCTGCCTGTCATAAATAGAGCATCTCATCTCCGTTGCACCTTTCCACCATGATGCTTTTGCTTTGGAGCTATTAACTGTGAATTGACACCATGACCAAAAATAAACCTTGGTGCAGGTTAACACACCTGTACAGGACCATTAGGAAGACTGAGCTCTGCTACTGCCAATTCAAAATACAGGGAAGAAAATAAAAAAGTCTTCAGAGCTAATTGAAGCCCTCTCATATTGAAAAGGACAGCATGCTCTAATGAAGTGTACAGGAAGAAGTGCTGGCTCTATCTCATACCTCAAACAGCATCTTTGAGGATGTCTCTCTTCTTTGGATCGCCAGAGGGTCCATGAGGTAGGGAAGAGTCTTCAGGGTCATTTCTAGCCAACCACCCCATCCTCTCTCTTAATTTACTAAACATGTCATCTTTCAAAAATTCAAAGACATTAAATAGTTTTCTGGGTCCTTAAACTGCCTAGCAACTTGAGATTGACAACAGACATGTGGAACACGATTTGGCTGTTGAAATGTGGTATGGCACCATGGACCACTTTTTGAAAGCAAAGTCTCAAGTTCACATGGGTCATATGTACTTCTTTTGATAGTTTAGTTTTTATTGTCTGTGTTTATTGTAAGCGGAGATGATGTCATAATATTTGTCTTAGTTACTTTTCTCTTGTTCCTGGGATCAGATACCTGATAACCAGAATTAGGAAAGAAATAATAATAATGATAATAAACAGTTTTTGAAGGTTTCAGCCCATACTTATCTGGTTCCAAGGCAGAGTGGCACGTGGCAAAGGGCAGCCTTTCATGGTGGCAGAGAAAGCAAAGAGCAAAAGGGAGGAGCAGCCATTGTGGCTGCTGGTAAGCCTCTCTCCCTTCCCCATACTTTAGTGCAGATTACCCACCCTAGGGCAGGTGTAGCACTCACATTCATAATCCACACATTAGATCATGAATTAATCACCAACTCTAGAAGCCACCCCATGACTGCCTGAGACTTTGGGCACACCACTAGACACCATAGCAATGCTGTATTTGTGATAACACTTTTTTTCTTCAACCTTAGACTCCAGACTTATTTTCAGCTAATTCATTTCAAAGAAACAAGATCTGCTTCCAAAAGAACATCACTGTATATAGTGGGCATTTCAAATTAATTCAAGATCCCAAAGGAGATGTTGCCATTGAACATATTTCATTAGTCTTTGTCAGATATTAACAATTCCCATGTGACTCTCATATTGTTATTTTATTTGTACTGCCCTTTTGTACTGACTTCTGTTAACCTGTCATTTCTATGCCTAATGCAGGTTGAGCATCCTTACCAGAAATGCTGGAAAAAGAAGTCTCTTGACTTTAGTTTATAAATGTTATAGTATTTGCATGTACATAATGAGATTTCTGGGACATGGAAGCCAAGTTTAAGCACAAAATTCATTTATGTTTCAAATATACTCTAAA
>NW_004524793.1:3565484-3629071 GCF_000260255.1 Octodon degus
AGTGTATTATTTGTTGAAACTGTACTTCCGATTGGATTTGAAACTGTCTCATTGCTATCTGTTTATCAATAAAACTTTGAAAAAAATATTTTAGATTGTGAAGCAATTTAGATTGCAGATTTCCAGATAAGGGATGTTCAACTTGTGCTATGAACCTTAAGGCAGTCTTTAAAGTTTTGAAACCCACAAAGTTCAGTTCTTTGCAAAGTGACTTTTGCTTTGTTTATTTTTTGTTTGGTTGTTTGGTTGGCTTTAGTCAACACACAGTATAAACTACTTGTAGGAAAAAACAATTTTTTCTTCAAGATGAGTAGAAACTGAAGCATATGCTAACATTCTTTATGAATACTAAACACAAACTACCTGCCTACTCATCAAGTAACCTGTTAATCTTTTGCATATTTTACAGGGATCATCCTTCAGTACATCCCCTTACTTATTTTGGAACCCAGTTTTGCACATTTCTTCTTTGATACAAACAAATATTTATTGATCATTGTCCATACACTGAGCTCAGAGCTATCTTAGAAACCAACATACCAGCACCTTCTTGATGTAACTTCTCTGGTAGACATCATATGTAAGCAGAATAACACATTGCCTAAGGACAAAGTAGTAATTGAGCTACTTTTGTAAAGACAGCTAACATTATAAAGATAGACAGGGGCAAGAAAAAAATAAGCCCTTTCTCATTTCAACGGTTAATCTAAACAGTTTTATTTTAATGTTATCTATACGAAGAATTGGGAATGTGATATTCTGTTTTTCCATGAAGTGGGCTATTTTAAAGTGCAAAAGATGTTCAGTGGCAGCAAAGGGTATTTCACAAGGACTGCCCTTTTACACATAGTTCTTAAGATGATGCTATGAAGCCTGACTTCACAGCACTATTAGAATTCTGGGGACACAAATGTCTCTGCTGTCTCCTTCATCCCAGGGTGCCCCTTGTTTGCCCCTGTTAATTGGTATGCGAGAAAGGAAACTTAAAGGGCTTCACCCTGAATTCCCTGGGAGGGGCGGGAGCTAAAGATTCAATCACAGTATGACTTTCTATTTTATTTTTCTTCCAACAATACAAGGTCATCCCTTAGCGAAGTGTTCAGATGTCACCTTGTGATTGTCCCAGGCATGAGTAGTATGAAGTGAGAGAACAAATATCAAACTAACAAACAAAGACCTGATTTCTAACAGAGTTGTTATGGAGGGGAGCAGTGACTGATATTGTCATTCTTAATCTCAATTTATTACTATAGTGCTTTAAGGAAACCTATAATATTTGCCATAATTGTTTTATGTTTTTCTTTTGTTTTAATGATGTTATTGCCAGTAAAGAAAGGCTTCATGGGAAATAAACCTCACGTTCTATATTCTGAGTAGGAACACATTAACACAAATTGCTTACTTCTCAAGAATAAAGTCATGCCTAATTGTGTTCCTACTGATCAAATTTCTGTATCTTTTGGCAAGTATAGTCTTTCTTTGTCTCTCTGTCTTTCTCTGTGTCTCTGTCTTTCTCTCACACCCTCTCTCTCTCTCTCTCTCTCTTTTGGCAAGTATAGTCTTTCTTTGTCTCTCTGTCTTTCTCTGTGTCTCTGTCTTTCTCTCACACATACACATATAAGCATAACTCATAGAAAGAGTTATTCTGAAACCACCATTTTCTTCCTTCTTTATGCCTGTGTGTTGACACAGGGATGGAGGAGGGAAGGTTTCTTAGCTGATTCACTGTTATGACAAAACAGTGAAATGTTCTTTACATTTCTTTACATTACGAGCAGTCTGTGTCATAGTTACTCTGGTGACTATTTTTGTTGCCCTTGGGGGAAAAAAAACACAATAATAAACTTCAGTTACCCTCCAACTTGGTACAAAGGAAGAAAATACTTCATGGAGAGTGTGCCCCAAACCCACAGCTATAAAGAAACAGAGCAAATATGTGAATCCAGATCTTCCTCTTATTCTCCATCCATTAAGTAGAGAAGGTGCCTTCCAAGTTCCCTTGGTAGGCACAAGTTATGCTTCCTTGCATGTACTGATTCAGCTGAGCAAAAGGGGAGTGACACTAGTTTAAGAAGTTATTTGTGAGAGTCAAGTTTAAAATTAAATTTCAAAATTCATAAAAGACATGTAAATATATTAATCCTATAAACACAGGGCTTACAGTTTGTTCTTCCATTCCTCCATCTTCCCCATGGAAACCAGTACTTTTTTTTTATTAGACTGTATATTTCATTTAAGACTTGGTTTTTAGGACAAAGTTGCAGTTCAGTAATAATGTGTTTCTCCAGCATATACAATGTTCTAGGTTCAGTCTCCAGGAATATCAAAGGAAGGAGGAAAAACAAAAACAATTTACCTTATAGAAACTTTATGGTCAAAGGAGGAAATTAAGAATAAAAACAAAAACATGTATCAGTAATAGAATAGTAAAACTATCTAGAATAGTAAAAAATGTGCACAGTGATGCATATTTATAATCCCTGGACTTGGGAGGCTTAGACAGGAGAATAATGAGTTGCAAACCAAGGCTACATAGTGAGTTCAGGGCCAGCCTGGACTACATAGTGAGATCAGGTCTCAAAAAAACTCCAAAAAACCTAAAATTAGGAAAGCCCAGTTTATGGGAATATTTTGCTTTTATTACTTCATTCCCAACAATCCAGAATGCTACCGAGTCAAACTCATGTGTTTATTTTACCATATAGCCCACTGATAAAGCCATCTGATATTGGTTGACCACTATTAGGATCATGCCATTCCTGTAAAAAGCTATCAGATATTTCTGGATACAGATTTTGTGTATTTATTTTTTATCTTGGGAAGACATTTCTACTCATGTTTGGTATGTATGAGCTTTATTCATATTTTCTGATTCAGTCATTCAATTTCATTTGGTTCCCACATGATGAATAAAAGATAAATGCTTTTAAGTGAAAAAACTCTGATGTAACCAAGGATTACTTGTTTGTATTCCATCCAGTTCTGTGCATGGTGTAAATGCCTAGTAACTAAGGAAAAACTGGGTCACAGATGCAGAGGTTTTTTGGTTTGTTTTTTTTTTCCTACTTATTGGCTGTAATCTACACTGAAATGCTTGCTGTGAAACAGCTGGTGGGGATGGCTAGTCATCTTGTTCCAGACATGACTCCGTGCATTCATGTTTTAAATCATATTTCCTTATTAAGATCTTGAACCAAGGCTACAAACTGGTATCTCCAAAATATCATTTATTGGCTTGACAAGGTTGTGAATATATGTTTTGTGGTCCGTGCTTAAACAATCTGCAGCAGTAAGAGCCAATCCTGCCTTTAGAATGAGACAAAGGGCTTGGTGGAATGAAGATAATGCTGATTGGGTTTACTTCTTCCGGCCTTATAATGCCTTACATAGTATCACTCTTTAGGTCTATAACTTTCTCTAAGCTGTGTATAGTCACCCTTCCTGTGCTTTTCTATATTGTGAACTGTACAGACAGCTTGAAAATATGCTATGAGAATTAAAGTAAATTCTTACATAGTAAATCAAGTGGGTTAAATATTTTAAACAGAAAGTTCCCGTGTATGCATAAATATACTATTTTTTAAAAAGAAAAATTATAATATGCATATTCATAGTATTACATAATTTCTTCCAGGATAATTATCAAAGCCTTCTCTTATGAAGAAGGAAGAAATATTCTTGAGCTTTCCTAGTCCATGTTTGGAATTAAAAGCAAATTCTTGTACCCAAGTGGGCTTGAGCTGAGCTGTACTATAGACATTTCAAATGTCTAAGATGCTGAGTTGTTTGCTATGGTTTTATAGAATGCTGAATGTGTTGTATTTTATGTTTGACATTTATAGAGGGCATATGTTACTGCTGACTTACCAAAACAACAATGTTCAAAATATATCAAGTAATACAATGCCAGAGTTCAGAGCACATAATTCAAATCTTCTACTAGGAAAGACCTAACGACTGATTCCTGAACTTTACAGGAAAAAGGAGGTGCACTTTTCCCACCAGCACATCTGTAGTCTAGAATATTGCTTCAACTTTCAGTTCTTGTTATACCACCAAACATGGAGTTACAAGACTCAGACCTAAAACTGTTCAATATTGGGAGAAGTGTAGTGGTATTTCTAAAACAGACATAAAACATTTCCACAATTTGAGATGGATAGACAAATAAAGTTTAAAAAAATTGTAGAGTCATAAATTTGCTAATCAATTTTCTAGGAAAAATATTTTTGAAATCTAGATCTAATATCACTATAATAACTTAAAAACAGAACTAAAAGATATAAGGTGCATAATCTCTGATAAAAAGAATGCAATTTCCTAAATTAGAAATTTTATATTTATGAAAAGTTTACTTCATTGTCCTTGTTCTTATTTCACTTAGGCTAATAGTCATTCAACCACTAATTAGCTAACATTTAAGAGCTTCTGTCCTACTGTAACATAAAAACCAAAACTAAAAATTGCATGAAAATAAGCTGTAAATTCTCAAGAGTATAACTAACAAAGAGTACTTAATGATTTGAAAAATTTATACCTGTTTCTATGGTACTCATTCAGAACGCTTTTTGGACAACAGATCTGATTATAATCTTCAGGGTTAAAATGACATGATTCTATCTATGCCTTAGCTAAAATAGAGATAAGAAACTTGAGCACACTATCTGAAAAATCACACAGAAATGTCAGATTTCTAAAACTTTCAGTGAAAGGATGCATGAAGTTTCTACCCCAACCCTGTCTTCAATGTTTCTGAACATTATAGTAAGGCTAAGTCATTAAATTTGGCATGGGTAGTTGTTTAAAATTCAGGTAGTGACACTTTTAAATTTATGAAGCTGCATATTTCCTATCCTTTTACCTGGAATATGTCTACCCTAGTTTTGATTCATTGCAAGAAACAATAGCAGTAAGCTTACAAGATTTGACTAATAAAAATAAAGGACATATTACATGAAATATGTTTATGCTAAAAGTAAAAGTTACTAAATGTTTACATTATAAAAGTTAACCAATATGTTTTCTGGAATCCAAGAGTCGCTGGATATATTTTTTTCTAGCAACCTTTGTGTGCATCCATTTTCTCAGATTATACCCAGCCATAAAAAATATAGAAAGCAAAATTGGTTTATTGTTATATAGATATGCTTTATAATGGCCAAATAATTATAGTGTTATCAGGAGATTTTGACATGAACATCTCAAATAAATAATTGATTAGTCATTTGAAGATGAAAACAGATTTGCAAACTTTCAGAAAGGCTACTAAAGTAGGTACTTTCAACTTTCAAGATTAATGTCTTATTCTTATTATATACGTAAAATAATGCCATGAAATTCACGTTATTATTAGGAGGAAATGTAAGAATTCAGCTAAAGCAGTTTGTAACAGGATATCAGATTTCCGATGAATTTTGCTCTGAGAAGAAAATTCAAATCTAAACCTGAATGTCTGACGTGGTGTTTGAGGGAATTAGTTTACTGTCAAGAACAAAAGGCACTTACTATAGTCCTTAAAGGTACCTCCAACATGAAAAAGCCCCTGACCACACAGAAAAAGTAAGAAGCCTGATATCTGAAGAACTAGAAAAAAAGAAATCTCACAGGAAGGTGCCACTTTCAAGGTTTTGGATTCCTCTTTTACTAGTCTAAAAGTGTTCCTGGGGCAGTGGAGTCTCTCAGCACCCCTTGACACACACATGGTTTCCCTGAAGGTCTGGGTTCACCTTCATCTGTAGCATTATTGTCTGTGTTGCACTGTTGCCAGTCTTACTGAGAAGTAAGAGAATTACAAGCATGGAAGTTTATCCTGACTTCACCTTTTTTTTTAATTAATTAGGTTTATTAGTACATTCTAAATTTACATCATGATGACATTCATCATAGGGAATGTATATCTGTAAATGACACAACTTGATTCTTTCTCTTTTCCCATTGCGCTGCTCTCCTTCAAATCTTCCTTTCCTTCCTTATTTACAAAAGTATTGTTTGCATTTTTCCTTCTTTCGTTGTCATGTTTTTTCTTTTCCCTTCCTTCCTTCCTCCTCTCTCATTTCTCACTCCTCTTTCCATTTGAACATTTTCTTCCTCTTTCACAATATATATTATACATTTTTGTCTCTATTTACACTTTTAGTTTTTCATACCAGTGACACAGTGTGGAATGAATACATGTGTCCTGTATATTTCAATTTAAACTATGTACTCAAAGTGCAGCCATTTAGCTAAAAATGTCTCAAACTTATCCGTGTGTGTGTGTGTGTGTGTGTGTGTGTGTGTGTGTGTGTGTACTGTTCCAAGATTTGGCTGTTACGAACTGCTACTACAAACATGGGTGTGCACGTATCTCTATGGTATGATGCTTTTTGCTCTTTCAGAAAGATATGAAGAAGTGGAGTACCTGGATCAAATAGAACTTCTAGTTCTTGTTGTTTGAGGAATATTCACATTGATTTCCACAGTGGTTGAAGCAGTCTATACTCCCACCACCAATAAAGAATGATCCCTTTTCCCCCACAATGCTGCCATCTCTTGTTATTGGTTGATTTCTACATTCTTTCTGGGGCAAGATGGAATGTCAGTGTTTTAATTTGCATTTCTCAAATGACCAATGATGTTCAACATTTTTTTATACGAAAGGTATTGATACTTTATAAATATGTTCATATTTATGTACTGTTTTTACTTCCTCATCTGTGAAGTGTCTATTCATTTCAGATACCCATTTTCAGATTGTCTTTAAATTTCGGGAGTCTGGTTTTCTTGTGTTCTTTATATATTCTAGATTGTAGTCCTTTGAAGAAATAAGGGCAAAAATGTTTTTCCAAAAATGTGGGCTGTCTCTTCACTCGGTTAGTGATCTCTCTCACTGTGCAAAAGATTGGTAATAAGATGAGATCCCGGTTGTTTATTCTTTGTGATAGCTATTGTGTGATTGGGGATTTGTTCATAAAAAGTCTTCAAGGGTTTTACCTATTTTATCTTACAACAGATTTAGTGTTTCTGCTTTTGTATTTAGGTGGATTCTTTTTCTTTTCTTTTTTTTTTTTTTGTGGAACCAGGGATTGAACTCAGGCCCTTGTGCTTGCCAGGGAAGCGCTTATTCCACTGAGCCATCTCCCCGGGCCTAGGTGGATTCTGGATCCTTTTCAATTTTAGTCTAGTGCATGATGAAAGACATGGGTCTAGGTTTAGTCATTGGCCTGTGGAAAACCAGTTTTTCCAGCACCATTTATTCAAGAAGCTATCTTTCTTCCAGTGAAGGTGTTTAGTACCTTTTTCAAAGATAAAGTGGCTAAATATGTCTGAAATTCTTTTTATTTTTTCTAATCTGTTCCATTAATTCTCAGGTATGATTTTTTTTTTTCATTTTGTTTTGTTTTTGTAGTACCGTGCTGTTTTTATCACAGTAGCTCTGCAGTAGAATTTCAAGTGAGGTATTATGATGCTCTCTGTTTTGCTTAAAATTGCCTCTGCTCTTCTTGTCTCTTCCAGTTCCAAATGAGTTTTAGAACTGTTCCCTCTAATTCTATGAGATATAGTGTTGGAGTTTTGATCTGGAATGAATTAAATTTTTAAAATGTGACCATTTCTACTACACTGATTCTTCCCACCAAAGATAAAAGAATATCAGTCCATTTTCTGATATCCTCTTCAATTTTTTTTTCAGAGTACTGTGGGTTTTTTTAATGTAGAGATCTTTTACTTTCTTCGTTAGATTGATTTCCAGTTGTTTCATTTTTTTGGATACAATTATAAACTGTTATTTCCCTAATTTCTTCTCAGTGAATTTGACATTTGTGTGCAAGAAGTCTAGTAATTTTTGAGTGTGAATTTGTGTCCAGTCATGCTAATGAATTTGTTAAATTTATAAGGCTTTTATTGGATCTTTTGGGATCTTCTATGTAGAATATCATGTCAGCTATGAATAATGATAATTTAACTTCTTCCTTTCCTATCCTTACTCTTTTTCTTTCTCTTGTCTAATTTCTCTGGCTATTGTTTCCAGAACTATATTGAATAAGAGTGAATTAAATAAGAGTGGGTATCTTTGTCTGGTTCCTGATTTTAGAGTGAAAACTTTCAGGTTCTGCCTTTCAGTATGATGTTGGCTGTTGGTTTGTTTCAGATTATTTTTATCAGATTGAAATTGAGATTGTCATATTTTTCCCCTTGGCTCTGTTAATGTGGTGCCTTACATTTATTGATTTGTGTGTGTTGAACCATCCTTGCATCCCTAGAATGAATCCTATTTGATCATGGTGTATAATCTTCTTGATGATTTGCTACATTTTGTTTGCTAGGATTTTATTGAGGATTTTTGTACATATGTCCATTAGAGAAACTGGCTTGCAGTTCTGTTTCTTGGTTAGGTTCTTTACTTTTCTTTCTGGGTTTTTTTTTTTTTTTTTTTTTTTCCAGGGATTGAACTCAGGCCCTCACACTTGCCAGGGAAGCACTTATTCCACTGAGCCATTTCCCTAGCCCCTCTTTTGGGGATATAGTTTACCCTTCAATTTCATTAAATAGATTAAGAAATAGCACTGTTAAGTTTTCTCTAAATTTCTTGTAGAAGTAAGCAGTGAATCTTTCATGGCCTGAGATTGTTTTTGTTGGTAGGTTTTTAATTATATCTTCAGTTACACACACACACACACACACACACACACACACACACACACACACATATATGAATTTTTATGTATGCTTGATTCAGCTTTGGTAATTGATATGTATATAGGAACCTCTCTACTTCCATCTTAGAATATAAGTACTCTAAGTAGGTATAGATGATCTTCTGAATTCTGCATGATCTGTTCTCATTTTACCTTTTTCCCTCTTAATTACATTAATTTGATTATTTCATTTTTTGATAAGGTTGGCTAAAAGTTTATCAATTTTACTTAATCTTCTAAAAAAGCAACTTTTTGATTCATTGATTCTTTGTATTATTTTCTTAGATTCCACTGCATAGATTTCAGCTCTGATCCTTACAATTTCTTCCCTTTTACAATCTCTGGGCTTGACTTGATCTTATTTTTCTAGATACACGAGATTCAATTATGAACTGCTTATTTGAGCTTGCTCTGTTTTCCAGATATTGGCATGCACTTTCCCTGGTAGGACTGCTTTCATTGTGCCCAACATATTTGGGTATGTTATATGGGCATTTCATTTAATTGTAGAAACTGTATAATTGCTTCTTTAATTTCATCTGTGACCCATTGGTTGTTCAGGGCAGTGTTATTTAATTTCCTTGTATTTAAGAAGTTTTTCTGATTTCTTTTACCATTGACTTTCAATTTAATTGCACTATGGTCTTATAATGTGTATTGTATAATTTTAATTCCTTTCCATTTACTTAAACATATTCTATGAGCTTGGGTATGGTCTCTTTTAGAAAACATTCTATATGAAGTTGAGAAGAATATGTGTTCTAATGTTATAGGGCAGAACACTCTGTAGACATCTATTAAGTTCATTTATTTAAATGTTCGTTTTAGTTCTAAAATTACATTGTTGATTGTTTGTCCAGTTGATTTATTTGCCAGAGTGATTATTTATTACAGTCTCACATTACAGCTGCATTACTGTATTTTTATTTTTCATTTCCATTAATATAGCTTTATATAGTTAGGTGTATTGGTATTCGGTGCATATATATTTATGATGGTTTCCTCTTCCTCTTGGATTGTTCACTTTACAAGGATATAATGACCTTCTTTGTCCTGTTAATCTGTCTTGGCTTGAAGTTCATGCTGTCTGCAAATGAAACAGGTCTCACTGCATTTTTTTTTCTGGGTTTCTTTCACATGGAATATTATTTTCCATTCTTTGAGTTTTAATCTATGAATTTCTTTTTTTAATTAAATGTGTTTATTGTGTGTAGCATATTGTTAGATTCTGTTTCTTTATACAACCTGTCAATCTGCTTCTTTTGATTGGTGAGTTGAGACCATCAACACTGATGATTATAACTGATATGTATTGCCTTGTCCTTGTCATATTATTTTTCTGTTCCTAGGACCCTTTTTTTTCTATCTACTTAGTTGTTTGCCTTGCTTGGTGGATTCATTCATTTGTGGTTAATGGAGTTATAATCTTAGTTATCTGTTTCTAGATTATGCTTCAGAACATTTTGGAGGGCTTGTTTAGTACCTAATTTCTCCACCAATTTTGACAGATAATTTTGTAAGACATATCCAACTGGGCTGGCAGTTTTTTTCTTTTATGACTTGAAAAATTTACTCTGGTTTCCTTTACATGTAGATTTGTGTTGAGAAGTCTGATGTGATTTTGATAGGCATCCTCATAGTCCCTTAATATTTTTAATAAATTTTTCTTTTATGACCATGCTAACTACAATATTTTATATCAGAGATCCTTCCCTGACATCGACTTATACTGCTACATATACTTTCAGTGGAGATAGATATCTCCTCAATCTCTGCATGAATCTGTTTTATGGATTCCATTATTCCTGTGGTGGACATTCATAGTTTCCATCATTTTACTAAGAACTTTTAATTTTTTATTGGTTATCTACTCTAGAGTCACTAATCATGTCTGTCCTGATGGACACCATCTCTGTAGTTATCTGAGAAATTATTTCTGATCTGATATTTTCTAGTTTCTTTTATCCACTGTGTTTCTTCTGCTTTTCCACTTCAGAGAGCCCAGGTGAGTGGCTTTTGGATTGTTCCACCTCCGGGGTTTGCCTTTGGTGATCTGAAAATCTAGGGTTGCATCTTATTTAAATGCTTTCTTTGTATTCCTTTCTAATTTAATTCCTGGATTGATGCTTATAAATTTCCTATAGCGGGTAGCATCATTGCTAGTATTTAGAGCTTTTAGGAAATGACTGTTTCTCAGAGGTGTCTTCAGAGTTGCTGGTTTTTGGGTGTTGAGTCTGGTGGAAGATCTTAACTCTTCACTTGTTTGAGGATGAGAAGGTGCTACCTACTTGGCCCAGCTTTTGGTTCATTGGCTTGGCCTGTAATCTTTCTTTCTTTCTTTCTTTCTTTCTTTCTTTCTTTTTTTTTTGGGGGGGGGACTCTTAAGCAATCTTAGTCTTGGTATGCCAGGAAGAACAACCAGTTAGAACAATTATGTCCCTTTGCTTAAAGTGATGCGATCAGCAATAGCAATGACATCAATCACAGTTTAGAGAATGCCTCACTGGGGTAGCTACTAATTTTCCACCTTTAACCATATCAACTAGATTTGGGGCTATATAACAAAATTGAAAAGCAACCAGAAAATTATGTGCAATAAATAAACCCTCAGTATGGCTGTTTTACCCGCAGAAAATTTAAAAGTGGTTGGGGAAAATTAGAAAAATTGTAGAAAAGGAAGAGACTAGAAGCAAGGCAGGGGAAAAAGAAGGATCAGACAAAATTTGGGCAACTGGTAAGAAGACAGCAAACAGAAGGAAGAAATAAAAACAAGAACAAAACACAACAACACAACCTAGAAATCTAGAAATGAATGTTCACATTCATGTAAAAACAAGAACAATGAAAAACAAATTAGAAAGAAAATAAATAAAGTAGAAAGTAAATAATGTCCCTTATGATGTGTCTCTGCACCATGTGTAGATAGCATGGGGAGAGACAGTGCAGATCTCCCTCACTACATCCCAGCAAGCCAGCAGCAGCTCCACAGTGAGGTAAAGGAAGACTGCACCCCTATTTCTACTGATGGGGAGAGACAGTGCAGATCTCCCTCACTACATCCCAGCAAGCTCCACAGTGAGGTAAAGGAAGACTGCACCCCTATTTCTACTGATGTTCAGGCTAACCTCAGGCTACAAGGCTGGAACCAGACCTGCCAAGCCTGCTGCAGTCACCATGCCCTCTATGGGCTTGAACTACACTGGGAGCCACTAGGCAAAGATAGCAGCCATCGCGATTCCCAAGCCCTCTCTTTTGTAGGAGGTCCAACCTGGACAACTCACCAGCCACTGTAGTCTGCTGTGTCCGCTGCTCTGTTCCAAGGGTATGTTTCTCCAGGAGTCAAATGTGCATCTGTAGTTCAAGCCTCCCTTCCCATTTAGGGAGTTTGGGCTCAGAGAGAAAGCACCACCTGCCTCTTCTTTCTTCTAAGTTGAATTTTCTCTTTTTGCTCTACCACAGACTTCAGTTCTCATTTCAGATCCTCCTTGTACCTGGAGACCCACTTTCTTCTTCTCTTCCTCATGTTGCTATATTCCAGTTTGGACATCAGCTCTATAAGAGGCTGTTTTTCTGCTGCTCAGCACTCTGACATCTTCCAAAAAGCCTCCATGGCCTATTTTCACTAATTAAAACTTTTTCTACATACCACAAATATATAGGAACCCCCAAGATCACACAACCATTGGCCAATTATAGTCTCTTAAAATGGAAAATCTCATTGTCTTCCTCTGGTTTTTGGAGGAATTTGCTTCTCTTACTTGCTGCCACTTGACTTTACTCGGTTTGTTTCAGTGGGTGTGATTTGGTTTCTGTTTTAACTCTATGTAGGTAGAATGTGTTGGTTAGGGTTCTCTAGAGCAGAAGAAGCAGAATCAATGGAAAATATTATTATAAGTATGAAAGGTTAGGCTTACTGCCTTAGAGGCAGGAGAATTCCCAGTGACTGTCTACACACCAGCGAGCAGGAGAATCTAGAAGCTACTCAACCCAGGAGGATGGTAGCCACAGATAATCAAGTATGTAGGAACAATCCAAGACTAAAAGACTGCAAGTTCACTGGAGGGTCATTGATATTAGTATGTGGGAGGAGGCTGGGAGAACTGGAAAGCAGCATCCAACAGTGCTGGCAGCAAAAGATACACCTGCTCAAGCAGCCTGAAGCTCTTTGAAAATGCTCAAATTTCTTTCTTTCCCTTTTTTGTTCTGTCCAATTATCAAGCATACTGGTTTGTGTGACCCATGACTGAAGTGGGTCTTCCTTCCTCATTTTGCTGACCTACACACCAGGCATCTCTGGAAACATCTCAACAAATATACCCAGAAGTGTCCTTCAGTAATATGGCAGGCATTTCTTATTCCACATATCAGAATTAACAGTCATATTCAGAATTGACAGGTGTGTGGTCTCATTTCTTAGGTTCTATGAAAAATTTCATGAATAATATCTTTAATGGGAAAAATGCCTGTTTTATTACTTTCTCAACATGAGAGCGCATTAACTATAAACATTTTAAGTGCAATACATGATTTGCAATAAAGCAAAACAGAACATATATCATCATATGGGAGCAAAGGTACATGTTTTAGCATGTTAAAGAATGAGAACAAATCTTAATTAGATTAGGAATTCAATTACTCAACTTTATATATATATATATATATATATATATATATATATATTAGTTAATTTGTGAGGTGACATGTATGTTTCTGCTTGAGTGTGTATGTAGGCCAGTGTGTCTGCTGTGTATGCCTTTTTTACTTCAATGGACACTATATAGAAGGAAAGCAACTATTTTTTATTTTACTTAAGCCAGTAGTTCATGCCAATAAGACAGTAATAAGAAAGATTCAAACTGTTTTGGTATTTAAATATAAAAGCAAAACTGGTTATTTATGCTTATTGAAAACTAAATGTAATTGTTATAATCATCTACAATACTATGACCAAGAAAGGAAGAACTTTACGTGAAATTAGTATCTCCCCCAGTGAGTCTAATTAAGCACATTCTGCTCTGCACTGGCCGTAACCACCTTATAACAAGGAGAATTCAAGGTGCATTCGATGGTAATGTTGGCAAGTACTACTGCACCTCCTTGGTGAATATTCCCTGTATGATCCATTGTTCTATCTCTGTTTTTCACAGTTGAGTGATTTTACTGATTTTTCTAGTTCCCATTACAAGACATTGAGACTTATATGGGCAGCAGGAATTCTCACAAGGTCAAGATAGTCACTCATCTTTCAGAAAAGCCAGTGTTTATCAGGTATGGTGAGACACTTGGGAGGCCGCAGCAGAGGATTGCTGTGAGGTTGAGGCCAGTTTGGCTATGCAGTGAGTTCAAGACCAGCTTGGACTACAGAGTGAGACCCTGTCTCAAAATACTAAAAATAAACAAAAAGTCAATGCTTGTCCAAAGGATCAGTTTCCAAGAGTGTTAGATTTTGGGGTATCACATAAAAAGGGAGAAAGCTCTTTTATAGGAGAGTTTTTATAGTAGCGGTATACTAATTTTGTGTGTTTTCTTTGAGCTACTGACTTACGCTTCAGTAAGACAAAATGTATTATATATTTTAAGTTCACACCTTTTAAGAGCAAATAATCCTGTAAGAGTTGCTGTGTATTTTAAGTTTGTTAGCTGCCAGTGAGTTACAATTTGGGGCATTTAGATTAGTTTTCTATTGCTGCTATAGGAATTAACACAAATGTAATGACTTTAAAAAAATATTTTCTTGTACATCTGGAGATCCAAAATCTAAAGTATATGGTAGAGGGTCTCACTACACAGCTCAGACTTGTAGTCATCCTCTTGTTTTCAGTCTCCCCAGCACTGGGATTACAGGCATGTTCACCACACCTGGTCTCAGTGGCTGGCTCAGCATGCCTGGGGGCAGAGCCAGCACAGCATGTGGTGCTGTGGATCAAATCCTGGCCCTTGCACTTACCTAAGCAGGCCCTTATTCTTCTCAGCTATCAAACCAGCCCTGAAGATCAAAATCTAAAATGGGCCATTGGAGCTGAGTTCCTCCCAGTGGCAATGGGAGCACTGTCATTTGTTCCCTTGCTGTTTCTCCCACAGCAGATGCTTGTTCTTCTTGGTTGGGTTCAGGCTTCCTCCTACATCTCCATGACTGGTCTCTGATATTCCTGCATCCCTCTCAGAATGACCCTTGTGTTCATTTTGGTGCCACATAGATAAATCACATGCTCTTCCTGTCTGAAGATGCTTGACCTCATAGCTAAAAGGTCCTCCTCTGTTCAAAGATTTTAGGCTCCAGGACATGGACATGTTTGGGAGGTCCTTGCTCTACTTATCAGAGGATTTTACTAAATAAGTCTAAAAAGTATACTGTGAGCTGAAGAGGGACAAAAATGCAACAAATCAAAAGTTTTGATTTGTCTTACTTTTAATTCTACAGTAGGGTAACACTTCATCCCATAAAATAGAATAGGTGTCCAAATAGGTTGGTCAGAAGAGGCTAGCCTTATAGACAGAGGAAGGCTGTAAAAATAAAAAAAAGAAGGTGCTCATTTCAAAGTTATTTTCCTTATAACTCATGTACAAGAATACAGGCCAATAAAAAAGTAACTGATTAACATTAGACAATTTTAGATTGTGAAGATTGAAGCAGAATAAATTTCATTATCATGCTGTGTAGTCTATCAAGAAATTCCTCTTATTCTCCTCATTTTTCACACAGTCAGATAACTTAGTTTTGGTGATATTTAGTCTGTGCTGCTGGGGCCTGACATGGGACTATAGTGACCTCATATAATTTTTTTTAACATACTGTTAATATTGCCCTATGTTTAATTGCATTTATTTTGCTTTTATGTAAAAGTATATTTTACATGTTTTGTATACTTTCTATGAACGTTTATCTGTACTAATCTGTTGAAATTTAAGATATTTCAATTTACCAGCACCTCAACTTTTCATAAGGATCCAGTATTTCCATAGCAAAAGTGCTTTCCAGATTGTCCAATATCAAGTATTTCCCTCCATGACTAGCTGGCATAGTAGTATTTTGCCCTTTCTGTTAATGGATTTATTTTTCTTTAGTAATCATATAAGTTGTATAAAACTTTCTGCAGAATCGTAGAGTACTTGTTGACATTTTCTTAGCACACATGTGCAATACACAATGGTCACCTTCCTCATGGGGAGTCGGTACATGGGCATAACATGTGTTCTTTCTTCATCCTCTTCTGCAAATCCCCCTTCCTCTATCTCTTAATCACTTTTGTATTTCAGGAAGACTTAGTTCCCACTCTGGTGAGTGTAAATAGCGCAGTCCTTTTATCCTTCCATTTATTTATGCATACACTGGCTGCTTCCAAGGTTAAGCTGTTATGAATTGTAGTGCTATGAGTATGGGTGTGTATGTACCACCGTAAGAAGACATTGTGAATTCCTTTGGAAAGATACCTCAAAAAAAAAAAAATACCAGGGTCAAGTAGTTTCTAGATTTATGATGAATCTCTGTACTGAGATCCACAGTGGTTCTACTATTTGACATTTCCACTAATGTATAGGTGTGTTTCTTTCCCCCTACACCCTCATTGCATTTGTTACTCTTTGATTTTTTTAATGATAGCCATTCTTTCTGAGAGTAAGATGGGATCTCAGTGTTGTTTTAACTTGCATTTCTTAGTGTTTTCGATAGTGAGAATTTCTCCATCTCAATTTGTGTTTCTGAGAAGGGTTTATTCATTTCACTGGTCTATTTTTTAATTGGGCTATCTGTTCTGTTTTTGTTTTTACTTTCTTATATACTCTAGATCTTGGTCCTCTAACTTGAATAATAGCTGGCAAAAATATTATCCCATTCTGTAGGTTGGCTTTTCCCTTCCTGGGTTGTTTCTTTTGCAGTGCAGAAGCACATAAAGCTTCTTTGAGCTGTATTATCTCATTTTTGGTCTGTATTATTATTGCTTTCATCCTTTCAGACAATTTGGTTGTGTGGTTTCTGATTTCCTCTCCAGTGGTGCATGGATCAGCTTGTAGGAACTGGGAGTTTTAGGAGGCATTTTGTTTTCTGGCCTTCTCTAGTTCCTGTTTTTTCTTTTTCATTTTATTTGTTTGTTTGTTGTACTGAGACTTGTGGATTGATTATAGTGGAAATTTTGTCACTAGTATGGAGACCTCTTTTGTTAATGTCTGCTTCTCAGTGATGTTCCTGAGTTTGGCAAATTTTTGGCCTTTACCTCTGTCCCAGGTTCCAACTACTCCATTTGTTTGGGAGGGGAGGCTGCAGAATGGTTGGTCCAGTACCCAGTTCTCCAGAAACCAACCATATTATAGTTGATGACACAAAGACAATCCAGAAATTGACATCCAGAGGAAACCAATGAAATGCAACAACTGTGTCATTATTGGTTATAGTAATAAAATCAGGGAGAAGAGACAGATAGGGGATCCTACTGAGGAGTAAAAGGAAATTAACAGTATTTGAAAACAGTCACAAAAAGGAACAGGAAAATAAGTAAGAAAAACAGTAAAATATGGGAAATAAAAGAAAGATAAGAAGGAAGAACAAAGTTGAAATGAGAAGACATAAAAGGGAGAGAAACCCTCAGATTCCAAAGCACTGATGAAGAGGGAAATACATTTTTTAAAACTTTTAAAAGATTGTGTCAAGAATTCCTCTGTGTTTTGAATAAATGGTTTCTTTCCAGGATCAATATTCTTGGGATCCAGCAAGTCAAGATTTTTTCTGCCTAGCTTTAGGGCCCTTCCTTCACTATAAGGCCCTCTGTCCATTCACCCAAACTATAGTAACTGTTCAAATCATGGTGCCATGGTGTGTTCTTGCTCACATTGATGGATGAGAAAAAATATCAGCCCTCTATTTTCTGCTGGATGTAGGTAAGAGTTCAAACACATTGTTGGACTTTAGATCAACATTTGCCAGGCCTGGTTTCTCACTATGAAAGATTGGGCCAATGTCCTTTCTGCCCTGAGCATAAACATTTTTGGGGAGGTAGGTGTCTATGTCTAACCCTCGCCCTCCCATAATGGCCTCCCCATGGTTGTCTTTCAACCAGTCACTTTCAGCAGGTATCACTAGAATCCCTGAAGTTGTAGTCCCAGTTTGTACATTCTATTTGACTCTGCTGACCCTCCAGGTTTGCCTTCTCTCTTCAGACACTGACTTCATACAAAATTAGGTCATAATTACTCTGTACCCCTGCTGATCCATCTCAAGGGGAAGCAAAATATAAAGCTCCCTTAGAGTGGGTTGCTCTGCAATGTAATTCTGACAATGTCCAAAGTTACTGTGGAAACCTGCAGAATAAAAGCTAAGTCTTATAACGGATCCCTTATAAATAGTAGATTCCTAAGTTATCCCCACTTCTGTCCAACTTGGCTATAAATCTAAGGGTCCCACCTTTGTCTCAGTTTTAGTAAGGTGCTGTAACTCTTCCTTCCACAAAGACACCAACACTCATTGTATCAACCACTGCAACTGTCCTACTAGCCCGTTTTGAAATTCAGTTTTCTTGTTATGTTTTTTTCTCTTTAAAATAAAAGCAAGCAAAAAAGGTAACAACATGTAATGCAGAAACTACTACCATTCTACTGTCACTTTGTTATGAAATTTTGTTTTACTTTTTTCCATAAAATGAAAAAAAATATTTTTTTTCCTTTTTTTCTGTTTTAAAGAGAATAATAAATATAACTTATATGGAGTTTTACTAAACAAAATGATAGGAATTCAACAATGGTTGTCATATTGTATATTGTTGTCTTCAAATTATTTGTTCAGATTGCCAGATATACGCATGTAAAATTGGTAAAAAAAAAAAAAATTGGTCAAAAAATTAAAAAGAAATATAAAAATTAAACATTGACTGTTCCTTTCAATAAAGCAGCAGAAATCAGCAGTACAATTACCAAACTGTCCTGTGCATGTACACGCGTAATTTCCACTTTCTTCTTTCCTTTTTTCTCCTTTCCTTCATCCCAGCTGTTCCTTCTCTTTGAACAGTCTCTTTCCCTTTCACAGTGTCTATTGTACCTTTCAGATTTTGTATTACTCTTTCAGCTTCTCACACTAAGGAAACAATATAATGTGTATGCATGTGGGCCTGGTTTATTTCACTTAAGAGTATGGTCTCTAGTTGCATCCATTACTGATAAAAGCCTCAAGTATTTCTTTATAGCTGGGTAATACTCCATTCTCTAAGCATACCACATCTTCTTTATCCATTCCTCAGTTGATGGACATTTGGGTTGTTTCCAAGATTTAGCAATGACAAATTGTACTGCTATAAGCAAAAGTGTACATATGTCTCTGTGATGTGATATTTTCTTCTGGAAACATCCAGGAAGGCAAGGGCTGAGTCAAATGGGCCCTCTAATCCTAGTTTTCTGAGGAACCTCCACATCAACTCTCATAGTATGTACCAGTCTACACTTCCTCCAACAGTGGAGATGTTTTTTTTTTTTTTTTCCCCACAGCCCCTCCAGCATTTGCTATTGGCTGACTTCTTGATGATAGCCATTCTTTTGGGGGTGAGATGGAATCTCAGTGTTGTTCTAATTTCATTTTTCAAATGACCAATGATGGTGACAATTTTTTCAAACATTTATTTGCCATTTGTATTTCTTTACCTGAGAAGTATATATGCATTTCAGATGCCAATTTTTTTAAATTGGGTCTTTGAATTTGTGGCCTGATTTTTTTTTAATTCTTTATATGTTCTAGATAGAAGTCCTCTGTCTGAGGGACAGTCAGGTAATTATTTTTTCCCCAATTTATTTGTTTTCTTCTTGCTCTATTAGTGATTTTTTTTGGTGTCTAAATTTTTTCAATAAAGTGAGACTCCAGTTGTTGATTTTTTGACATATTTCACAAACAGTTTGGATTTTGTTCATTAAAATAAAAAAATAAAAGTGTGCTGTAACTGCTCACAGATGTCACATTTACCAATTTATTAAAAGTTTGTTGTAAGGGATCCAAATGAACAAGCAGATGAAAAGGTACACAGCGCAAGGTCTGAAATGACCCTGAGCATGGGATCATATGTGAGGAGCTGGAGCTGTGCTGCCCTCCTGGCAAGTGGATGTTCCTCAGCCTGGAGGTCTCCAAGCCCATGATTTAAGGGTTTCGTTGATGTCTCCTTATGTAAACAAGATTAATTAAATCAATGGCTATTGACATTTGACTCATTTCCCACCCTGTCTCCTCCCCAGAGGACAGGGTTTCAGGGAGGAGCTAAGAGTTCCAGCCCGCTAATCATTTGGTAGGTTTTACTGGAAGCCAGCTCCCATCTGTCAGGAGTTACTTCACTGGCATGAACTTATATATGATTGAAAGAGACCTACCATAAATAACAAAAGATACTGTTCTGTCCTTGGTCCCTCAGAAAATTCTAAGTGCTATATAATTCTGTATGTGCCAAATACTGAGGAGAGAGGCCTAATACAAATTCTTCTTATGTCACTTGTTTCTTAAATCTTATCTTCCTGGTATCATATATGTTGTCATTAAAAGGAATAATGTTTTGAAAAATCTAGATTTGAATTTCTGATCTATGGATGAACCACTTAAACTACAAACTTAAGGTCCACTTCCTAAAAGGAATGCAAATACTAATCCTGTAAGATTATGGTAAGGATTAAACAAGATCATGTAAAAGACACACAGTGAGGTATGTGGAGTATACAGTGGATCATCAAGAGCATTCAGTAGTAGCTGTTATACTTAATGTTTTCATTCAGTCTTGTCTTGCTGTTGTTGTTGGGCCTTCCTTTCTGTTAAGGGAAATCTTTATGGAATCTGGTTTCTAGTCAAGCACAATAGAAACAAGACCGAATGGCTGGGCATTGAAACTTCCTCTGTACCAGGTGGAGTAGGGATACAGTCATATGTATTTGCATTTGCATTTTTCTTGTCTTCTGGATGAAAAGCCAGTGAGTGATCATGAAAAAGATAGCTACCATATGGAGTTCCCACTTTACATCAGGTTTTGTTTTGTTTTGTTTTGTTTTGTTTTGTATTGTTTGGCTTACATTGACTCAGAAATATAGTTATTGTTAGCTCCATTTTAGAGAACCTCTGAGGGGTTACTTAACTACCCAAAGGGCACAGATAATGAAGAGCTCTCAGGATTTGAACCTAAGTTGATCTCTAATACCTGTTTTTTCCATCTTCTTCTTGGAAGAGATAGGAAGGTGGAAATCATGGTAGCTTAAATTCAGCTACCATGAGCTGATATGGCTTAGAATTTCCAGGTGTTCCTTCAACAAAACATTTTAGTCTCATTTCCTTGAAAATTAACAGTCTTCTTGATAGTTTGATAATTTGTTTTGTAGTGTAACATTTGGACTGCAGAATACACTGCTGTATCATTTTTATTTTCCAGCTCACTGTTTGACTGGTATATTCACTTTCCTGATACAGATCTTTTATGGTATTTCAGACCATATTTTCTTTGTCTTTGGAAACATATATTTGAAATTTTAATTCAAAGAAAATGGCAATTTAATTGATTGAAATTCAGTACACATGCAAGTTTTTAGAAATATAAATATTTAGTGTGGTGCTTGTATATTCTGAAGTTCTTATGCGTAATGCACTTGTATTGGCCAGTAACATGCATAGATAATTAAAATGGTATCCTAGGCAAGCGATCTTCAAAAACCATGCATACATTTTCTTTAGGGAAATAAAAGACATTGGTGAATACAATAAAACTTTCTATTATACATCTCAGCTTCACCTCCTAAAAAATAAATAATACATTAACAAATAGTTGGATATCTCTTTGATAAAAATTGGATAAAGAGCCAGGAATATAGGTCAGTGGTAATCCATGTGCTTACATATGCAAGGCCCAAAGTTCAGTCCCTAGCACATATACGAAAAAACCTCCAAGAATTATGATTAGATAGAACTTTACAAGTTTTAAGCTATCATGCTGATAATAGATAGAGCCACTATATTGTTACTGTTTCTAAACCTTTTCTATTTATGTATTATTTTATTTATTTACAGAGTCTCATTATGAAGCTTGAACTCATAGTGATCCTCCTGTCTCAGCTTCCCCAGTGCTGGCACTCACCACCACACCCAGTTTCAGTGGCTGCCACAGTGCAGGGCCAGCATGGAATGTAGTACCGGATAGAATCCAGGTCCTTCAGCTTTCCAGCCCCTCAACCTTTTTTCTTCTATTAAAAAAAAAATGTAGATTTAAGCTTATCATTTGGAGCTATCTACTCCCAGTTACCAATGCAGTAGTTAAAAGAAGCTATCAGCAAGGCCCAATCAATTTTTTCTGTGTTTGCTATTGAAAATAAAGAGGAAAAAAGTATTGTCAGGGTTCAACAACCAAAATAATATTTAGATCATTGTAGTGATACAAATGAAAGTTTTAGAAGTTGAATTTGGATCATCTTGACATTACAAATTTTATTTTGAGGTCTTCTCAGCACTACCACATGTAAAATAAAAGAAATTGGCAATTTCAGAAAACATTTAGAAGTATATGCATAAGGCAGAAATATAACAAAGCAGTTAGTGAAAATGATGTTTGCTTATCTGCTGGACTCCAGGTTGGGAAAGAACAGTGTTGAATTCTAGCTTTTATAGTGACTAAGAGTACCCTGTAAAAAGTAGAAGACAGGACCAGATTCCCTGTAGAGAACCATATCTTTGCAGCCCAAGAAAGGAATCTGCAAATATATTGCGACCAACAAGCAGTGACTTTTAAGAATATGCATTCCAGAGAGGCCAGAGAAAGCAGACCTAGTCTCCCAGGCTAAATTTGCACCTTTTGGCCACTGTGCTCTATCCAGGATAACATGTAAAATGAAGACCTAAGACTGTCAGTTTAAATCCAGGCACCAGTATAAGACTCTGTGGTGAGAAAGTATGGTGATATTGAGAATAGGGAGAAACTAAAATCTCTTCAAAAAGAACATGCACATAAACATTCCACTGTACCTGAGAAAGGCAATGAAAAGGACAACTGAACATTTACCCCAAATAAAACATAGATAAAGAGAAATATAGTAATCAAAAAATAAAGGAAGTAGCCAGGTAGTGACTCAGACCTGTGATCCCAACACTGAAGGATGCTGAGGCAGCAGAATTCCAAGTCTGAGTTCAGTCTACACAGTTTAGTGATTCAAAGAGACACTATTGCCTTAAAAATAAAAATTAAAGATGGAGTAGGAATGTAGTTCAGTGTGAAAGCATTGGGCTTAAGGCCCAGTAACACAAAAAATTAAATTTTAAAATTAATAAATGAAGGAACTACAGAAACAAGATATTATAAACCAAAGATAAAGTAGTAGGAAAAAATTCCAGGGATAAAAAAATATAGTCTTGAAATAGATTCTTTTTTTTATTTTTAAGGTTTATTTCTTTTTCAGCTTGAAGAAATACCTGGGCTTGACTTATAGCACTTAGTCCTGGAAAACAACTCTGCCTTCCATTTCTGAGTAATTTCAAGGTTAGACTGATAAACATCACCCAAAGAACAGAAAATCTACTTGGTAACCTCCAAGATAACTCTAAAAGTCTTCAAATTCATAATGACTCTGCGTATCAGCAGCACGGAGCAGCAATGGAGTGGGAAATGTTTTGGAGTACAACAGGCATCACCTGTGTTTGAAAGTCAAATTCTGTTCCGCCACTTATGCAGTCTAGGTTAATACGTGTTATAATGTTTTAATTTCCCGAAGAACCTATATCCAGAAGGGATATTTTAAGACTCTTGGAATAGCTCAGGGAAATTCCTCCTCAAGTGTCTTTTTAAAAAAAATCTTAAGTCTTTGCCCACATTTGATTGTTTCTTGGCTGTCACCCTCTTCCTTATCTTCCATAGCATCCTGCTCCTCCTCTGCTTCCTGATATGCACTTAGATTCTAGGAACCAGCAAGAGCACACCTGGTTTACCAGAGAGACCAAGAACACTGGCAGAATGTTTGCTAGCTGCTGTAGTGTGCAACAGCGAGGTCATAGACTTTCCTTCAGGAAGCAAATTACTCTCTTGAAATAGATTCATTTAATAGAATAAATACTAGACTGGCATTGTCACAGAATTAATGAGCTAAAAAACAGTAATGAGAAATTTTCACATGATATAAAACAGAACGATGAAGACTATAAAGGGACAATGTATGTAGTAGAATCAGACTCACTATTGTTCATATCATAGCAGTTTCTGAAAAAGAGAGCAAAAGAGATAGAAAACCCATATTTGAAAAGATAATGGCTAAAACTTCCAGAAATAAATTCAGTAAGAATGTTTTTAAATTCCACACTTGAAAATAAAACAAAGCCTCACCGAGAGAAAGACATAAGGAAGCAACAAAGCACCCAGAACAAGAGAAAAATATTAAAGTCTACTAATAGTTAAAGACAGTGTTCCTACAATGGAAAGACAAATGAATGGCTTCTCATCAACCACGAGAGGTGACAAAACTCAGTTCTATCTCCTGGTTCCAAAAATAGCTGATAATCTAGAATTTCATAGCCAGCTAAGCTGTAAAGTAGATACAATGGAAATTGCAAGTAAAGATGATTCATACTTCTAGATCCTTGCTGAATATACTCTAAATTATGGAGCAAAATTTACCAAAAGAGCAAAACTAGCATATAAGAAGCAGTAGTGATCATGTATATGGTAAAAGTGCATTGCCAAACTTAATTATTTAATGATTATGTAGAAATTATTTTGGCTATTTCCTTAAGATAACTATAGCTTTAGACAAATATAATAAGAATATTATGTAATAAAGAATACTTGCTGGCCAGGGAAATACCTCAGTGGCATGAACATCTGCTTGGCAAGTGCAAGGTCCTAAGTTCAATCCCTGATACCAAAATAAAAAAGAAAAAGAAAAAGAAAAAAGAATGATATGCGGTCAAGTATTAGTTCTTTCCAAGGATAACTACTAAATTAATTAGACTTTTAAAAAAGTAACAGTCACATTGGTTAGAAAGATAGATCTTTTTCCCCTTTGTTTTCTGGAAGAATCAACTAGGAGAGTACAAATTGAAAGCTCTATCTCTAATAAAAAGACCACATTTGCTAGTTACAATATCCTGTAAGTAGGTAAAAGCTGACAAACACATAGATCCTAAGAGAGATCTCCCAGAAGCTATAGTCTCAGACAAAGGCTAAAGCCTGCACAACAAAATAATCCAAAATGTGTTAATAATCCCATCTTTGGAACAAAGAACAAATGCCAGGTAAATTGTGCAAGCTTGAGGCACCCAGAATGATGTAAAGCCCTGGTAGGTAAAGGAGAGCTGAACAAAGAACCACATAAAACCATATATTCAGGTATCAATGGAGTGAGATGGAGGACAGAGACTGAATTCTGGGCAACCCTGTAGTACAGGGCAAATCTCTTGTGGAGAAGTAAAGGTTACAGAGGCCTCTGTGATATATACAGCCCTGAGCCATAAAAATACCTGGTGCCAAGTAGCCTAGATGTGGTCTCCTTCCTTGCCTGGTAACATAAATCTCCTGTAATTAGCTCTTCAGAAAATAGTCATCTTATTTTCAAATGAATGATAAGCCCAAAAGAGTCACCGTAGTTCCATCACTTAATACACGTATATCCTTGGAGAATTCTTCAGGTTCCAGAGCTACTATTTCTGTATTTGTAAAACAGTTCAACAGTTCCTACCACATACGATTAGATAATATAATATCTATAGAACACTATCATGTAGTAAGAAGTGAGCAAATATTTGCTGATCAACAACAAATAGCTGAGTGGAATTCCCAGGGTTGAGCTTTGATTTGCCTTCCTGTGCATCTTCCTCTCTAGAGAGCGGTGATTAAGGACACAGACTCAGTAGCAAGGAGGCCTGAATTTAAATCCCACCTCTTTCAATTTTACCCTTGTGGTCTTGACTGAACTGTTTCTGGCTCTCAAGGTTCCCATGTATAAGGGGAGGAGGACAAAGTTATTCTGAGACTTGAGTCAGTTCCTAAATACCACTTGGAAAAATGCCTTGCAGAGAGTAAATATTCAGTATTATTACCTATGAATGCTTTGGTTTTTCAACAAATTTGACCATACTTCTTAGGTTTTTAGGGACAAGTACCACCTCAGGGAATATAATTCTTTAAATTCAGAATGAAATATTGACATTTTTGAGGGGGAATCTGGGAAGTAGGGTATAGGTTATAATGCCCTATTCCTCAATCATGTGTTTTAAATTTCAGTTTAGAGTATGTGGGCCATTTTATCTCTAGATTATGATCCAAATTCTCTATTACCCGTGGCTCACTGTTTTTTTTTTTTGTTTTGTTTTTTTTTTTTTTTTAGATAGATAACGTCATTTTACAAATCACTTATGTTCTGGTACTACTCACTGGTGACAACTAACTAGTTAAGACCCTGGAGCAGAGGTCCACATATTGTTTCTAAAAATAGTTTTACTAGAACATGGCCACACTTATTTATGAATACTAACTACACTGTTTCTCCTGCTGTCACTTCAGTTGTATCAGAGACACTAGGGCTCGCAAAACCCAAAATATTTATTCTTTGCCCCTTAAAAGAAATAATCTGATTTACACCCTTTTAGTAAGTCTTTAGACATGTACATCTTTGGGGATACATTTAATAAGAAACTTTAGTTTACTCTGAAATATAAAGGGGAAGATCACCAGAAATAAATTGGTAGTGATATGCTCCAGTCCCTTGTGATTTCTTGTTTACTTTTTGTAGTTACATAAAAGATGTTAACCTACAAGACAATGGTATGGAATTCCACTCTTAGTGTAAAAAATGTCAGGGAGGACATTTGTTGTGTGTAGGAGTGTTTGTTGTTGATCTTTTTGTTCAGAGATGCTATCGAGGCCAGTGTGTCTAAAATTAGAGAGCAGAGCAAGAGAGAGGACAGACACAGACAAGGCGGCTTTCACTCAGAATCACTGAACTGGGTCCTTGTGGAGTTCGCTGGCCAGGGTCCTAGTGGAGAGTGGAGGGCTTTGTCGTGCTTTCCGTCTCTATTTTCAAGGTCAGTTGGACTTTGGATGATCTGAGATATCTTTTAATTTTCTTTTTTTATTGGTTTGTAGGTTTCTTTTCTTTAGCCTGATTGACTTATTTTTCGCCAATACTGGAAACAACTCAAGGACTCCTTTTGTTCTAGCCAAGGGCTTTCACAGCCCTTTTATTTACTTTTATTTTTATTTATTTATTTATTTTTGAGGAACTCATGCCCTTGCACTTGCCAGGGAAGCTCTTATTTTACTGAGCCATCTCCCCGGCTCCTATTTTTATTTGAATGTTTATATTCATTTATGAATGACAGGGTCACGCTAAATTTCCAGGCTAGCCTCAAATCTCAACCTAGAGAAGGTAGCACTATTTAAACCTGCTGAGAATTTTTAAATGAGTAAAAAGTAGCAGGAATTAAATGTAGGATGGCAATTAAGTAGTTCAAGAATATAGATGTTTATTTTCAAACTTGCTTACTCTTTCTGCATACATTATTAAAAGGAATTAGACAAGTGATACTTAGTAAGGCATGAAAGTGCACTTATGTATATTTGCCTTTTTTAAGAAGTCTAATTTTTCTTTAACTCCACAACAGTAGACTAAAACAAATATGCTGATGCTTATGTAAAAATCAGTGAAGCTTTCAGTTAAGAAACAATCCAGATTTGGATCAGAATTTAACAAAAAGTAAAAGATATTCTGGTTGCCAAACCCTGAGAGATCATTAGCTGTTCTTTCTTTCTAGTTACTATTTCTAGAAACCTACAGCTCTCCAGGGCACCTCTACCACACTCCACGGAGATCACTGAGTCTTTCTGCCAAGCATGCATTAGGACAGGCATATCCAAGAGGGAGAGGCTCTTCCACAGCTTGCCATGTTGCAGCAGTGTCCTAGGCTTCTTGGATTAATAGCAGTATTGTATGCCTTATGTATTTGTTTCTGTTTTTTTATTTTTAATTTTACAAAGATCAGTTCTGTCCCAGCCCTTGCTGAAAAGAGCACAAGTCCCTGTGTAGCAGGGCTGCAGTTGTCTTTGGTATTAGGCGCTTTACCTGCCATCTGTTCTGAAGTCCTGGCACCTGAGACAGAGCCTGCTCACAGGACTCCCTCTTGTCCTTTACTCTCAAAGCCACAGAACAACTCTTTGCTGGCTTTTCTTTTCGCCAAAACACAATAGACAACTGTCTATGCAAATAATGTAACTTGGGACCATAAGATAAGAGAATCTTTTCAGATGAGACTGACTGAAATCTCAAATTTCAAATGATTAATGTGTTTCCACTCCTGGATATAAACAGAGAAAGGTCCACATTCGTGGCTTCTTAAAAGAGTAGGAAATTAAATGTTTTGATGGAAATAGCGGCTGACAGGCCTTCAAGATTACATAGTTCTCAGACCACCTTTCAGTTTTCAAAAACCTTGCATTAAATTTTCGCAGGTTTTTATACAACTTACAAATTCCTCCCTTTTCTTTCATCTTCCCTGCTCCTTCTACTCCATGTTTTAGATCTCTTGTGTTCAGTTACATTTATTCCAAATAAACAAAGCATTCAATTAACTTAGAAAAGGAAACAGAAAAAATTTCAATGCCATATATCACCTGTAACCTCTAATAATTATGTCTGGATCAGCTAACATATAAATTAAAATATGCATGTTCTTGGTGTTTTTTAGTCTACAAAAGGAAATGATTACTACATTTTGTCAAACTAATGCCAATATGATGATATGTTAGAACATTCAGCTTGCAGCTGCCAGTGAGCCATATAAGGTAAGGCTTTAATTATAGCTCCATCCTGAAGTTTAAATGCTTAATTAGACCCATGTAAGATTGTGCTTGAAGCAAGGTTTTTTTTTTTCATCTTCAAGATTTAGAAAGCATTAAAAAAGAATACATTTTCCATTCATCTTTGTCTTTCTTTTCTTGACATTTGTGCACTGTTCTGGCCTGCTTTTTCCCAGTTACAAGAATTAATAAATGAAAACTTTAGTCTGTTAATAGTTTTCTTTTATTGGGATGAAGGAAGGGAGAAAAGAAAGAAAAAAGGGAAGAGCAAATTATGTATAGACTCTGAACAGCTGATGATGGTACTATGAATTTCTATTGGTTTTTTTTAGAAGGGATCAGTTAATGATTAAAATGTTTTTCTTGACCAATTTTTAATGCTTATATCTCATAATCTGAGTAACTACATTGAAGAAAACAATGCAATATTACAACCACTGTTGAATACCTATCAACTTGTGATTTTGTTTTAAATTGCGCATCATTTCTAACACCTTATCTATTACTTTTTCTTTTCTTTAAAATAGAAATGTAAGTGATTTTCCTAAAAAAAGTTTCCTTTTATCTGGCTGTTGATTTTTCACTTCTGAGTTGTGAATTTTCAAATGCTACTTACCTTTTTATTTTTTTACCAAGGGAGCTTGCGGTTAACTCAGTTGTTTCAGTGCCTGCTGGGGCAGGCCCACTCAGGTGCAGGGGACTGTGTTTCGATCTCCAGCTCCCCATGCCTTACCAGTCCCGCCTTTAAGGCAGCCTGAGCCAATGCCCCTCCCAAAAATTCTGATTTTTTACCAAGACTTGAGAACAAAATAAAAGTTTTAGACTTTGAAAGTGCCTTTGTGTACTGAGTTCCATAATAGCAGTACCAACGGTGCAATCATCTTATTAGAAACATAAAACTACCAACGTGTATAATCTCATGTATATATTTCAGGGCACTGCTCACTACCACGTGTTCCTGCAGCTTTCTTGAGTGCCAGTTCTGGGCGAAGCAAGAGCTGCTGCCACCCTTCGTGGCTGTTTCCAGTCTAATGTCTGTAGTGACTGCCATACCCATCTCACTTGTGTGCTGCAAGTTTTCAAACTATGGCCATTTTCTTCTTTATACTAATAGAAGTGTGGGAGAAAGTTTACCAATCAACGTATTTTAATAGCAAGTAGGAAAAAAATATAAATAAATAAATAAAATACCAAGCAGGAAGCTGTGTCCACATCTACACTGCACAATAGAGAAAATGAAACAATGGGTGCTATCACTAGGAATTATGGTTATATAACATCGTTGCTAAGAACTGTGTTTGTAAGTCAAAAGCAGAAAATGAGCTACTAAAAAAAAAAAAAAAAAAAAATGGGTGGCAGGGGAGATAGCTTGGCAGTGTAAGGGCCTTCCTGGCAAGTGTAAGGACCCTGGTTCAATCCCTGGTACCACATGCTGTTCTGGCACCCAAAACCAGGCATGGTAGTATACACATGTAATTCCAGCGCTGGGGAGGCTGAGATAGGAGGATCTCTCACTACAAGTCTGAGCTGTGTAGTGAGACCCAGTACCAAATAAATAAATAAAAATTAAAATATCCCAGACTTGAGTATTTTGTACATGGTTATATTGTTTATGAAATTTTTTAGTGATAACAGTACAGATGGAAATGGATTGCATTTAAGCTCTGATAATAAACATTCAGGTCTACAGTTAGGCATTCCTTACTTTGGTTTGTATCTTGCTAATACGAATTGAAAATATTTGTGTTTAAAATAGTGCCATGTAGATTAACTCCTATGTTAATTGATAGTAATTCTTTTCCATTGATGATAATTATGATGGATTTTAATGACCAATTGGCAGGAGTTTCAGAACCTCCTTCTTAGAAAGTAAAATGTGGCCCAGGATTTCACACAAAACAACATTAGCATCATAGAATAATTAACAAATAGTCATGAGACTCATAATAATTTCATATCAGCTTCAAAATTAAGTGTGATAACTAGTGAGCTGGCAAAAATTTCTTCTAAACTATTGACCTGGATAGAAAGTGGACTTAATGTTTGTTGACATAGCCACTTTTCATCACTATATGCCAGATCTGTCTTGCTGTGGGACTTAAACTTCACATTTATCAAGCTAAAATAAAAAATTAAGTGTTTTCCATTTACATGAGTGTCAAGGTAGGAAACAGAAAGAGAAGCTGAAGTTTACAGAACTATGCTGAATTCTGTTGCCAGTGCTGACACTGTCTGAATCGTAACTGACACAAACTGCAATGCTGTTCATCAATATTAAAATGAAATGGGTCAAGGTTACAGACAGACTTGATTCTCCTCATTATCTTCTAAGTAATGGAATTTAACTGCATCAATAATGGTCTAATCCAATAAGAGAGTGACCTTGACAACTATAACATAAAATTTTCATGTTGCACTCAGGTATACTTTTTTTTTCCCTGTGGAAGTTCATCTAGCTCATCTCTCAAGTTAAGAGGTCACCTGACTACCCATCCAGGGTAAGCCCTGGACTTTTGCTCAGTAAAGTATTTAGTAACTGAAAGTTTTCATTACAATTCTTCTGTAGTTTTAGGTCATATAAATTGAGCATGAACAATATCCCTCGTGGTAAAAATGTGCTTTCCTTTGCAGTGTCCATTTTTCTTCCCATTGAGTGCTAAAATTATGACATCAAAGCCATGTAGTATATATTGAAATCATAAACTGATATAGATTTACATGGTCACCAAGATCAAGTTCTTTACAAAATTTCCAAAAGGCACAAAAACATCTACAGGTTAAACAAAGTCAGTTGCCAGATTCTCCATGTGATGATTTAAATATGAGAGGTCTCCAAAATACGTTTGGATTAAAATCTTAATCCCTAATCCAGCAATGTTTGTAGATGAGGCATAGAACTGATAGGATCATGCAGTGCTAACCTCATCAATAAATTAATCCACTGATGATTTCATTACCTGAATGGGCTCTTGGGGCTGAGGCCTATCTGGAGGCTGTATCTCACTGGGCATGCCTTTGAATGCTATATTTTATTGTGTTTCCAGTCTCTTCATCTCTGGCTTTTAGCCACTCTCTCTGCATTCTCGATGCCACCAAGTGAGTGCTTTCATGCTACCACTCACTCAGTCTCCTCAGGCAGGCAATATTCTGTCTCACCTGAGACCGGCTGTGATGGAACCAGCCAACAATAGACTGTTACTATGAGTCACAATAAGTCTTACCTCCTTTAAGCTGGTTATGTTAAGTATTTTGTCACTGCAATAGGAAGCTGAGTAGCACACTTGGATTTTTTTTCTTTTTCTTAAATTTTAGAGTCTGTCCAAGCAGAAGGCTTGCAGATCATCAATGAGGTGGCAACCTGATTGAGTTCCAAGCCAGTAAATGCAGTTTCTAAAGCCAGCTCTTCCATTGTCTGTGGTGTGCCCTTGAGCACATTTTTTCACTTTCCCTTCTGACCACATTTTACTATCAAAAGAACTTAGCATGTTGCTTTCCCATCTGATAAAGTCATGAGGGTGCTGGTTCATGTTATAGGAAGAATTCATGCTAAGTTGCAAAGAAATCTCATCATTTCATGACAATAGAATTGAGATGTAATTTGAGTTGTTTCAAAATACAACTTCTCTAAGACCCCTCTTGAGATAGACATCCTAAATGTTGCATATATGTTTTCTTAAGTTAAAGAGCTCAATAAGCTCACTTTTGTTTTTTGTAAAGGCTATTAAATATCAAAATTTATTCCTTACTTCTATAGCCTAAGTTTAAGAACTTTCCAAGACCATTTAATATCTCATCCCATTTAATAAATTAACTTTGATGCTCTAGTTCTCCTCAGTGAGTACTCTTTATATTTTCTACTCATTGAATTTCTTCTCTTGCACTTAGAAACTTGTTTATTTTCCTACATTAGCACCAGTCAAAGATATTTTAAAAATTGACAATCTTATTGACATGTAAACTGATAATTATAACATAATGTATTTTGTATAGTAATAAAGACATGATAAAATGATAAGGATACATGGAAGAGAAAGCTCAACTTTCTAAATTTTGATGAAGTTCCATTTATTTAGTTTTTCTTTTGTTTCTATCCTTTAAATGTCATGTCTAAGAAACCATTCCCTAAACAAATGTCATGAAGATTTATGCCTATCTTTCTAAGAGTTTCATAGTTTAGTCTTATGATTATCTTTGATATGCTTTAAATTAAATTTCTATGTGTGATATCAGGTTCTAACTTCATTCTTTTGCAAGTAGTTATCCAGTTGTCCAAGTGCCAAGTCTATTTTTGTCCCTGGAGTTACCCTGACAGTCTCGTAGCTACCTTTTTGATCTATTGTCCTAGCTTAGCTTCCATTACAGAAAGCGCAGCTTGTGTTTCTTCTTCTTCTCCTTTCAGTTTCCTTGCTGGACACTTTTACTAGCTTCTTCTTCTAAATGTTAAAATACTTAAAGTGGGGTTTATGAGCCAGTTCCCTATTT
Source organism: Octodon degus (assembly GCF_000260255.1). Taxonomy (NCBI): domain Eukaryota; kingdom Metazoa; phylum Chordata; class Mammalia; order Rodentia; family Octodontidae; genus Octodon; species Octodon degus. Next base: position 3,598,411 of record NW_004524793.1, read on the forward strand.
TCTGCTGTTGATTCCTAGGTAAGTTTCTCTCCAGGTCAGTCTACCTGTCTATGAGGATGACTTACTAATTTTTTCTCTATCTCCAATTTCTCCATAAACTTTATGCAAAAATATTTATTTGCTTTATTAGCCCTATTCAGATATATCCGAAGTGATTTACATATAACATTACAAAAACTGAGGTGCTAGATTCTTATATCTTTTGCCCTCCAAAGAAAATTGTTTTGCTGACAACTTCTCTTACCTTATCTATTTCACCACTATCCAGTGTCTCAAGCTAGAAGGCTGGGATTTCCTGACTAGTGTTTCTTTTCCCTCATTTCTCCTATTCAGCTCATTAGTCTTGAATCTTTCCACTTATGTCACCTGATATCATCCTAGAATAAGCCACCATTATCTCTTACTTCCAATCTTGGCACAGCACTTTCTCTGTTCTGTTTCCTCTCTTGCTCTCTTCTCAAATTATAAACAGAATAGTAATTTCAAACTTGAGCTCAGTCCTGGGACCCCTATTTTAAAGCCCTGCAGTGACTTCTAGTTGTACCACGATCTATCAATCAGCCCCTGCACCATCTGGCTACTGTTTTTCTCTTGGGTTCCTTCACAAGCCACAGTCCCTCTTGCGCAGCAACACTCATATTCTTCAAGTTCCTAGAACACATAAGAATTTTTTTTCAATATCTTGCATGAAAGCTTTGCTCCAGCTGGTTTTTTTTTTTCTCACCACAGCTTTGAAATTGAACATAACCATCTTCCTGCTGCACGGTCCATGCCCTGCCCCAAATACAGTACCTTGTGATAACTGCCTAATAATTTTTAATTATCTTTTCACAGTTAATGTTTTAGTTGTAACCTGCACATATGCAACTTCTACACTTTTTTACTCTACATGTACTCTGCCCTCTTTTCAGGCTGCAAGCTCATTGCCTGACATAGCAGCACAGAGACATAGGTATATGCAAGGACATTTTTCCTGTGATCATACTTCCAGCCGACTGCTGTACCTTTGCAAATACTAGGTGACCCAAGAAATATTTCAGTGAATATGAATACAAACCTGAAGGGGACAGTCACAGTGACGAAGTGATAACTGATGCATATGAACCGCCTACCAGCTGAGAGAGGTAGGAAAAGCCATAACTGGCTGAGTAACCAGCATATGCAGTTTCTCAAAGGCAAGAAAAGAAATTCTTTGTGTAAGAACATTGCTTACATTTTTCTGAAATGATGGAATTTTGTGCATGGAGAGGAAATGCTTTTATTTTCACTTTGTTTCATGCCTGATTTATTGACTATTTCTACTCAATATAACTTGGAAAATCAATTTTTTAAACGTATAAAGATTGTTTACAAAACTTAGCTTATTAAATTCCCTTAAACAACTTAAGCTTCCATCACAATTTGATAGATCTGATTATTTTGAATACTTTAGATGTGAGTAGCAGATAAAACATGCATAATTAACAATTTCTTTGCTTAAAGGAATATTATATTTAAGCCTCTTACAAGTTAGCTGTAGGTTTTTGTCTTTAGCGTTTCTTTACTGAAACACTAAAAATTTTCCAAGTTTAATCAAAATGCTCATTTTCATGTCTCCTGAGTTACCAAACAATTGTTTTTGGAGGGGAAAAAGGTCTGATTTCTTCTCCTAACATGATTTAAACATGACTCTCAGGATATCTCAGTGGGTACCTTTTATCAGTGAATCTACTGTCTTGTTTGAGTAGCACTATTCAAGCCCATACTTTTGTTACATGTGTCCCCTGTTAGCAGTGGAATTCTGCTGGAATTTATCTCAGAACACTACATCTATGTCTTTGTTTGGCTAACATTATATAATATTCTGTGTCATTATTATACATTAACCTTGTATTTTAGCAGTGATGGAAGCATGCAAATGTCTTATCAATAGCTTATTGCAATTTATTATATAGACATTTCTTCACACAGGAGAGACGACCTATTCTGAGCAGCCAAATTCTTTTTTATTTTTTCTTTTTTGAGGAACCAGGGATTGAACTCAGGTCCTTGAGCTTGCCAGGGGAGTGCTTATTTTACTGAGCTATCTCCCTGGCCCCATGAACAGCAAAATTCTACAAAAGTTCATTTTCCACTGTGGAATTCACCACTGTCATTCTGATTGTGGTTGTATTTGACCACTAACACTCATCAGTACATCCTATAACAGTTTCTTCTTCAAAAGTCTTTTATTACTCGTAGTTTCCTATATTTACCCAGGTCTACTCCCACAGATAGAGACAAATAGCTTTGTACATAGACAACGACTTGAAAGAAATGAAATAACCCCCACCTTAATTAAAAGCAATAAAGCATCCAGATTTTTTTATTTTGCATTAAATTTCATTTTTGTACATTTTACATTCTTTCTTGTTCATCATTAAGAATTTATAGTTTGCACAATGTAATACAAAATTACTATAATATCTTCATTATTTTAACATTTAGCACATGGATGTTCCAAATATTACAGTTTGCCCAGTGTGATCCACTTTAAACTGGATTCTTTTCCTGTTAGCATTCTCCTTATAATGTTCAATGATGTTCTAGCTGTCCAGAAGTAATATTTAAAGCCTGTGTATGTTTATCTGGCCACAAGGAATCTGCTGCTCTAAAGAACTGTGCTTTCAGAACCAATGATATAGCTCAGTGGCACAGTACCTGCCTGGCAAAGTACAAGGTGCTAAGTGTCATTCTCATACAAAAAAACAAGCAACAGAAAAAAAAAAAAAAAAAAAAAAAAACCTGTGCTTTCTTCTAGCAGAAAATATTGCTAGACACCAAAATCTGAGGCTAACTTTGCATTTGAGCACTGATGCCTAACGTTAAAAAGTGCTACTGCTGATGTTGGGACACCCTTAGGCAGAGATAGGGACAGATTTCCTTGTTAAGCTTTTTATTCATATTGACTTTTTAAAATTTATTTATGTTCTGCCTCTCTATACTAAATATAGTAGACACTTTCCTATTGCGGGGACAGAATACCTGGTATCCATGGCCTACAGGAGGAGAGGTTTCTTTTGTCTCACTCTCTCCGAGCATGCAGTCCATGGCTATCTGACTCTAGGAATAAATGGCAGGCTGAAAGGTACAGTGGATAAAGCTGCTCAGCAGAGTGGGGAGAGCAGCTGAAGACTGGAAGACACCTTCTGGGTCACATTTCCAGTGACCCCCTCCTCCAACCAGCTCCTACCTTCTAATAGCAAATAAACTCAGCTATGAGTTTATCAACAGATTAGTCATCTATTAAGTGAGTCACCTCTGTCCTCCAACCACTTTCCCAGAGCCCCACCTGTGAACACATGTAAATCTGGGAGGTACATTTTAGTTCTAAGCCACCAGAGTCATAAACTGACAAAACTCTAAAGACTTTATAAGGTTTTCAAGAAAAAGTAACTCAGTTGATAAAGGTTGGTGAGCTATTAAGGGTTGGAAATAGCCTGGAGTTTATGAAGGCACCATAGATTAAAAAGAACCCTCTCTAATGGGTTATGTCAAACTGAATGAGTCACCGAAACACTGAAACAAGAAAGTGGCATGATTCAGGGAGTATGGAAAGAGAATAAAATACTAAGGAACCTGGAGACCGATGGCATAAAAATCATCCCAGCTGCTGCAGTTGTTCAGGAAGAGCTGAAAAGAAAATAAAGTACCACGCTGACAAAAAAATAAGGTACAGTGCTAAGTAACCTTGCTGAGATAAAATGCACTGGACTGCATAAACAGGTGCAGGGCATCATGGTGAAATTAAAATCAAAAGTGAATTGAGCACAGAAAATAAGAGATGGGTGTTACACATCATGAAAGTCAGAAAGAGCAAGACAAATAGAGGGTGAAAATAGAAAGGTTTGGGCTAACACTAAGGAGTAATTTGTGAAGTGGACAAGTGCAGACAGTGTGTGTCTTGTGTGTGTCCTGTAATAACTGTGCCAGCTGAATCAACTTCCACTAATAGCATAGTGTGTATTGACTTCATACTGTGTTACTACCCATATGATAAATATGTTTTTCATTTACTTTCACAATACAGCCTGTGAAATATAGATACTGTCCTTATCACTGTTGTACTCACAAGAAACTATACTCAAGAAAATATCTTACCTAAGTTCACATAGCTAGGTTTTGGCTAAGACAGACACTAACCAAGACTTTTCAGATTGCATTTCCCTATCAAAAAAAAAAAAAAAAGAAAAGAAAAAAAAAGAAAGAAAGAAAGAAAAGAAAAAAGAAAGAAAGAAAAGAAAAGAGAGAAACAAAGAAAGAAAAAAGAATGAAGGTAATAATCAGGTGGTTGGAGGAATCAAGGAATTGTATGTTCTGGAAGTCAAGTAAAAAGGAAGCTTTCCAAAGGTGTGGCCAGTCCACTTGCTCAGGGGCCAGGTCATAGGTGAGTAAATTCTATAGTGGGCTGAAAGCAGACCACCGGTGGTTCAGACTAATAAAGAAGTGTGTAAGACAGAAGTAGGAAGAGGCTTCCTTGGAAATGTTCATGGCAGTGAGACTAGGGGAAAGGTGAGCTGAAGTAGAGATCTTAGCAGAGTTGCATGCCAGAAAACTGATGCTGTCTCTGGACAGTGTTCATTATCTGCTGTGTGTCAGACACTTTCTGAGCCTTCTACTTGTGCACTACCTCAGTATTTCCCACAGCTTTATGAAGTGGGGTCTATACCAATCACCATGACAAGTGAGGAGACTGGAGCACAAAGGGAAAAACAAATTTTCCCAGGTTGCTTGGATGGTAAGTAACAGGCTCCACGTAGGGAAAATTCATTGTTCACCCTGTCACGCTGTGTACAGGGTCTTCAGTTGTATATGTCAAATTAGAAATGATAGTTCATAAAAGCCACTGACTTCCTGCTGTAATAAAAGCAGATGCATGCAGATCATAGCTTCTTTGTTATACATAGCAAAACAACAAAATCATTTACCATGCATCTTAGTTACTTTTCTTTCGTCACTCAGACAAAATACCCAATGCCCCAAATTAAAGGAATAAAGATTTATTTAGCTCATAGTATGTGGAGGTTTCAGCCCATAATGAGCTGGCTCCAAGCAAGGTGTCATAGCACAGGAGCACCAATTCAAGACAGAAAAAGACAACAAAAGCAACAACAGCAAAAAGGGAGAGCAAGAATCTTTTCCTCCCTTATGGTGTAAGCAGATTACACATCCCTAGGCCAGGTATAGCACTCACACCATCTCAATGCCCTCTTTTTGCACAAGCTCAGGATACTTACAAAGTGGGACCCTAGCCCCCTGCTAAATTTCTCAGTTAACTTCTAAACTGTTGAAGTTGACAAAATGAACAACATCCTAATACGTGAGGGCATGTCCTCTTCACTCCAGGATGTAGATCTGCTTAGTTACTTAGTTAAGCTTCTAGAATTCTCAGCTTGACACAGTGTATCAACCAACATAACCCACCATTCGTCAACTTTGCACCAAATACATTTCTTTAATCCAGTTTCCAGATACAAAAACATGCTTTTTTATCATTTCACAATTTGAACATTATATCACAAGTTTACAATCCTTAAGAACTAGTAGTAAGTTTATCAACATTATATTACATGAGAACCATAACATGTTACACCTGGCCCCCAAACACTCATGCACATCCCTTTGTGCAAAGGCATTTAGTCCATCTCTAAGAGTTACCAAAGTCCTCACAGTTTCAACATCACTGAAAAGTCCAAGCCCCATGTCTCCTAAGAGATGTAAGGTAAACCCTTATGTGCAAGCCCTTGTACAAATAAAAAGTAAAACACTTCCAACATTCAACAGTGCAAGATAAACATTTTCATTTCAAAACTCATAAACAGAGAAATACAAAGGATTAGGAACAAGGTAAGTCCAAAATCAATCAGGGCAAGCATTAAGTCCTCAGTTCCATGTCCAGCATCTGAGGCAATCTGTGGCAAACTATGAGATTCAAAGCATTTGTATGGTTCCACCCCTATACTATTTCTCTTGGTTATGGCTCCCACAGTTTATCTCTTGGGCTGGCTGTGCTCCCTCCTTGCAGCTTTCCTTAGATGATACACATCCCTGACTTCTCCCAACTTGTGGAGTCACCATTGTAACTTTGGCTTTACCCTCAAAGCTTCACATACTGCCCTCTCCGGGCACACTGCTAGGCCTCCGAGGCTCTTTCACATCTGGGTGGAAGCCTTTATAACCTCAGAACTCTTACATACTCTGTGCCTCTAAAACCAGTACTGTGTAGATGATTCCAGGGTCTACTGCCAGCTAGAGCAGTATTCAGACTTTCCTCTCTCTTGGCTGTAGATATTAACTGCCTGGATTCCTGGACACTCTGAATCCAATTCGGACAAACAAATTTTCTATGATGGTACAGTCCCTGCCATCCTCGAACACAGCATTCTGTAGCTTTCTCCTCAGAGCAAAGACTTTCACTTTTGCAGTTTTAAGGCTGCAAAGGGTAGAGACTCACTGTTTCCTGTGATGCCCTCAGAAAATCTTTTATATTGTCTTCTTTGATCGATATGTCCTCTGCTCTTTTTGTAGTCCATTACTGTACTGGAGCTTCCTTTCTGTAAAAACTCACAATATTTAAAACCATCTTACTGAGCTCTTTGCTCTTATTTACAACAGAGATGTTTAAACAATTGTCATTCCACATCCTCAACATTCAAATGCTTTGTAATTTCTTGCTAGATTAATTAATCCACCACCCTTAATCTCAGGCTCAGGCGAAGTCTCTGGACATGAGAAAAAGGCAGACAAACTTTCTGACAAGTCATAACACACATTATTTGGAGTCCAACAACCAGTGGAATCCTTACGCCCAAAGGAAATCACCTGAGCCTGGTGTCTACCAGCAAGATTTCTATCAACCTTCTGGTCCTCTGAACACTGACCAAAATCTACCAGAAAATATAGCTTAAGGCATTGTAGCCTTACTTTCTCAGCTGGCATCTCTAAGCCTTTCCAAACCTTCCTACAAGTCATTACCAAAGGCTACAGAAACATATGGTCACAGAAATGAGTCCACCCCTGGTACCAAATTCTGTCTCTACAGGCCAAGATGTAGAACTGCTGAGTTACTTGGTTAAGCTTCTAGACTTCCCAAGTTGACACAATGCATCAACCATTACACCAAGTTTAGAGGCACTGTAGACCTTCATTTTTAACCTCAGAACTAGGATTCCTTCTTTAAAGATGCACTTCAGCCACCCTTCTGAGACCCTGACATTCTCTAAACAAACAAAACCAAAAAGTATGTCCTTGGGTTCATCATTTCTGGCACTCCATAATTTTTGTAAGAATTTATTCATAAAAACTAAGGTTAAATGAATAGTAAAGTTATGGATGAATTATATTTTGTACCCTGAGTTTAGATGTTGAATAGGACATGGATAAAACCTTAAATATTTGACCTTTGTCATTGGAAACATTGCAACAATTATTTGAAAGGAGAGTAGGAAGTCACAGTTGTCCAAAGGACAGGGAGGGAGCCTGAGTCTTTACGATTCTACTAAATTATATTAAAATAGCTACAGAAGACATTGACCTCATAAAATGAGTATTTCTTCTTTCTTTAGTAACTCCAAGAACAAATAACTTCAAGATCTTCTTTGAGTAGGTTTGGAGTTCATGGGCTTACAAAGTATTCCTAGGCATGGAGTCCATTTTCCTTTGTCACAGCTCCAGGAAATAAGCAAGTTTCATGGTCCCTGAAATTAGCCACCAACTTGAAACAATAGATAATTCTGGAACTGCCATTCAGCATGCTATATCTGTTCCACTGCCTCTATAAAGCAAGCCTTTTTAATGTAATTACATGACTTGTCTATCTATTACTAAATTGATGAAGACAGCCTGGATTTTTTTCTGATTTAACTTAGGAATAAGTATAGTTTATTGTAGCATTTCCCAGTGCAAATGTTGCAGAATTTCTCTTGCTATAATATACTGTATAAGAGGATCCTACAAGAAAATGTGCTTGAGAAGCTACATACCATACCTCTCCCACCCCTACCTCCTTAACATTCAGTTTTTATTACCTTATTAAATGTTTTCCAAACTTTTCCAGGAAATAGCTGGATTATTTCCCTTTATTTTACTACAGAATTGAGTTTTCTCCTAGCACATTTTAATCTATAGAACCACTTTGTCCAATGCTTACATAATTGTCAAGAGCCTTGGGATCAATGTCATTGTGGTCTTGGATACACTCCTTTACCATGGTAGGAACACATTTACTTAGTTGTAAAATAAGAATATCTGCTTGTGAGCCAAATGTGGTGGATCCCTATACTCTCACCACTGTGGAAGGTGAGGATCATAAACTTGAGCTTAGCTTGAGCCATATGGCAATTTATTGAGACCCTATCTCAAAATCTAAAAATAAAAATAAATAAGGCTTGGGATATATCTTAGTTCAAAGTCCCTGTGTTCAATCACCAATACTACAAAACATTAAATAAGAAAATGAGTATCTTCCTTTAAGAAAGGTAGTACCTTTCATAGCACCTGTCAAGTAGTAGGCATTCATTAACAGTAGTTCTCCATTGATTGTGATTGGCCGATATTCACATTATTATGGCCAGAATAGATAAACAATAGAGTTTTTTCCTTTTAGTCTTTAGATAGCCAGAATTTCTAAAAGAATGTATCCAATTAGTCATTATCACAAAAATACAAGCAAAATTTAACCTTTTGAAAGAATTTTTAATCTTATTTGAGGTTATCTGATACTAAGATGCAGTGATGTGCCAGCATTGAGTAGTCAGTGTTATGTGGAAAGAGTCTGGTATAGCTCTTAATCTCATATTAATCTTAGATAATTAAAGGAGTCCATGAATTAAAAGCCACCTTGTTTCACTGGATAGGTCCTTGCAATTAATTACTTTGTCACTAGAAGTAAAAGTTAGTAACATCGGGGCCGGGGAGATAGCTCAGTGGAATGAGCACTTGGCTGGCAAGCTCAAGGACCTGAGTTCAATCCCCGGCTCCACAAAAAACAACAACAAAAAAAAACTAGTAACATCGTAACTATTTAAATTGTTATTTCTTGTAAAATTTTAAGTGCAAGTCACAGTACTAAGAAAATGTTCTTTGATGCATCATGTTAACATGCAACTCAGTTGCCATAGTTGTAAGCAGAAGTGAGCGCTCTCATCACAGGGAGGAGAATGGGGTCTAAGAGGGACTGAGTGAGGGACAGGAAGGGACTGAATTGTCAATGAACCAGGTTCCTGAGTAACTTGATCCTACTATCATGTTCTGTAGTGGAAAGGTACTAAGCAAAGACTGGTCACACTGAAAGTGCAAAAAGAATGGAAAGACATCTTGGGTGAACTCCACATAGTAGTATGCAGTAAAATTAATTTGAATGTTATTAATACTAACTAAAGTCTCATGCTCTAATGACTGAGCTAGCCAGACACTTATTAATACTAACTAAACTAGACATACATATACCTTGTGTCTTATTTATGAAAGTAGTTTGGCTAATAAAATTAGTACCATAGGTAAGAACCTATTTAACCTTCTTAAAATAAATTGTTATTGAACATTTTGGACATTCAATAGGATAATATTAATATTTGCATTAACATATTTAATAAATCTTCATGTCAATTTCTGTGAGTTTATTGGAATTCAAATATATATATATATATATATATATATATATATATATATAATTTGCCTCTAAGTTTGGATAAGTGGAGCCTTATTCCATAGCTATTCCTAAGTGGTTAAATTGATTATAGGATAGATGCAATCCATGCACAACTATTAAGGCATTTCTGTTTGAAAAGAGAGTTACTTAGTTTTCTTTTGTATTATTATTATTTTTGAAGGAAATATAAAATGATAAGAAGAAAACATTAGAAATAATACAGAGTTCCACTAAACAAAATAATAGGAATTCAAAAATAATTGCTGTACTACATAATATTACCTTCAAATTAGTTGTTTGGATTACCAGATATAAGCATGCAAAATTGGTTTTTAAAAGGTATAAGAATTTAAAAGGAGAGGAAAAACAAATTAAACATTACATTAACTGCCAGGTAATTATATTTACTCAACACTGTATATAGATGGTCATATATTTATCAATCACTTTTTTTTAGATGGCATCTTACTTTGTAGTTCAGGCTGGCCTTGAGCTCACTATGTAGGCCAGGGTGGCCTCAAACTCCCAGAATTACTCTTACTTCAACCTCCCAAGTGCTAAGACTATAGATGTGCACTACTATACCTGGCCTTCAGTCGCTTTTTGTTTTTAGTTTTAAGACAAAGTGTTCAGGGTGAACAAGGTCTCACTGCATAGATAGGATTTATAGTGATCCTCCTGTTTACAGCCCCCCAAATGCGGGGATAACAGGTGTGCACCACCACACCCAGTCTCACTTGCTGTCTCAGCATGTCCGGGGGGGTGAGGCTATCAGGGCAGGCCTGGAGATCAAACCCCTGGCCCCTGTGCCTGCTTGCAGGTGCTTTAATCGACTGAGCTATTTGGCCGGCCTTATTTTTATTTATTTATTTCATTTTAAAGAGGGGAAAAAAAAAAACCCCAAAACAACGAACAAATACAAAATCAAAGCACCACAAGACAATAAACATGGTACATAATTTTTAAAAAGAACAAGAAATTTAAAATGACTATTATATTACATGTTGTAATCATCAAATTTGTTGCTCAGACTACCAGAGACAGGCATGTAATACAAACGGTTAAAACACTAACTCTTTCATTCCATAAAGCTTGAATTTTTTTCCTTGTCCTTTTAATTCTTTTAAATTTATTTTAAAGAGAGTATGAAAATAATAGATAAGACATTGGAAAAGGTATAAATTAAAAAAAAAACAGAAAAAACAAAAACAAGATAGAAGGTATTCGACAGTAGTTGTTTGTTATATTCCACGTTACTGTCTTCAATGTAGTTGCTCAGAACACACATACTAGTGTATAAAATTGGTTGAAGTAAAAATTTTAAGCATTAGTCGTCACCTTCAAAGAAACTTATAGAAATTAGTAGTACCATCATCTTAGATATCCTATGTACATACTTACGTGATTTTTCCCTTCCTTTTTTCCCTACCTTTTCTCCTTTCAATCGCTTATTTTTGAAAGTGATTTTCTTCCTGCCTTATTTTCCAAACAGGATACATATTTTGCATTTCAAATATCTATCTATCTATCTAATCTATCTATCTATCTATCTATCTATCTATCTATCTATCTATCCATCTACCTATTTATCTATTATACAGGAAATAGCTACTGAAACTACTAAATTGTCTCTTTATTACCTATGGAATTAAATTTTTTAATTACCAAGGTGCAGCCTGGAGTCTAAGATGATCAAGTGAAATTATGCCAATTTGAGCTGTATGCTCCAGGAAAATCTTTTCTCCTCTTTTTTTCTCTTCTATAATCACTTTTCAATGTATTTCACCGTTCTCCCTCCTTTTACTCATACATTCAAATCTAACCATGACTGAATACAGTGCAATAGCTTTATCTCAGGTCTTTCTCTCAAAAACAGTTTCTAAATCACTTAACATAAAAGATAACAGCACAATGTCTTGTAAAACATACACTGAGTGGATCTCACATAAAGGTGACACAATGAAGTGAGACTGGCCTCTGCTGTGCTCTGTATAGACTATCATTCAAAATGCAGTTGACCAAATTTACTGTGGTTGACAGGTTCTCAGACTGCTTGAATAAATTTGGATATTAATGTGCTTTCTGTTTATTTAGAGAGAATTACTATTCTATCTGCCTCAAGAGATGGTTTTATTTCCAGATATATCTCCACATGATTTTGTGGGCCCCAACTTTTGAGTACAGCATACTAGTTATGAAGTATGCCTTGATTTAGTGAATATGTGTTCACCTCCCTCTATGAGCAACACACCATGCTCCACAAAGATATCTAAGTATTAGTGTGGGCTTCTAAACCCCTAGTTCTATGATAGATGAAAAGAGAAGGAAAAGTCTAATGGGATTTGGTGGTATTGTGTCATTTTTCTGAAGTCCCTAAAGAGTAGATGAGGCCTTAAGGGAGTTGTGGGGGCAGCCTTCCACTGAGCCTGTGAGCTCTTGGGTCACACCTACATCTTTACCCCACAGTGGGCACGAGGCAGATGGTGGGGTCCACTTTTTTTCATTCTTTTTTAAAAATAATTTTATTGATAAAGAAGTAGCAATGAGATAGTTTCAAAACAGGTTAATAGCACAGTTATAATAATACATTGCCTATTGTTGTCCTTGTAGTAGTTATTCATAGTACAAGATGCAGACATGATATCTTGTCTAAACATGATTAGTTCAAAACTTTCTTCTCATTGAACTAAGAGAAAGTAGCTGTATATCTATGCTATTTTGTATATACAGATATATATTTTTTCACTACAATATGGTCCTTCATTGTATCCCTCTTTTTTGTTTACTTTTTTCAGACATGTGTATTCAATTGCCACTCATATATTATAGGTGCATGAATTCAGCTGAGTAATCCAATATAGTCCAGTAGTCTATTTTACAGGAAAGAAAAATGAAAGTCAGATAAATTGAATCAACTCCCTGAAAGTCATTCTGCTAATTGTCTGGCATGCGATATACACATTGTGAATAGTTTTAAATGCTGAATGAATCTGTCAGCGAGCAATTTTCCACATACACTAAAAGCCTCAAAACAGTTTATACTCTTTCAGCTAGCAATTTAATTTCTAGTAATGATGAGAGACACATGTGAATTACTTTTCACAGTGCATGCATGTAAGGCAGTAGGTCAACAGAGCTGTATGGAAAGCGACCTTTCCTTCTGTGAGCTAAAAAAGAGGGAAGAGTCTAGAATTGGACTCTCAGATTTCTGGCAGGGCACATGTTGGGGTTATTCACAGACACAGGGACACCTAAAGGAAAAGTAAGGGCCGTGATACCTCGGTCTATGAATTTAATTCATCCCACAGTTCTGGGGAAGATGGTCATGTTCATGATCTAGCAGGGAAAACAGCCACAGCTGTGCTCATTGCCAGCGCAGAGCTCACAAATAGAAGCCAAATTTTGACAAGTGCTTCTGTTTGCAAACCAAACTTTTGGCAAAGAGTCATTTGTGAGTGGAGGTATGACTGGATAAAGGCAATGTACTAGGGTCTGTTTTAAATGTACTGAATTTGAAATGACTGAGTCATTTGCTGGAGTTGGCCTGTCAGAGCTATCCTGAGTTCAGCAGCACAACCTTCAGGAAGAGAAAGATTGTTCACCAAAGCCCTGTGCTGGGTCAGTAACTCTGGCATTATTAACAAGAGACCTCAGAGGTAAGTAAATAAACAGAAGACTTAAATCAAAAGAGAAGAAAAGTTACAGGTTTAAGGGAGGGTCAGCAGAAGATTATTTCAAATTTTTTCAGATTCATTCTGTACATGTAAACAACTGAATGTACATTTTCTATTAATAGTGGTCAGCAGCAGCATCTTTTAATAGTGAAGGTTGTTTCCTTTTATATAGAGCATACTATCACAAAGTTGCTGTTCAGAGTTTGGGGCCTCAATCATTCAGGGATTATTTTCTTATAAGCTATTAGTTGTTTGTGTAAACCTCTTCACAATTTCTTGGAAACTGCAAATACTGTGTCTTCCACATATGTTTTGTTGGTAGGGGCTTTACAAGGAGTCAATCCAAGATCCTTATTCAGTTCTCCTTGCTGCTGGTTGGCCTGAACCCATCTCTGGCAGATGGTCCAGCATTCTCTCCTTATAACAGGTGGTTGGATCTCAAGTGTTCTGGGTTTTGTTTTTCTTAAGATCTCAAGGTGCTATAAAATGTCCTGCATCTTTCAAACCTTCTGGCAGTGAATCTAAGTACCAGAAGAAAAGTTTTAAGACACCCAGAAAGTTGAACTGCTGTTTAGCATTTTTATTAAGTTAATTTGTTACAGTACTATATACAGTATTTCATTATATTAAATCATATAACTGTGAGAAATGTAGCATATTTAGGATAAAATAGGCATTCATAGTCATTTTTCTGATGATATCTGAAGTTCACCATTTTCCATAGTTCTCGGGTGCTCTAGAAACGTAACTTCTGTGAATTTCAGGGGTCCACAGTATTCATTCTCATTCCTATTCTCTTTCTTTCTCTTTTCCAACTCCCTTACTGGTAGAGTAGGAATTGAACCCAGGTCCCCTTAGGCAAGGACTATACCACTGAGCTATACCTCCAAGTATTTTATTTTGAATGAGGGTCTTACTAACTTACCCAAACTTGAAATCCTCCTGGGTTAGCCTCCCAAGAACATAGTGCGATTACAGATGTGTGCACCCATGCCTGGCTGGTTTTCTTTTTTATAATAACTACAGGTTAAATGGTATCATATAAAATATGATGTGATGTTGTTATCATTTGTAGCTTGCTGTTCCCTGGAAAGCTTCATGCAATCATAAGTCGGGCTTTTGCAAGGAGACTGGATTGTGGGTGCCCACTGTTGGCTTACTGTTAGAAGGTGGAGTCTGCTCAGAGGAGCTGGGTCACTGGAGACAATTTATCTGCCTGGCTCCTCCCTTGATCTCTTTTTCTCTCTGCTTTCTGCCTCCCATCACCCTCTGAGTGGCTCTCTTCTGCCAGGCCCCACTGCTGTGATACACCCTTGGAGCCAATCAACTGTGGATTAAAATGGGATCCAAAATAAACCTCTCCTTTCAGTTGCTATTGTATGGTATTTTGTCCCAGGAATGAGAAGTGTGATTAAGACAGATTTCAACCTGATATCATATACAAGGTTACTTTTCAGAAAATTATGAGAAGAAAAGCAATATGGCTTATATACTGACAGAGCAGGTTTGTTGCAGAAACACTTATATACAACTGCTATGAGAGTATAAGGGTCAATTCCAATAGGGAAAGATAGGTCTTAGTTATATACCCTGGTAATTTAGTGGTGGCTAATTCTAAAATCCATTTATCTCTAGCCATTAATTTGCAGATTTCCTGTCCCACTTTTCCCCATTTTTCTCATGACTCAATTGTAGTTCTGTGGAGGAAATCTAAAAAAAGCCAAAAGTTCACCTTCTGCCCTGCACCTTCCAAAGTTATCCCACTTCTCATTCTAGCCCATTGGCCTCATCCTTCTTCAGATCACTTGATCTGCACTGCAGCATGGAAATAACTCCTACTTTACTGAAAGGAATACTTTGAAGGCAGTGCCAGTCAGTCAGTATACTAATGCCCACAATGCAGCTACAGTGATTGCTTGCCCAACCCAACACCATATCTTCAAAGAAAAAGGTATAGAATCAGAAAAAGTTACTGGAAGACCAGGTTTAAGTGTTAGCCATGTCGCTTCCTTGATAATATGATCTCATGCCAGCTCTTCACCTCTCAGTCTCAGTCATCTCATTAGAAATTCTGGACAATCACTAGCCTTCCAAGGTCAATTAAGATTCAGGACATATGAGAACTTGTACTGTAACATCATGCAACTCAGTTGTGTCACAAATTTTCTGATCAAGGAGATTATGGGGCCACAGAGGAAAATGATTGATGTAGAGTGTGCCTAAGGAGAGTCACATGGAGAGAAAACATTCTCTCATGCTTTCACAGAGAGCAAATTGGTGAAGCAATGTCCATGACTCATCCATATGGTTGACACTGAAAAAGGATCTACAAACTGTGATACAGGGTTTCAGGATAAATCCTGAGGGGATTTGACTGAACTTATCAGATACAAAAGTTACATTTCTTGTTATGTAGGTCTTACTTTATCTTGGTCTTAACCATCCAGCAGCAAAGTATAAAAATGAAGTATAAAAAGTAAAGCCATATTAATATGCTGTAAAAGGCTGAGGTCAACAACTTCTGACATTGTCAGACATGAGGATAACCCACTACTATTATAGACTACTGGACTATATTGGAATATTTTGCTGAATTCACACACCTATATTATTTAATTGACAATGGAATGGCCTTCTTTGACAAAATTAACCAAAAAAGGGGATATAAATGAAGAACCATTTTGCATTTATAAATTCAAAATAGCTATGATAGATGTACAGCCACATTCTCTTAATTCAATGAATAGAGAGATTTGATCTAATAGTGTTTGTGGACAGGATATCCTGTCTGCATCTTGTACAATGAATAATTACTAAGACAACAATATGCAATATATTCGTTATTGAAACTGTGCTAGTGATCAGTTTTGAGTCTGTCTCACTGCTATTTGTTTCTCAATAAAATTATTTTTTTAAAAAGAAAAAAATTCTGGACAATAAAACAAGAGAATATTAAAATTCTGTATGATTACAAATGCTATACCAATGTTAGGAAGTGATACTAGTCTAAAATCAGAAGTATGTTGTGAAAGCAAAAGGAGCCAAAAGTTCCAAATCTTTTCTGAAGTTCTAGACCTTCCATTCTTATGCTCATTTTCCATCAGATTTCTCTGGTGCTCAAATTCCTATGCACTTTACTCATTTGTGCTGAATTATTATTTTTAAATTATTTTTTGAGAAACAAATAGCAATGGGACAGCTTCAAAACTGATTAGTAGGACAGTTTCAGTAATTAATACATTGCATATTTTTGTCTTCATAGTGGTTTTTCATAATACAGGATGCAGACATGACATCCTGTCCAAACACCATTAGTACAAATCTTTTCCCCCACTGAACCAAGAGAAAGCAGCTGTGTATCTATCCTAACTATTTTGCATGTACAGATACAAAATGGTCCTTCATTTGTATCCCCCTCCTTAGTTTAGTCTTGTCAGAGATGGATATTCCATTGCCATTTAAACATTGTAGCTGCATGAATTCGGCATAATAATCAAATATAGTCCAGTAGTCCAAAATAGTAGTGGGTCATCCATGGGATTGGCAATGTCAGAAGTTGGATATTTGCTGCAGCTGGTATCAGTCAACCCTACTCACCTTCCTTTTGTGTATAGTTGAAGCCCTTGAAATCTACTCCTAAAGAAGAAAAATGGAAAATAATACTTTAAATGCTTCCTCTGGACCAGATACTCTGTGTCTGAGATCCTTTTCTACAAACCACAGACTGTTCCCACAGACAAGAAGTTAGGAAGTGTCTGCATCTGAGACCAATGGAAATTACATTTCTATTAAAAACTGTCTGTGGCTAGATGTATCTATTCCAGGTACAAAGTTAAATGATCTAATAAAATTATTCAAAGTCATTAAGCTATTACATACAATGTCATTAAATATCTTTCACTTAGTGTTAACAAATATGGCTATAAATTTCCTTTGGTTCCCATTTTGCAAGCTGCAAGTACTCGGTAGGTTGTGCAAATACAAGTTCTTCACCACTTAGTTTTGCCACCCAGACTTAGGAAACAGGATGTCAGAAATGCATGACCCTTGGAAATGTGATACTTTTCAGTTTCCTCAGATCATCACACCTGAACTTAGGCATGCCAAGTTTCTTCCAATTCCAGTTTCTGTAATGGGTTTCCATTTGCTACTTATATGCAAAATCGAATACAGTAGAAAACAGAGGCAAGTAGACCCCACAGTCTGAGCTACAGCACAGGATTCAAAGATGGGAGTTAATATAGCATTGAACCTTGAACCTAAGTCATGGCTTATACCAGCCACACACCTAGAAGCACTGCATACCTACTACGTGAAAGCATAAAGTGAAGGGACAGATGGAAAGGAACATGGACCATTGTACCTGGGAAAGTCCTATGGCCCCAGTTTTCGTATGATTATTCACCTAAAATGAGAGTCGAGATGTAATGCACATGAGTCCAGCTATTTCTCAGTGAACTTGCTAATGCTATCAACTTGACATGATTCTCGTTTACCTTTGAAAGCCAGGTCTTCAAACTAAATGAACTCCACTTTTTTTGAGTCAGGATGGAGGTGTATGCAACAGCCATCCAGGATTTGCTCAGGTTAGAACCACAAGAACTACTGACTTTCTTGCTGGAACCTGAAGCCTTTCCGTAGTGTAGGACCCGGTCACTGTAAGTCAGCTGACCCAGCTCCTAATGCCCTTGCCCTCCTTCTTTCAGGAAACAGCATCCTCCATTCAGCTGCCGATAGTGTGACCAGTGCTGTACAGAAGGCGAGCCAGGCCTTGAATGAGCGCGGGGAGCGGTTAGGCCGAGCAGAGGAGAAGACAGAAGACTTGAAGAACAGTGCCCAGCAGTTTGCAGAAACTGCACACAAGGTGGGCCAAGCAGAACATGGGAGTATCATCACTAAGTTTTTACTTTTTTTATTTTTTTTTATTTTATTGAGAAACAAATATCAGTAAGACTCTTTCCAAGGTGATTAATAGGACATTTTCAATAATTAATACATTGCACATTGTTATCTTCTCAGCGGTCATCCACAGTGCAAGAAGCAGCCAGGACATCCCATCCAAACACTACTACTACAAATCCTTCCTCTCACTGAACCAAGTGAAAGCAGCCATACGTCTATCCTAACTATTCTGTATATACAAATACAAAATAGTCCTTCCTCTGTATCCCCCCTCTCCAGTTCAGTCCTGTCAGAGATGGATATTCTATTGGCATCTAAATATTATAGGTACTTGAATTCCATCCCTGAGTTTTTAGAAGTTGAAGTGTCCAGCAACTTTTAAGTATCAAGTTATGAAAAATATCTTCTCTTGACTCTTGACTCTTTAATTCCTGCCCAGAAATTCAAATATCAAATTTTAGACAACAAGATAAGGGAAAGTGAGCTCAGATTTCAGAAGGTATCCCCACTCTTGGCCAAGGTTTAGAAGCTCTCATGGAAGATGTGGGTTGCTTGGCTTACGTTTCCATCCCGCTCTCTGCCCCCCTGCATCTGACATCCTGTGTTCTCATCTCTGCACCAGGCACAAAGCAAGCTCTGGCCTCCCGACTGGTTTCCCTTTGAGAGGGGCTGGTTATTATTTACTTCAGAGCCTCAACACCAATAGAGCCTGAGCAGACAGACTGGCACGGCTCTGCCAGCCAGAATCCCTCCTGCCTCTCAGTCTAGAGAATGGTGTTTTCTGCATGGCTGGGCCCACACCCTGCACCCTCTTGCTAACAGCTGTGCCTTTCAAGAGGAAAGGTAGAGTTTTTACTGGCAGTCATTATCTAAGGCAGTCACAAACCAAAAGAAAGAGAGGCCTTGTTGGTCAGGTGATAAAGTGAATTTATTGCTGTCCTTGTATGTCAGATGAAAGGTCAATTCTTTGCTGGCTAGTGATTTAAATTGCAGTTCCCAAGAGCAACTTCTGCTGATGACCTGTGTTAGCCTGTCAGTATGATGGTCTAGACCTTCAGATGGACTTTCAGGTGACTTTATGAAGATAGATTAGATATAGATATAGATATAGATATAGATATAGATATAGATATAGATATAGACATAGACATAGATATAGATACAGATACAGATATAGATATATATCTTCAGCAGAAGTCTCCACTTCTGCTGAAAAAGTAAGAATGCAAAACCAGCCAAGCAACAAGACATGCCCGACTGAGCCAAGGGGCATGTCCCAGGGCTCTCACTCAGGCCCCACTAGGGACCTGGCTCCCAGCAAATGCTTCCTGCCTTTCTTCTCTGCATCTGTTTTGTACAGATGTGTCTGGGTGTGTCATTGGTTCTCCATCTTCTGTATTCTGCCTCTAGGGCCCATTGGAATTCCTTAGGGAAGAACTTCAATCTGAAAGTGCTGGCAGCCTTGTTGGAGCCCCTGGCTCTGAGATTGCTATGGTTGTTGTAGAGAGAGTGAACTTTTATCAAAGGTTTTTGTAGTCCTCCCTCCCTTCTCCAGCCTTGTCTACAGAGGAATGATGAGATGGAAATAGCAGAATCTCAGCCCACCTTCATTTATAACAGCAGCAACTCAGATGATTTAAGAGAAAGACAGGCAGTGGAAATCTGGGAAAACATTTTAAAATGCTGAGTTGTGGAGGAGGAGGCTAAAGGGAGTAACTTCATAACTGTCCTCAAGTCTGGGAACGGTGCTAGTACAGGCAATTATCTTTCATCCTTCCCACACAGAACAGCCAATAGTACACTGATAACATTCTGCTAAAACAGGAGTTTAAGTTAATGATTAAACCATGAACCAGGTTACAGGGAAAGACTGTGAAGTCATGCTTCCTAAGGTGGAGTAGACAATACCTGGATGTCATTCATGTAGGCGTCTCTCTCAGAGGAGGCTGCACAAACACCGGAGTGGATAACCTAAGCAGATGGCCTGAATTCTTGGCTCTAGCAATCCCATTTCCCTGATACTGTGGCCAAGTTTGCTAGGTGGTTGAGGAGCAATATGATATAGTAGTTAAAATCCTGTGTTTAAATCCAGCTTTGACGTAATTAGCACAATGGGCAACATATGTAAATCTGAATTATGATTACTTATAGTTATTTCCACAAAAATAGTTTCTGCTGAACCTGCCCTATTCAGTAACAGAATGGACTCTGTAAAGAGGGAAGAGAATTACTACAGGTGACTTTGGATTCTCAATGCAATCCCAGAGAAGGAGTGGAGGTGAAAACTTTATGCTTTCCAAACTCAAAAGAAAAGTGAGGTAGGTAGGTCACATGAGAGGAGAAAGCAGCCCTTGAACTAGGACCTGTCAGCATGGAAACTGATTATGTCACCAGGAACAAAAGGGCCCCTGGTTCTGACCAATGAAAGAGTCCAGACCTGGGAGTAATTCTCATTTGATTTAGTTTTCCCTGCTACAGATGCTGCTGTGGGTGAGGGAGCATGAGGCAGAGAATGGGCAGCATTGGCAGCATTCCTAAGGAGCAGATTCACCTCTATAGCTAAGGTGCAATGATGTCCCCAGAGACAAGGACAGCTGACCTGGCCCCACTAGTGTGGGCTCACCATGAAGATGTCATCTCACTGGCAAGGCACCAGCAGGGCCTGCTGGTGAGGAGCAGTGAGCTCAGAGATAGAACCCATCCTCCCCCGACCCAGATGTACGTGGGTTTTTGACTCATGAAGAGTGGGCTGTGTTTACATGTGGAGGCAAGAGCACATGGTCAAGCCCTGAGCAGACAACAGTACTTCCAGGTGACAGTTCCTCTGAGCTCCTGGATGAATAGGGACACCCAAGCCCACATGGAAAGTGTGCCACATCCTTGCAGATTATAGTACCAAAGGATGTTTGGCCTTCCAACTTTTCCCGGGACCTCTGCAATATTTCTGAATGAATCATTTTTGCACAGCTTGGCCCTCAAGACACATGAGTGCTTGTCTGTCCACTGATGAGCAGATGGAAAAATGATCCTATTTCTCCCTCCCCAGGACCCCTCTTCCAGCTCCCATTAGCCTGGCTTGAGGAAGTGCATTTCCTTCCTGAGCTGTAGGGTTGGCACCAGCCCAGCCATTAGGAAAATACGGTTCTACCATAGATGCAGCCCTACTTACTTTCACTGCCCCCAAAAGCAGAGCAATGCAGTGTGTGTGGCACTTTGACAGCTCTCCATGGGCGGCGAGTCAGCGGACAAGGACATTGCCCACACCTTGGCATCCTCAGATGACATTTCTTACAGAAAAGAACATTGATCTGCCCTGCTTTGCACAGACTCACAGTAGTGGGGGAGGGACGGGCAAGTGTCTGACTCTCCTCAGCACTGCTGCCAACTGTCTCTGTGAGTCTGTAGGCCAGGAGGGAGAGGTTTCAGGCCTCCTGAAGTATCTCTCTGGTATCAGTAAAAAATTTTCATTATTATTATTTAGGTGAAATATATTATAGAGCATTGACAGACATTGTTTTGCCTAAGATATTGAGATCAAAATAGATAAAAAAACTTAAACATCTTTTGGAATTCAGATACCCAAATCCACAGTTAGAGACATGTTAATAAACCCACAAGGAAGATAAAAACAAATGTTGGAGTTCAAGGTCTTACAGCAAATTTGTAGCAGCAGATATCCTGACCCTACCTACACCAATGCCTTTCTGCTGTGGCAGCCTGTCTTCTATGTCCTAAAGCTCCTAATTTCTAAGGGAAATCTTAAAACCCAGGATGATGTCACATTCTGCAAATATAATCTACTTTAGTCCATTTGGGTTATTATAGCAATATGTCACCCGAAAGAATTATTTTTCATGGTTCTTGAGGGTGGGATGTCAAAGATTAAGGTGTTCTTAGACCATTTTATGGCTGATTAAGGCCTATTTCTTGATTCCTAAACAGTGTCCTCTTAGAGTGTTCTCTCAGGGTAGAAAGGGCCAAGAGCTTCTCCCCGCTCTCTTTATAAGGACACTAATTCCAGTCATAAGAACTCTGTCCTCCTGCTCTAATCATTTGCCTTAGACTCCTACCTTCTAATACCACACTCTGTGGGATCAGTTTAAGAATGTGAATCTTGGAGAAATACAAATATTTAGCCTGTAACAATACCCCAGGTAGTCAACTACCCAATTCAGTCATATTTCTGCACAAGATGACTGGTCACAGCACTGGGATCTCCCCTTAGATCTACTTCAGATGCAATGTCATGGGAACTGGTGTCTGATTTGAGGAGTAGCACAGTCACTGCTGAAGATCAGTGGGTGACGTAAGCCCCTTGTGAAAAGTTAACAGCTCAATGAATACCAAGAAGCAGCACTGATCAAATATTTATGATTGGTATTCATTATGCACAGCATTTAACAGCTCTGTGTGGATTTGATGGTCTTCCTTACTAAATAATGTATAAAACATAGAGACAGAGCAAGATCTGAAGCTATACAGTGAGAAGGACTGAGTATAACTAAGGAACAAGATATATCTGAGAGCCCCAGCTCTGCTATTTCACTGACCATGTGTCCTAGACTATAAATTCTCAAAGGCCAGGAGTTATTAGGCAACTCTGTACTTCTTCGCAAAAATCTACAGCACTCAGCAAGGCAGCATGGACATGCCTAGAACTTCACAAACTGTGTCTGACAGTTGATCGACCATTGATGTCATCGCCGTAGGAGGCCAGTGGAGGTTCTCATTGGCACCACTCAAAGGGGTGCCAGGCATTCTCAGCTGAGGTTTCCTCCAGAGATGAACTTCACAAGATGAGGACTAGGGCCAAGTATGCAGAGACATTAACACTGCTCTTCTTGTGCAAGTTCCAGTGGTAGAACTTCTCTGATGAAGATATTAAGAGGAGGAAGTGGACATGTAGACTGCCATAGATTTTGTTAGAGAAATGGAATATTGATATCTTTCAAGATTCTGAAGCTTTCTACTGGGTAAAATCAGTGGAATCCCCCTTACTAACTTTTAAAAAGCAGATAATCTAGACAAGTTTCTAGAAAATTGTTGCCCACAGATAATCATCTCCTTTTCTCTAAAAAAATATGAGGTACAGAACTCTAATCCTACTGATTCCCAGCCCCAACCAGAAAGGTTAATCTCCAATATCAGATTCTGAACACATATAATTCAGGCCAGGGAAATAGCTCATTGGAATAAGTGCTTGCCCTGCAAGTTCAAGGTTCTGAGTTCGATACCTGATACCACCAAGAAAAAAACAAAACAAAAGACAACTGCAATTCAGTCTCTATTCTACCTACTATGATCTTCTTAGAAAAAAGATCTGAATATAAAAATCATATTCCATATAATTTATGTTTTGTGCCTGCATATAATTTCCTCAAATACATAATCATGGGCTCCAAGGTGCTTAGGAAAGTACTGAAGGATACAGTCATACTTGGTGTTCCCATTTATAAAGATCTAACATTTTAATAATGGTGTGCATTTCTCAGATTCCAATGAGGGAAGTAGCAAATCAAGGTCTGTACTTGGTCTATTGTTCAGCACCAGTCTGTAACACAATTTACTTGTCAAGAGTTTTGGCCAATGTTGACTGTCCAAGCTGGATATTGAGTAGATGGCTTCAGTTTGCCTTTCAATGAGCTGTTGAGTCCCTAATCTTCCTAATGTCAATAAATACTTACATTTCAGAAGTGTATCTGCTAGGGGGTAACTAGTAACCCTGGAATTCCTGCATTCCTTGGGCAGTCATTCATTATGCCTGTGTATTGATTTATCCAGTTGGTCCTTACAGCAAGATGGAAGAACATATAGCACTGTCCCTCACTGCACAGCACAACAACATTAAAATAAAAGAAAGAACGATCTCAGTGTCCGGTGAGCTATTTGGAAAATTGTTGCACATTTACAGGGTGTCCCTGTGGATAATGATGATCTGCTGCAGAAAGCAGAATCTGGTGCTGCTTTTTCTGGATGGTGTAGAGGGGCCAGAAGAGAATCCTCTTTGCTGATCAGTTCTCCCTTTTCTCATTCCTCTCTCCTTAGCTTGCCATGAAGCACAAATGTTGAAAAACTGCCTATCCTGGTGACCCTCGAGAGAAGTGGAAGAGTTGTTCAGCAGTTTTTACAAGAATTCTGGACCTCCACTTGCTTTTCTCCCCTGATATAGGGACATTTAGGGGTGTTTGTATTGTTTTGTTCTTCATTTTCAGGTGTTAATATGGATGAAAATGTGTTATGTTTATACATTTCCCTAATAACCTGGCTTTAAAAAGTGCAACAATAACATCAGGTTCATTTTAATTTTTTTCTGTGTATGTGTGTGTGTGCGGGGGGGGGGTGTATTTGGATGTTTTCTTTTTCAAGAAGAAATTGTTTTGAAGTTTGGATATAAAATTTGGACCAAGTGATAAACTGAGCTGGTCTAAACTGGCAATATGTATTCTTTCTCGCTGATACCAAGCAAGAAGAAATTTCAATGTGGTGACATCAGATATTATTGTTCCTGGATGAAAATAAAAGTCAAGCAACAATTGGCTTCACTCTCACTCTTAGAACTCTTAAATTGAAGAGCAAAATTAGAATTCTGTATCATGAGAAAGAAGTCTGTATTATGAAAAACACTTGGATTTATCATCAGAAATAGCAGTCTTAGATATTTCTTTTTGCATACTAATCTATTGCATGAACCATTACCAGTGTGCAAAAACCAAATCAGAATCACAAATAGGAATCTACTTTCTGAGCTACAGCTTAACTACTTCTGCTCTCTCTTTCCAGGGTGGTAATTTGAAATTACCACATGAACAATGAAAGTTTGAGAGTTCCGACTCAACGAAAAGCCTACTTAAACACTGTGTCTTCAGAGATGTTTTTCTTTTGTCATTGTCCTAAATTACAATAGCTGGTGTTGGAATGAGCTTGGATTTTCATCAAAAATTGATTTGTCCAGATAAAATGTCTGTGTAAAAGATATGTGCATAGATACTACAGTTAAAATCCCTTTTGTCTTACTTTTACAAAGCCATGCCCATTTTAGAGACACCCTCAAAATGTCCTTCAGAAAGTTTTGTATTATGTGACTTTTGAAGGTTTGAATTTCGTTTTTGTGCCATTTAATACGGATTCTTCTTGACAAATTGCATATAATGACAACTGCAGCTTGCCTAATTGAACCACGAGTTACGTCATAAAGCCTTTATGTTGTTGCCAAATGGAGTAGAGTTGCTCACACACCTTGTGTTTGTGTGTTGCTCAGGATGACCCTGCATTTCCAGTCTGGAAGCTTTGTTTCCAAGAAGGTACAATGCTAAACAAAAAGCTGTGCTTGTTTCTTATGAATCAAGGAGGCAAAGCCACACATCTCAGATACACTGTCAGACTCTCACTGCAGGACCTTGATCTTTAAACTGCATGAGTCCTCAGGACCCCCCCCCCTTCTGTTCTTTCTAATTCAATGAGCCTGTGAAGTTTATGTGTACTGTAGTCTTTTATGCAGCACATAAGATGACTTTCAGCTTATCAATCCTCATAGTTTAAACTCTCCTGATAAAGCATACCCTACAGAGATAGAAAGTTTGTCTGTTGGAAAATTAAAATCACAGGCAGGATATATCAAAAGGAAAATGGATTTGCTGAAGACAAATTTCTTAATCCTCTTAGATACAATCCAATTCAAGAAAACTCTATAAACTTTATATAGTAAACTGTGAAAGTTTGCTATTTTTTTTCTTTTGAAAAGTTTGAAGACATATAGAGCATGTCATTTCATGAGTGCCAAGAGAAGAATTTATAGTTTCTAAGAAAACTCCCAAATATCAATCCAAATAGGTTTTGATGGCAGACTTGAATTCTGAAAACCCACAGATGCACACACACAGCTACAGATACTCATCTTCTCAAATTAGATTCTGGTTCCTGAGATAGACATGCAGTATAAATAATTGAAAGAATAAATCTATAACCACTCGACTGTTGGACAAACTCAAGAATAAAATTGGATGCCAACTATCTAAAAACAGTGTTTGGGTAGCAGAAGATGAGGCCCTAAGCATACTGTGAAATCTGAGATTCTTCCTCCCTGGTAGAATCCTAATATGTACTTGTCATAAAGGTAAGTGTTCCATATCTTACCCTCTTTCCTCACTCTGCTTATCTTTTTAGATCTAAACCTTACTGGACATACAGAGCCTGAATTAGAAGAAAGCATATCTAAATCTTTATTAGTGTCCTCTGCTAATTAGTTCCAGTCAGTTTTCGTATCCCTGGGCTCCCTGTGTCAAAGTACTCCTTGGCCTCTGAACAGAGGCTATAGTATCAATGTATAACCCTCTTCTACCTTCCAGCCCCTTGCAGAGGATCCCTGTGATAAGCTCCTTGCTATCCTTTTGTAGAAGGTGCTGTGATATAACTATTAATATGATCTGACCTAGAGAAAAAAAAATGCTAAAATGACTCATCTTATTTGGGACCAACACATTTGGTGGAGCTTGCTAGACAGTGTTGAATTTTTCTGTTTTATTTCTGCACTTCACTATGGAATTTTTGTGAAGAAGTTCTCAAATCGTATTGCTACAGTAAAGAAAAGAATCTTTGTAGTGCTACTTCTCCCTGGAAAATAGCTGTAGTATTCTTCAATAGTATTATTAGGTATCTGTGTACAGGAAGTATGCAGTTATTCAGGTTAATGTTTCATTTTAAAGAATGTATCTGTAAAATTTAACAAGATCAGTAGTTAACATTTTTTAAGCTCTGCAAAAATTAGGATTATGTGTTAGACTTAAAATTATAGTGAAATCTGTCCTAGTACATTTGTGGATAGGAGAGATTGTACATTTATGTAAGAGTATTTTAAGAATGCCCTGAATGAGGGATATTAAAGATAGGTTTCACCTGTAATGTTCAGAATTGTAACACTGCTAGTGTCTGTTGTACAGTTATCAATTCTTCAGAAGTTCTCTAAGATGTCAAACAATTGTTTATTCAGAGACCAGTAACAACTACTCTGTTGATTCACTACTACAGTAAACTTTAATTTTTGTCATTAAATATTTTAATTCTGTGGTGAAAGTTTGTTTCTCTTGATTATTAGTGAAACCTATGAAATACTACCAAATAGGTTCATGTCACCACCTCTATGCCTAGAGAAGACATGGGAAATAGGATTAACATGATGATGAAGTTTCACTCTTTACATTCTAATGTAAAATATTTAAATGCAAGCAAAAACCTGAAGAGCTAAGCTCAATTTAGACAATGGGCATCCAGCTGGAGATGTCAAGCACTTTTTTTTCCTTCTGGTGGATATAGCAATTAAGCCAATGAATAGTTACCTTTCTGCTATTATTGATATGCTCCCTTCAAGCATCTGAAAAGCATGTGCCCTGACTCAGTAGACTTGTTTCATGCACTGTGAAATTAGGAAACATTACTTGGCTGCCTTATACCCATTTATTTTTATGGAAAATCAAGTACAGCTTACTGTGTTGCTCCATTTGCTTAAAAAAAAATTGCTCAGATGAATATTGTGCCAGAAGAGCCACCCCTGTCGTGGTGTAGATATTCAGCAAAGCAGGCAAGACTTCAAAATATGTCCTGGGAAGGTTGCAGGTAGAAGGAAGAGACCAAAGTCTGCACTTTTCGAAGGAAAGAGATGCTTCTTGGCTGGTTGAGCGTTGAGTCTGAAGCTAATCGTGCATTTAAAGACACCTTGTCTTGTGAACTAGACACCAATTTCCTTACAAAAATAATCTTTTTTTTTCGTTGTTGTCAACCATTATATCATAATGAGCCCTCAAAGGTTATAGGAGGATTAATACAAAAAGTTGTTTTTTAAATCAATGGTGCCTTTTCTTTGTTGTCAATAGGTCTGTACTTAGTAAAAACCGATTGACCTATCATAATTATTATCTTCCCAAATGAGTAGTTTGGAAAAGTGGGGTGGGGTGGAAAAGAGGCTGGCTGGTGAGAAATGTCAGAAATACATTTCACAGTGAAATTCAAATGTAAGAGTGTGAAATGATGCCGATACACAGGCTGGCCTGCGGGGCGGTACAGACGCATCCACACTTGCACAGCTGGTGTTGAGACATGAGACACTGAGGTGTGGAAAAAGAATAGGGCTGCTCATGAGGCAAGCCTTGCTTCATTTCTGAAAACATGAATGCATTGACAGTCCTCTTTAGCAAGATGCTGCAAAGGACGGATTTTCTTTGGATTTACTTTCTGAAGACTAAGAAATTATATCTGGTTAGCTTTCCATCACTGTAACAAGCACCTGAGATAATCAAAGATTATGAAAAAAAGGGTTATTTTGGTTCACAGTTTTGGAAGTTGCTCACCATGAGTAGTGAGGCTCATTGCTTTTCCATCTCTGGTGGGAAGTGGGTGAATGAGGAGTGGGGAAGGGACACTTGTTGAGAAGCAAAACTCCTTACCTCATGTCCAGAAAGCAACCAGAACTGTACTGGAGGACATGAGACACCCACAGTGCCTTTGCAGGAAAGCTCCCCATGACCTAAATGGCTCCACCATCTCCTGATAGCACCAAACTGGGGACCAAGAATTTTAGCACTAGGGCTTATGAGTGACAGTCTAGAACCAAACTACACTAATGTCTAAAATGATTACTTGCTACTGTCTCTTCACTTATATTTTCTTTGCTTTTAAATTTGTATTTTTTTATTCATTTGGTACAAGGTCTCACCACACAGTTCTGACTCGTGGTGATTCCTGTCTCAGCACCCCCAGCATTGGGACTACAGGCATACACTACCATGCCCAGTTTTGGTGGCCAGCACCACATGCTAGAGTTCCAGGACTGGCACAGCATGTGGTACTGGGGATCTAACCTGGGTACTTGCTCTTGCCAGGCAGTCGCTTAGACTGCCCAGCTATCTCCCCAGACTTCACTTGTACTTTCGTACTAGACTTTTAAGCAATTTCCTTTCCCCATCTGTGTCCTGCTCCTTGATTTCTGGCCCTCTTAAGTCCTGATTCAGCTCACTCTGCTAATGAAGGATTAGCTTACAGCAGCCAGGGTAAGTTCTTCCATCCTGCTTGCCTGTTTCAATCAACTGGAGAGTTTTTTCAAATGTCTGTATTTGCTTTGTTGCTATCTTTAAACATCTTGTCTTTTGCAAAGTTACAAGAAATGACTCCAGCTGGTCCCAGATTAGGTTGGGAAGGGGTCTTGCTTCCCAGATGTTTACTAGGTTTGAACCAGTAAATGACAAGCTGTCAAGGAAACTCAACAAAACACGTGTCCAAGTTCTGTTACTGCTAGGGTGTGACACTCTGCGCTGAGCCTCATCACATCTCCCTTGGGCCACATCTGGTGCCTCCAGATTGCCTGACTCATATTTTCACTTCTCACTTTCCTCCCTCCTCTGAGGTTCTCTGCCACATGTTCTTCTTTCTGCTGATGACTCAGAGCACGGTTCTGCCATCTACAAAGTGTCTGTCCTGGTGCCTCACCCCACAGGGCATGCCAGACCTAACTGTGAAATGATTGCTTTGCCTCCTTCAGCCCACAGAAATTGCTGGCAGGCCTATCTGCTACAGAGCTGGTTGTTGATGTGTATTGTCACTGTTCTTGTGTCTCCTCAAAGGTATTGATTCTCTCAGGTGGAGGGAAGATTATCTATATAAAGCATGTATTACTCATCTTACTCATCCTACCCAAGGATGTCCATTTAAGTGTGGCCCAGCCTCATCACACATCAGCCTTAGAGGTGCCAGGGTCTGGACAGGAATTTCCAGCCCCAAAGGCCCAGATGTCACCATTATGTATGGAGCCCTTTGCCATGACACGATCACAATTGCTTTACCACTTTGATTATTCATCAACTGACATGAAAAGAAGCAAAAGAGCAAATGAACTTTCTGAGCTTTATCTGAAACTCTAATATAGGCCTAGAGGATCCATAGTTCTGGAATATATTTCTGTTTATGTTCTGACCATGTGCACTAATTGAGTTCAACATCATTGTTGATTGAAGCTTCAGCCTTATGTGAGCTTTCATTAAAATCAATCCTTTCTTTCACTGTCCCAGGAAAGAAAATATAATTCCTACTTGCCACTGAGTGTGCGTCTTTGTAATAATGCAGTAGCTTCTTTGGGGCATTTTGGATTTTAGACTTGGAATTGAAGTGACCAACACTTGTAGACACTTTTACATTGACCTGAAACTTTTCAATATGAAAGAGGGCTTGGAATTGAAACAGAAAGAGAATGGGAAGTGGGTTATGAATTGTGCCCCACTTCACAACCCTTAAGGTATAAAAGTAAAACTCCTTTTAACTGAGGTGAATGGGTGAATGAGGGCGGGGCGCCCCCTTGTGGTAAGTTCTTGGAGTCAACTTGTGTGGTGGTTAAAAGTGGTCCCTGGTCCATCTGCTCCGTTCAGAATTTATATAT
>NW_004524793.1:3630681-3646947 GCF_000260255.1 Octodon degus
GGGAAGTGGAATAACGGAAGTAGTGTAGGACAATCTCAAACTGCTCAGGGAAGGAGTTAGTGGTTTAGAGGCTTCCCCTAGTGTGAAAGAGTCAGAGCATTCCCAACATTAAGGGGACACCTGGGGCTGGACGGGTCACCCTGAATGAATTCATCCCAGGATCTCTAGTAAAGCCTGACAGTCCTGATGTCCTGTAGGTGAAAATGACCTCTTCTCAGGGAAGGTCTGTTGTAAACAAAACTAAATTTCAGAAACTGTGAAGGAAGCCCTTCATTCCCCTGGAACAGTAATACCTCCAGGCCTTCAGTGCAGCTTGATATCTCAACAAAGGAGGAGCAGAAGCTGTGGAAAAATCCCATCCTGGAAACCTGTTGGTGCCAAAATTGCCTTAGTCACTTTCTTCATTGCCAGAGCAAAATGCCTCATACTCATAACTTAAAGAAGGAGAAGTTTATTTGAGCTCACCTCTGCAGTTCATAGTCAGCTGGGCTCCCAGACAAGAATGGCATAGTGGAGGGGGCTGACAGAGCAACACCATTCCATCACACCTCCACGAAGCAGGGAGCTAAAGGAAGAGCCCAGGAGGTCAACACACCCTTGAAGGCCGTGCCTCAGCCACTGGTGTTTCCCTCATAGCTGCACTTTTAACTCTGACTGTTTCAGAGATTAATCCACAAATGAGTATAATGCCCCATGAACTATTCAGCTTCCAAAAGGCCCACCTCTAAACTGGTGAGCCTTTTCAGGGACACATGGTCACTCTGACAGAGAATCAGGTAGGAAAACATTGGATACACCACAGTTCACTGGGAATAGCTTTGGGATTTAATGTTTGAAAATGATCCCCAAGATTTTGTGGCACTAAAATCTAGGTAGTGAACACCTTTGGTTGATTATGGGTAAAATAGGCATTTCAATAATACTTGACATACAGGACTCAGATTTTCCTCTCGGCATGATTGAAGTGAGGGAATTTAAATTACGCTATCTAATGAGATGCACTGATTTTAATGTGTGACAGCTCCTGCAGCTGCAGCAGCTGGCGAAGAAGGTGTGTTGTTTTATTTTGTTTTGTTTTGATTTGATTTGATTTATTTTAGTTTTAAGCCCTGCTAATGAGCAGGGTGATGGTAAGAATGGCGGATTAAGGAAATGTAGAGGAGGATGAACTGAAGGGAAAAAGCTTAAGAATATAAGTGAGGTTGAAAGAAAGGACAATGAGTTCTAGAGGGTTCACCATATTCTCCAGGCCCCAAGAGCAATCATCACTTCTGCTCATGAATGTAATCCTCAAGGCACTGTGCTTTCAAACACATGAGTTGTACCACCTGGGTGTTTGAATGTTGAAGCACCGCTGCTCATGACCTGCACAGATGGGGTTTGGGGAGTGTAAAAGTGAAAGCTGTGTGCAGTGTCTCAAATCTGTCTCATCAAACCAGGTGTGGACTGAATCATGTCACTCAAATTGGCACATAAAGAGATGAGAATCACACTGCCAACAAAATGAGCACACCAAATTGTAGGAAGCTATTTAATGGCTCAAGTTCATACCTACCTCTGGGAGATTTTAATAAAAGTCTGTCTTTCAGCTTTTTTTTAATATCCAACATATTAGCCAGGATAAATTCACCAGTTAATATTGGATGTCTTTGGAGGTGTTTCTCTTCAAAAAAAATAAATAAATAAAATGAAAGCTGTGTCTCTCTTTCCCTAAAATAACTCCAGCAGGACTATTGAACTGCCCTGTGGTTGAGTTTGCAGTTGGCTCTTATCCAGTTCTCTTTTCTTCTAAATCCGTAGACATCCCATTTTCTTGAAAGCAGCAGTAATTTTTCTCCCTCCAAATAAAGACACAAGAAAAAGGAAAGAAGAGGAGAGGAAGTCTGAGTAAGAAGCACAGGGAAGAAGAAAAGGGGCATAGAGAAGCATGGTAGGGGGAGAGGGAGGAAGAAAACCCAGGAAGAAGGAGAGAGAGGCCAAGTAAGAAAACTCAGGTCAGGCTCAGCCCCTGGGCCCACTCCGTGGTTAATATCTCAAACAAGCTGAAACTGGGTCTGTGGAAAGTCGTAACACTCACCAAACCCTTGACAGCCGCTATTCCTCACAAAGCCTGTGAACAATTGCCCTCCTGCCAGTGTCTGACTGAAATAATAGCTGTACCTGTAGGATCATTTAGAAGACAGATGGTGGAGGCAACCCCATTCATCTGCCAGCAGCCGTTTTGTAATTCTCACTGCCCTGTCGGGCCAAAGTGGGAAAGTGAATGCAGTCTTGCTAATTATACAAGCTCATTAGAAGGTTATTATTTTAAAGACTGATACCCCCTCAGCCCCCAGTCCTGTTCCTCTCCCCCTAGCCCCACTGGGCCAAACACTTTCAGGAATGTTTTGGCATTAGAAAAAGCAGGTCTCCAAAGTGTGACTAGGCTTGATGTTAGCTGGGGGACACAGGGAATATTTTTCATTTTTTCACTCTACTCTTGCCATTTTGCAACTCTGAAAAGATGTCATTTGCCTTGTCACTATTTGTTGTTTCCATGATTTGTCCTATCAGGCTTCCATATTTCAAAACTAGGCGACTTTTTGATAGTGTGTTGCGTTACTATTTTCTATTTAAGGTATAAAAACTTCTGCCATTTTTATAGCACCCATTAAGCCAGAGACTTCCTCTCAATGCAATGCCTATAAATTGAAAGAACATTTAGGAGCTCCATCTCATTTTAGTGCATATGAGATCTGTTTTTAAATTAATTTTATTGAGAAACAAATAGTAATGAGACAGTTTCAAAACAAGATAGTAGGACAGTTATAATAATTAATACATTGCATATTGTTGTCTTCGTAGTAGATATTCATAGCATAAGATGCAGACATGATATCTTGCCCAAACACTATTAGTACAACTCTTACTTCTCAATGAATTAAGAGAAAGTAGCTGTATATTTATCCTAACTATTTTGTATGTACAGATACAAAATGGTCCTTCACATCTGAGATCTTTGCTCATCATTCAAAAGCTTTTTCTGAGAGTTGAAAATTTGTGAATGAACTGTAAATCTTGAAATTCTGATTCATTTTCAATAAGAGTCCCTCATTTTTAGTTTTTTTGGAGCCCTACAAATTATACATCCAATTCTACAATTATTGAGAAAAGGATAAAACTAGTAAGAGCCCAGTTTGAGAGGCTGGAAACCCCTCAGGTAACAGAGATCAGTGAGTGGGTATAAGACAAAATCAGCCCATGTAGCAAGAAAAACACAAATAACAATGTTAGCAGTGTGTGCTAAGCACTACCTCAGGCAGGGGGCTGCTCTTGATGAACTGGTAAAATAGTTTCCAAACCTGGAGTTTGGAGAAATACTCCATCCCAGTAAATTCTCCGAGGTAATAGCTCCATTTATGATGCCTCTCAGAAAAAAGTAACTGGTATCAGTCCCCTCACTATGGTCCTAATTTCATGATCTACCAATTATAATGAAAGTTGAGCTGAAGAGCCTTTGAAGCATTTGTGAGAAATAAGGCTGCCATAAAATCAGGAGCCAGTACAAAGAAAGTGTTAATGCCACACGGAGGAGAACAGGGAAGTTGGTGATTAATTGGGGTGGGAGAACAATGGCTGGAGCTCAGGCTACCCAAAGGGGAAATGTTCTGTCTAGATCTAACTGGCTGTTTGCTCATAAGACTAATAACAAACAATTCATCATCACCTTGCCCATGTGTCACTCTTTTTTTCTCACAGCATCTCTCCTATACCACAAATACACGCAGAATGGAAGAAGTCTACCTGTTGACCTGGTGTTCCCTACTTTAGCCCTGCTTCTGCCTCAAACTTGCTCAAACTCAAGTCAAAGACTATGCACCCAACCATACTAAACATGGCTAAATTCAGTTATGACCTCTTCTAAATTTCCTAGGTGAATATGCCCAGCCATGGCCCTGTTTGGTGCAGACAGAATGCTCAGAATGTCCGGGTGATCTTTCGGCTGATAGCTTCTCTCCACATTGAGTATGGGTAGACTCTGAGGGTACAAGACCTCATCAATGATGATGCTGTGTCATAAGGCAGATGTCAGTCTATAAATCAGAGTGGGTCTCCTTTAACCACCAAAGCCACTTAAAAACAGAGAGTTTGTTCCAGCAGTGGAAGAAGGCAAGTCAGAGAAATGGAAGCAGGACAACTTCCACTTCAACTGCCCTGTGGATGGTAATTGCCATATGAGAACTATAAGCACCTCTCAAAGCAGAAATTGATCCCAAGATGACCCCTAGGAGGCAAGTGGAGACTTCTTTCCTGAGGTTGTGAAGTGCTAAATCTTGGTATCAACCTGAATGCCTTCCAATAAGAAACTTGTCTGGGC
Source organism: Octodon degus (assembly GCF_000260255.1). Classification (NCBI taxonomy): domain Eukaryota; kingdom Metazoa; phylum Chordata; class Mammalia; order Rodentia; family Octodontidae; genus Octodon; species Octodon degus. The sequence continues at coordinate 3,635,039 of NW_004524793.1, forward strand.
AAGGTCTTGATTTTGCCCTTCAGAAAACAAAACAGAGAATCGAGCCACATCTGCTAGATGCCACATGTCTGACCTGCAGAACTGTGAGACTATAAGTAGGTGTTGATGCCAAATATGTGGCAATTTGTTACACATGCATATAAAAATAATATACTCTTAGCCCCTTCTCCACAGAAAGAGTACAATCTGCCATCACACAGATCAGTGGTTCTTTCCTTCTTTCTGTAGTGCAAATCTTGACACTTTAGTATTTAATCAGTCAGAATCAAATCAACATCAGGAGCTGGACCTACAAGGATAAGGGACTGATAATGGGAGCAGAGAGACAACTTCACTAATTGGGAGATTATTGCAAATTACCAATGTGAAGAAATAAAGTACTAAATGTAATGACAGTAAGTATGGGTGAATAACAGATCTTAGAGTTCTTATGAAAAGTAGTCCATATGCATTAATCAATTGGGTAGCATTGGTTTGTGTCACTTTTTTTTTTTTTTTTTTTGTGGAACTGGGGATTGAACTCAAGCCCTTGCACTTGCCAGGGAAGCGCTTATTCCACTGAGCCATCCCCCTGGCCTCTGTGTCACCTTTTGGACATTAAAGAGAACAGTGGTCTTCTGTGACAGTGTGTCCTTTGAAGTAAAGGGAAAAAAGATGTTTAACTTCTAAAGACGATTTTCCCCTAAGCTAAGAAGGAACCATGTTAGTTAAAGGAGCAATAAACAGAATCAATTTAATTGAAGTTAACTTGGTGGTAGTAGTGCTGGGATGGAAGGGGGTTCTTCACTTAAAGTTTCAAGTGTTTGATGAACTCTAAAGACAAAAAGGCTGAAAAGCTACAGAGAAAACTAGACCAGGTTATGAAATATCCCTGAGATCAGAAAGTATAACTTCTCAATCTCCTAACTCTTCCCCTGAATGGCAGCATTCTGAGCCAGTTAATCCACACATTGGATAGAAGAAGGCCACGACATAGGTCTGGGGTTTGACAGAAGCCCAGACTGAAATGGAGTTGCCTAGCTCTGGTTCTTATCACCAGCGGAGATAATCAGATGCACGGGCATGATGTCCACACCCCACCACATCACCATACAACTGCTCTCAAGGAAGAGAGGAGAAGAACTGGTTTGTGAGCAGAGAAGATACTAGCAAATTGTTCATACAAAAAGCAAAAACATTTTTTTCATTTCCAATATCTGTGTACCTAAGAATGTACCTTTCTTCAAAGAGGCATATAATCAGACAAAAAGTAGTGAAATTTTAATCACAATGATCTCTCTACCCAGCAGTGTGAATGACCCTTCGTATTTTTAACTACAGAACATGGAACATGGTCTAGACATGGTCAAAGAGTCAGATTTAATGTTCTTGTGAACAGATACAGTGCTTTAACAATCTAATTCTCTTATTTAGCTTTCTCTTTCTCTCTAAAAGATCAGAAATAAAGCCTCTTGTAATTAATTCTATTACTGGTTTACCAGAGAAAGAAAAGCAGACAAGGAAAATATGTAATTTGTATTCCAAAAGAGCTGAAGCACTTAATATTCTTGGTATTCAAATGAAACAAAAACAAAAAAGAAAAAAAAATTCAGCTCTAAGCTTCACAGGAACAGTGGTTCTGTATCCCCACCACCAACAACATAAGTGTCTCTGACCCACTAAGCAGTGCAGTTGCACCATGCTGGCTCTCTCTTCCAGATATTGTGAGAACCAAGGGATTTAGTTCAAGTCATTCATTTTTTGTTTGTTTGTTTGCTTGTTTTTGTTTCACAGAAGAGGCTGAGAAGGGAGGGGTATTATGGACAGTTGGAGGCAGAACTAGGACTAGAGGCCGAGTGGCTCCTGTGAACAGAGTAAGGAATCTCATTTGCAGTTGCAGCTCCAAGTATGAATCACTGGTCTTCATGGTTGACATCTGTTCTGGGATAAAGTGTGACCTTCTACAAATACAAATTTTTGTATATTGAAATCCTGACTGCCCAGTACCTCAGAATGTGACTTTATTTGGAGTTAGGATATTTACAGAGATTATCAAGCCAAATTAAGTCCCTAGTGTGGGTCTTAATTAAATAGGACCACTGTTCCTACAAGAGGCGAAAATCTTAACTCAAAGACAAATAGGAGACAGTTTGAGAAAAGATAACCATCTATGTCTCAAGGACAAAGCCCTGGAACTGATTCACATGCCATGCCGCACAAGGAATTAACTCTCCTAACATTTCAATCCCAGTCTACCAGACTCTAGAACTTAATGTCTAAACAGTTTTGTTGTTTATGCTACCTGGTGAATGATACTTCTGCTACCTTTGAAAACTAATATAGCACAAAGAACAGTCTACTAGACTTTCTTCATTTCAGGGCAACTTCTTTCATTGGTGTGGAAAGAAATATAGGCAAACATGGAAGTGAGAAAATCATTCTCAATCACTGTCTCCTTTAGCTTCTTCCCTGAGGTCCTCACCTTTTCCCTCTTCTCTACTTTCCACAGAAGCCAAAAGATCTCATTTTGATTACATTTGCCCAATATCCTCCCAACCATCCCTGCTCACCTCTATAACTACAAATCTGTCATTTCTTCTTGTAAATTAGGGCTTGGAACACAGAAAGAGAAAAGTAATTAAGTATTAATTTTGCATAAGTATATATGTGACTATCTTGCATCATATATATAGATTATATTGACTCTTCCATATGATAATAGATTGATGCATTTCTGTAAGCACAATCATTTCAAAATATCATTCCCATACTGGTCACTGTGGTGAAAAAACTGAATGCCGAACAAGGAAATAGTATTTGGGAGGCCTTGAGATCATTCTAAGGTAAAAAGAAGCTAGTTTCTGGCAATGCAATGCTCACAAGATTTTTGGATCCTTTAAAATAGCATTTTGTGTACATCCTACATTCACTGAGATTGTTTCCACGTAGAACTAGGAATAGATTCAGCCATAGGTCTCATTATTTCAATCAGAATTTTTAGGCATTCTATGTGTGTAAATGATTTCCCTGATAACAAACTACTGTGACCTAACAAAGAATTCCAGTTTCAAAATCAATCTTGCCTGACATGATACTGTACATAGAAGACCCCAGAAACTTCACTAAGACACTTGTAGATTTAATAACCAAAGCCAGTAGCATAGCAGGATATAAAATAATCATTCAAAAATCAATAGCATTCCTATGCACAAACAATGAATGCACCAAGAGAGAAATTATGGAAACCATGCCTTTCATAATAACAACACCCCCAAACAAGAAATTTGTAGGAATCAATCTCGCAAAAGAAGTAAAAGATTTATACAGCAAAAATTATAGTACTCTAAAAAAAGAGATCAAACAGGATTTCAGAAAAGAGAAAGATATTTTTTGTTCCTGGATAGGAAGAACCAACATTGTGAAAATGACCATACTCCCAAAATTGTTATGCAGATTCAATACAATTTCAATTAAAATGCCATTATTATACCTTGCAGATCTAGAAAAAAGCATTCCTAAAATTCATCTGGAACCAGAAGAGACCTAGAATAGCAAAAGCAATTCTGGGCAACAAAAGCAAGGCAGGAAACATTATAACCCTTGACTTGAAATTATACTACAAAGCTACTGTGATAAAATCAGCATGGTACTGTCAAAAAAAAAAAGAGAGAAAAAAATAGATCTGAGTATAAATGGAAGAGATTAGATGTAGACACAACTATAAACACACTCAGCCACCTTAACTTTGACAAGGGGCCAAAAATGTTTACTGGAAGAAAGATATCTCTTTATTAAAGAGTTATCCAATACCTCTTTAATAAATGGTACTGCAAAAACTAGCTTTCTACATGCCGAAGCTTAAAATAGATCCATGCTTAGCACCATGCACAAACCTACAGTCAAACTACGTCAAAGATTTAAATGTTAAAATTGAAACACTAAATCTTCTGGAAGAGAAAGTAGACAGAAATCTTAAGGACACAGTGGTAGGTAGATAATTCATGAGCACACATCAGACTACACAGGAAATACCTCAAAGAATGGACAAGTTGGATCTTATCTTTTTGAAAAGTTTCTGCAAGTCAGAAGAGATCACCAACAGAATAAAAAGAAACCTCATGAATTTGGAAAAATTATAATGGACTATCTTTCAGATAAAGTACTCTTATCTAGGACCTATGAAAAATTTTGAAACATAAGGCCCCCAAAATTTAAAGACCCAATTCAAAAATAGGCATCTGAGATGAATATACTTTTCACAAATAAAGAGATAAAAATGGCAAATAAATATATGAAAAATGTTCAATGTCATTGCTCATTCAAGAGATGCAAAATAAAGCAATGATGAGATACCATCTTACACCAGAAAGAATGGCTGGCATCAAGAAGTCAATCAATATCAAATGCTGGAGAGGCTGCGGGGTAATAAGAACTCTTCACTGTTGCTAGGAGAGCAAGCTAGTACAACCACTGTGGAGATCAGTATGGAGATTCCTCAAAAAGCTAGGACTGGAGGTTCCATTCAAGCCAGTTGTTCCCCTCCTATGTAGTTTTCCAAAAGAATTCAAATCATCATTCCCCAGTGATACATGTGCATGTATGTTTATACCAGTGCAATTTGCCATAGCTAAATCTTGGAAACAAGTCAAGTACCTACTAACTTAGGAACGGATAAAAATGATGGTAATTTAACACAAAGGAGTATTATTCAGCTATAAAAAAGATAAATTCAAGACTTTTGTAGATAAATGGATGCAACTAGAAATTATATTGGTAAATGAAGCAAATCAGATCCACATGTGCAAACGTCATATTATCTCATAATGTGAGAACCTGAAAGAGCAAATAAAATCTGAAAGGTACAATGGATACTGTGAAAGACCCAATACAAGACTGTGAAATAGACTTATTCAATGGGAAGGAAAAACTGGAATGAGGAAAAGGACAAAAGAAAGAAGAAAATGATATATTTATGTATATATTCAGGATAATTGTACTGTTGACTTCTACCGGTCTTTTCAAAGGAGCAGCTAATGTTTAATAACTTTTATCTTTTCTTTCTGTCATTCTTTTCTTTCGAATTTCTTATAACTTTTTGTTTTGTTTTGTTTTCTTTAAACCAATCTTGCACGTTTATATTTGGGAAGCTAAACAACTAACTTGGAGATAACATCATGCAATACAGAAACCATAGTTGAATTTCTATTACTTTATTTAATGGAATTTTATATTGTTTATATTACCTTATTTAATGGAATTTTATGTTGTTTGAATTTTATATTGTTTATAATGGAATTTTATATTGTAATGTCGTTTTCTTTTTCTATGACCATTTTGTATTCTTTAAATAAAAATTGACCTTGCTGCTAATAATCTTGTGACATACACTTGCAACACAGTCTGAAAGCTGGTAAGTCAAAGTCCAGAAGCAGATAGATAATTATAAATTTCTACAACACCAATTTTTCTATTTTGACACTCAAAAGCACACCCCTGTGTTGGAATGTACCAGCCATGGAAGTCCTATGGGCAACTTCTCTGACCATTAAACTGGATTGTCCACTTGATTAGCTTGAGACCTGCCTAGGGGTTTAATAAAGCACACTTTTGGGTGTGTTTAGGCAAGTCATGAGGGCATGAGTTTGGGTAACATATTTGGTAAAGGGCCTCTTCCATTCTGTGTTTCCAGTCACTGTGAAGTGAGCCATTTTGTTCTGCCACAACCTTCCACCACCTTCCAGCCAGCCAACTATGGAGAGAACCCTCTGAAACTGTAAATTGAACTAAATCCACTCCATTACATTGCAGGTTTTTGTAGGAGACACTTTCAGGTCCTCATCTTGGTCCAAGAAGTTAGTATTTGTAATTCCAAAGATACGTTATTGGAATCCCACCAAATTAATTGCAATCTACCACTCTCAGTGCAACCCATGGCAAAAGTAAAGACACTGAAACATATTTATAATTATTGGCGAGCCAAGGAACCCTAAGTCCAGCCACCAAGATGGCTTTCTGGAACCAAGAAGAGTGACCCAGGGCCTCACCCAGTTTTATTCAGTGGAGGAGTCGCTTGAGGAGGATTGACTGAGGACTGTGGGAAGTAGGTGACTACTATGAGCTGAGCTAGGTGGGTGGCCTACATTTACCTTTGCCATATGCAGAGAGGATATACAGAGAGAGTAATCTGCATTATGCTATTATGCCACAGAGATAATATCTACTGTTTTAGGAAGTCTGGTGCTTCAGCTTTGATGTAGCCTTTCAAGTCCCAGGAAGTCATAGCCTCTATCTTGAGGCTCGATCCCAGCTGGCACTGTGGAGCATTAGCTCTTCTGTCCTGTCTCGACCTGGCTCACATTAAAGGGCAGCAGATATAGTTTACCAGGGAAACACACACACACGCTGCCTTCAAAGACTATCACCAGCACCTCAGCTAGACCAATATACATTGCTTAAGGCCAATTGAAGGATAAACAGAAGTCCTAGCCAGCTCTGTACATAACAATACAAGGAAATAGGGTCAGGCTCAGTCAAAATGGAGACAGCCACTCTTCTTTCAAGGAGAGCTGCTTAGGTGGTCCACCACAGGTTTTCTAGAAGCAATGGAAAAATTGTATAATATGATCCCCCCACCTAGGCAAGACATTGGAATGCCTTTCTCCAGCTTTCTAAACTCAAGTTAGAAGCTCACTTCTGCTCCTTTATTTTTAGTACATTCACTTCTTTGTAGTTGTCACCTATTTCTTCTGCATAGTAGCCAAATCCTCTTATGCACCCACAAATAAGAAGCCAGCCAGCAAACTAAGGTCTTTTTTTTTAATACTGGACAATGAGTTTGATATCTAAACTGGGATTATAGGCATGCAGCTGCCAGGCCCAGCCTCAATTGCTGTCTCAGAGCACCCTGGGGGAGGGGTGGACATGGCAGGCCCAGAGTAGATTAGCATTTTAAAAGTGTGTTAATCTCGATATAAAATGTGTCAATGTTTGTTTCTTTATCAATACAACACAGCAGTTCCCCTTGTCATAGCATGCTAGCTATAGCAAGGAGAACACAGCAAATGATATATGGCAAGGGGAATTTTAATTTCAGCAGAAGCTCTGAGACTGGGGAAGACTTATTTGACTGGCTTACCTTACTTAGGAAGACTTGAAAAGAAGGTATCTGAAAAGCAGTTTTTGTGGCTATTAGACCAATTACCTCCATCTGATAAAAGAGGTTGAAGAAATTAGATGAAGGCTGAGGACTAAAAAGGTTTTTATTTGGAGTTGAGTGTCTTCTGAGCCTCTTTGCTCCCTCCATGAAGTAAACTCATGTCTTACTGCAAGTCCAGCTATCACAACTTCAAGGAGGACTATAGAGGATCTCAGAGGGCCCTAGCAGCTGTTCTCTGTGCCTAACTTGCAAATAAGAAATCCAAAAGGCCTAGAGGTCAGCTGATGTAATATGTGGGAGAGAGGAGAAATCCTTGTTTTAAGTACTTTGCATACCCTTCACAGCAGGATTCACAACAAAGATATTTCTGTACACCAGAGCTAAGCACACAGAAGAGGAAGAGGGAGAGGAAGAATTAAAAAAAAAAAGAAAAGTGAGAGGAAGAGACTAGAGAAAGAGCTAACATTTTGAAGGGAATTTGTCACTTTGAAGTTACCTGAAAGAACAGTGGAAGAAGCGCAGAAATGGGACTGTGTGTGCACATGGCCACATGCATCAGAGCCTGTGGCAGCCAAATAGAAAGTGCACCTGCCAAAGCAGAGATGTATGGGTGAGCAGTCCCCAGTGCTGACAAATCTCCAGAGAATCACAAGGCTCCCCAGAGAAAAATATGCATCCTACAAAGAATCTAAAAGAGTAAAGTCTTGACATAGGTAGTAGATCTTACCAAACATTGCAGGAAAAATAATACTAATTTTCTCTAACTTCAATAGACATAGACTGCATACTTCACAAATAATCGTGAAAGGACTAGAGTAATAATAAAATTTGACAGAAATGCAGTAAGAAATAAAAACTTTAAACTACTCTTAAAAATATGAATGCAGGACTGGCCAAATAGCTCAGTGGATCAAAGCACCTGCTTAGGGGCTGGAAGTTCCATACCCAGGCCTGGTATGCCAGCCCTGCCACCGGGGCATGCTGAGATGGCAATTGAGACTGGGCATGGTGGTGCACACCTATAATCCCAGCACTTGGGAGGCTGTAAACAGGATGATCACTACAAGTCCGATCTACACAGTGAGATCCTGTACACCCTGTCCTAAATAAAAAGAAAAAAAAATATGAATGTAAAAATCTTAATGAATTCAATGATTTGGGAAAGGATACTATAGCACAATGAGTGAGATTTAATCCAAGAATTAAAGAGTTAAAATTTGAAAAATTCATTAATGCATAGTACACCATGAAAAAGAAAAAACATCATATAGCCATCACAATAAACATAGAAAAAAATTATAAAATTCCATGGTTACTCAGAGTAAAAGCTTCTAGAATACTATGATACATCGTGTAGCATCAACCAAAAAATACAATGTTGAGATCAGAAATTATCACCATACTCACTGGAGGTTCTTTAGGCCAAGGAAGTAAGAAAGTTCTAAACATCTGCCCTGGCCAAAGAAATCAGTGTCATCTACAAAGCAATGACTATCCAGTCCTGTTGCCCCTTGTCCCCAACCTCCCCTTCACTCTTGCGAAAGTGGAGCATATAGTCCCAACTTGTATAGTGGAGTGGAGGGATGAGTTGGCAAAATCAACAAATACGAAATCAACACCCAGCCTGTCTCTGCCGCCCCACCCAATGAGCTGCTTGTCTTTCTTTGTAGGTGTCTTATCTTCAGTGAGATAGTGAGGTTTAGATTTTGACTCCTATATAGTGTGGGCATTTTAGTTACTGAGATGCTGTATTTCACAATATGTGGTGATTACTAAACTTTCCCCTATCTGATCATGATGTGGAAGTCATGGCATGTGCTGTACTCTGACTTTCATATAAGAGGTAAGGAGAAGCTAAATCATAGAACAGGCATGAATGGAGGAATTGAAGATAAAGTTACTTTCTATGTTACCCAAGGACTGATGCTTTTGCAAAATCCTGATGATACTGGTTTTCTTCCCACTGTTAGTCCTCAAAACAATCAATGTTTTTCTTGGACCACATATTTGTTGATTTGTTAGAAAAATAGCCTTTTGCTTTCTTCCATGTCTTGCCTTCTAGCCTGGGCTGTTCCTGAGTAGACCATTGAATACATTCTTGACTGAAAAAGAAATTAACTTTGAAAAGATTGCAGTTGTTTTCTGTGTTGGATGCAAAATGAACTCCGCTTTGACAGATGCTGTTGCCAGATCCAGCCTTGCCATGCCCCGCTGAAGCAAATAAGCAGGAGCAAAATACAAAGACTGCGGTAAAGTTTTCAACATGCAGATAGAGCTATGGGTCTAGAGAGTGTTGCTCTACAGGCTTGGAAGAATCACCAGTGGATGTACCACAACCATATTTATTATGTGAAAAGCACTCAACTTATTATTATTAGACTTACTATGTATGCTCTCTAGCCTCACAGAATTTTTTAACCCTATATATGAGGCTAATATACAAAGTCTTGACAAGAAATACACAAACTGGACGCACATCACATTAAATATTGCCTCTAGATTGAAATGTCTTCATAGCCAGTGTAGAATCCAGTGTCATAAAAAAAAACCTGACATATTTATTTAAGTGTGTTTTCTTCTCCTCTAACTCTAGTACATGCTGGATTTAGTAGGACATTTGGCCCATTGTTGTTACCTTCCTTGAAGCTCATTTCCTGTCTTCCTCCTGTCTTGGAAATGTAATGCACCACTGAGGTTGTTCTCAGTTTATGTTGCATTCACTTTTAATTGTGCTAACTGATTGGAAATTGGAAGCAGATGGACACTTGGCCCAGAGATTAAACTCCATCTCTTGTAATTAGATAGTGTCAATTAATGCTTCCATGGGGTCCTTCTCTTCACTGCCAAGTAAAAGAGCTCTCCAGTGAGGCTTCTTGAAGTATTTGAGAACAAATGGCTTATTCAGTTCCTTCTTTGCATTTATTCATGATACTAAACAAATAGGAATCAAACTGTCTTTATCTCTCTGGTTTTTCTCCAATAGGTTCACCACTGGACTTTTCTTTTTGGCAGTAGATCAAACCAAATAAAGGGAATTCTGGCTAGCCCCTAGCTACATTTGCTTTCCATTTTCAGTTGGAAGAATTAGTTAAGAAAGAGTTAAGAGTGTCTCTGCAGGAAGCTTCAAAATGTCAGAGAAGTACTAGCCTCTGAATCTCAGTCTCCAGCTTCTCCTAACATGAAGGTAGGGAAGAATCACAAAGCTTAGAGACTGACAGACCTGATTTTGAATCTTGGCCCCATTGATTCTTAGAAAGCTGTGGTATGCTGGAAAATGCTTAAAACAGGCTCTGAAATAAATGAAGTCTTGATTTACATGCGCCCATTTCAGTGATATAAGTTCTCCCACTAACACTGATTTCAAACTACTAACCTCATAGTTAAGAAGAGATTCACACTCTGCTTTTTGTAGTGCGCATGCATACACTAGTTCCATCATAACCCTGCTGGAAAGCCTCAGTTGCTCTATCTGTACAGTAAGGACAGGGTACCTTGCAGGGTTGCTATAGAGATTAAAGTAATAGCAGTAAAGTACACCTGACCCCACTAGGAGATCAATACTGTATCTAAATGCAGATTATTACTTTTAACTGGGCCTTAGAAAATAGTTTAACTACTCCAAGAAGGTCTCAGCTTTAAACTTTGTGCAACTAAGTTTCCTTGACCAAGTCTGATGACAAACACACAGAACTGATTTGAACTAAACAAACTCATAAGAGACAGATTTCCTACTTTAATTTAACATGTATACAGAACAATAATTTCTAAAATCTGAATTAGATCATGTAGTCTATAAAGGATGTCAGGCCTGCTGAGTAGGAAGCGTTCTGGGAACCCCCAGACACAGTCCTAGCCCAGGTCCGGTGAGGGTGTGGGAGAGTTTCCTGCTACCCTGCGCCAGCGGGACCAGTCCCAGCCCAGGCGCGGCGTGGGCCGGACCCTCTCCGACCCCCTTGGGACAACCCCCACAACTCTGCAGAAATACCCCACCCCGTCACCAAGTAGGAATTTCTGCCACGTTCCGGGAACCCCCAGACCCAGTCCTAGCCTAGGTCCTGTGAGTAGGTGGAAGAGCTTCCTCTTACCACTACTTCACCTTGCCCCTTCCAGGCACAGCTCAGGCCTAGCATACACGCCAGGGGTGTAATTCTGCAGCTGCAATCCCTGCAGAGAATGTAGAGGATAGATCCACCCGGCTAGTACAGGAGCAGAACATCTTGCCACAGGGGCAAAACAAGTTCACCCTCAAGGGCAGCAGCAGGAAGGAGCTGAGCACAGCAGCCAGACCCAAGAAAGAAGCAGCTGGATAATTCCAAACTTTGTAGAGCTGCACCTGAACTTCAGTACGTGTAAAGGTTATAACTACAGCAAAGATCTACAACATAGGTCAGGAGACAGAGTTACACAAAATGACAAGAAGAAACAAAATGCCACCTCAGAACCCAAGCCCACCCATAACAAGTGCAGAGGACACTAACTCAGAACAAATTGGAAATCACACAGCTGAAAGCAATGAGTCAATGGCTTCTGAAATAAAGAAAGAGCTGCAGAAAGATATAGAGGACCTCAGATTGGAAATGAAAAAAGAAATCCCTCAATTAATAACATCTGCACAAAAGAATCAAATGCAGAAACATATGGAAGCAACCCAGCGCCCACCCAGAACAAGTACAGAGGACACTACCTCGGCTCAAATGAAAGAATTAATAGCGCCGATAGTAAATAAGCAACAGAAGAAAGATATAGAGGAAATCAGAGTGCAATTCTTTTCTGA
>NW_004524793.1:3656409-3662225 GCF_000260255.1 Octodon degus
ATTTGATTTGAAACTGTCTAATTGCTATCTTTTTATCAATAAAATTATAAAAAAATAAAGGATTTCATTTGTGGTTTAGGGATTTGTTTATATACCACGTACTACAAAACCACAAATGTCAATTACATTTAAATATCTTTAAACAACAATTGGATTAAAAATTTAAGTGGGAATGTCCTGGAAAATCTGGGTTTATGCTCACATTAGCATATCCATAGCCTGAGAAGAGAGACTTGTGTTCTCTGGTCTCCTCAGAGGCAGCTGGCTGTCATGTGGCACCTTGGAAGTCTGCACAGGTAGACATTGTGGAGAGTACCTACGTTTAACACCCCTGAGGGAGTGCTGCCTGGAACTTCCCCAGCCACAACCATAATGTTAGATCTTAAACTCACCAGGTAAGGAGGAAAGATGTAGGCAGCCAGTCCCATTTGCTTTTATGCGTATTGGCACACAAAGAGGTAAAGCATGTAGAGAATTACTAGGAGAGCTCAGATAAAATTCCTAAAGCATACATTAGTGTTCACTCCTCTATCACTGGAATGATAAGCCTGGCCAACACAAAGAATTACAACAGGGTACAGTGCCAAAGAAAACTTCATATATGGATAGATACTAAAATAGAAAAAAATGGGGCTGGCAAGATAGGTCAGTGGACTAAGCATCTGCTTAGGCAAGCACAGAGAACAGGTTTGATCCCTAACACCACATGTCATGCCAGTCCTGCCCCAGGGTACCCTCAGTCGGACACCAAGATCAGGCACAATGGCGCATGCCTATAAACCCAGTGCTGGGCAGGCTAAAAACAGGAGGATCAATAGGAGTCCAAGGAGCATAGTGAGACCATGCAAAAATACATAAAATAATAATAAGATAAGATAGAAAGATAGTGAATTATTATGACAGAAATATTATGGAAAAACTAACAAAAGAAGACTCACAAAAAAAAAAAAATAGGAAGACTAATCCAGTCTGGAAGGGAAATTGTACAGGACAGACACCTGAGCCTAGATTTTAGTTTTCAAAAGAGAGATGTTGTATGTTGGGGTGACCAGGAAGCAGATTTTTAAAATATGACTGGCATATGAAGGGTTTATTTAGGAATTTCCCTTTATTTAGAGAAAAGACACAGGGTTTAAGAGAAAATACTGTGCTGTGATACTATGTAAGTGAACACTTCAGTTGATCCCCTATAGAGCTGAGGTGGCCTGTTCAGAGATTTTCCAAGTAGGAGAGAGCAAGCCCAGCACTTATATCTTCAGGCTGATCAGTCATTAAAAGCAGGCTTCCCTTTGAATAGGGTTTGATTCTGACATATTGTTTTCTTCAGAAAAGGACTGACAGTAGAAGGCTGCTTTGCGGCATAAATTCCAAGTGTTGGGGAAATCATTTCATCATTGTAAAGAGCTGCTTAACAATAGATGCAGAGGAATGTTTTGAAGAAACAATGATGTACATGGGCATCATGCAAGTGCTTTGGTGTTTATCGTGGAAAGCAGAATCAGAGACAAATTAGATTATAAAATAAAGACTTGTACACAAGTGGTCTCCTGGGAGTCAGAGTAACCTGAAACCAATAATTATTTGAAGGAATGAGGGAAGTAGGATTGAACCAAAGGAAATGTTGAGCTTCTGGATAGTTACAGCAGAGAGTTCAACCAACCCCACAAGAATGACCTTGAGTTGCTCAGGATCAAGGTAAGTATGATGGGTCTTACATCACTGCATTGATCAACTATTTAATATAGCTGGAAACTGGGAAGATTACAGGGTACTGCCACTCAGTAAAGGGAAAGGGTTGAGAAAAGCTCAGACATGGTCAATCTGCAGACCATACTCTTCATTGTTGAGAATGAGTAGATTGCTGCTTGAGGAACTTAAATATATACTGCTGCCCACTCCACATGAATATGAACATTTTCTGTTTCTCCTTCTCAGTTGAGTTAGAAAAGAACATATTTTTCTGATCTGTGGCCAGACAATATAGTTGTGTTAATATGCAAAGAAATCACATCTAGATTAGCATAGTAGCAGAAACCAGGGTTATCCTTCGGTTGAGTCTGCAATAGTCAAGAATCATCCTCTACAATCTGTCTGTTTTTAAGCCAAGTTAAGTTAAATGAAGGTCGTAACCCTTACATTTTTCACTTTTCTAAGGGTGGGTCTATTCTCTGTTTTAGAAAAAAAAAACTACTTTCTATCTCATCTGTAGGACGAGATTGTTCTAGATGTCAATGTTAGGTGTCTTCAACTACTACTATATATGCATTGATTAATTATTTGGAGAACAGGGAAAACACCACTGAATAGATGATGAGATGGGAATCAAGATTGTCTCTCTGAATTTTGTACTTTGGTTACCTGGAAGGATAGAAGTTTCTAAAAATTAAGAGAAAATATTGAAGTGAGAGAAGATTCAGAAAGAAGATGAAAGTATGCTTTAGATACTTTAAGGTTGAACTAAAAATATCTATAAGACAATTGGGTTTATGGTGATGAAGTTGAGAAGGCAGCTCAAAAAGGTACAAGGAGAAAAAGAAAAAGATATTCTCAAGGGGGACACACAGGTACGAAAAATAAGTAGCAGGATAAAGCTATGAGGGGAGAAATTTAAATGGGCAGCAAATTCTGCAGAGAGATTCAATAAAAAATATAATTAATTGTGATAAATTTTAGAATCATAGTGATCTTAAAATAATTTAGAATATGTTAAAAGTAGCATATCAAGTGAAGTAGGATAGATAAATCATTATTTCAGATAAACCGAGTGTATGAAAAACATTTATCAAAGGCATAATATGTCACAAGACCAAAGACACAATCCAAGATTTCACAGATTGCTACTGATTAGAGCTTTACAAGTAAGCATGTCTTGGGTGGTGGCAAGACAGGAAGATCCTACCCTTCCCAACAAGGCAGAAGAAAGGAGCTTATACACTAAGCTAGACATAGCTAAATTGTGCCTAACTGGAATGCACCTGGGGTTTCTCCAAACTTATTACCTTGTCAAACTCCAGGCTGCAAGGCTGCAGCCTGACTCAATCACTGCCTACATTAACAACTCTGTTTATCCTATAGGATTTGGAACATATGGCAAGGTCACTAGGCAGATAAAGTGTCAGTCATAAAGAAGATGGCTGACCTCTGGTAAAGCTGGCATACAGTTAGAGTATAGATTACAAGGAATTTCTGAAAGTGAAGATTCATGGGAGAACAATGCAAAAATTATACCAGCTGTTCAGAGGATATGTGGGCAAAGGTGAGTAGATTTGTCCTTAATTTTAATACTAATATTGACTTTAAACTTTAATACTACAATAACATCATAGAAAAATATGGAAGTCCCCTAGACACCTTCCCAATGGATTCATTGAGAAACAGCTTATTATTGCCTGTGAATGAGAAAGTATCACTTTTCATAATGAAAGCATTTAGAATTCTGCTAATCAACTGCTTAGACTAGTTGAACATCTGTAGGCTCTTTATCTTTGTTAATGGGGATATTTCAGAGAGCCCAGCTTAAGGGAATTTTATGACAGGGCAAGTTTATTTAGTGTGGGTTTCCTAACTTCTACTCTGTTACAAGCCCTTCCTTTTTTCCACCCCCTCTCCTCAAATCACCCCATCCTCCCAACTTTGCAACTGGACAGTACTTCAGTTTATATTCAAGTTACACATATCTATGCTTATCACACTATGTACATTTATGTTGTTTATATTTAAATAAACAATACTTTTTGTGACTGTTAATAATTTCAGCAAGAATCAGCTCACAGTTTGACCATGACCTCAGAAAAGGAGGGGTGGCACTCTCAAAGAAGGGGGCAGGGCAACACATTTGTGTTCTACAACCAGTGGAATCACAAATGGACTCTGCAAGTTTGTGGAAAAAGAGGCTGCAGTGACAGTCGCTTTTCATCTCTGTGGCATCTGCTGCACCAGTTGATTTTGTCAAGATTCTTTATATTTTGCCTGTTGGTGCAGCTTCTGTTCAGGCCACTGATGATGCGCTGGTGGCAGTGCAGAAAGAGGACACTTTAGTATCTTTCCACTCACTTTTTGTAAACATTTTTCCAGCTTTACCACCTTGTCTTTCTTAATGTACATGGGGTTTAGGCCTTGAGATAATGTCATAATGTTTTTAATTCTCTGATTTCCAGACTCTTTCAAAGGTCCTGGGAAATGATACTTCCTCCTAAATTGCAAGGAGCTGCTTCTCTTGATAGGGACTTGCACAAAACTGTCTGAAAAACACCTATCACCATTCTCCTCCTTTCTTCATTCACTTCCTGACATGTCATCTATTTATCTACTTACCAAATACCTCTTGAGCAGCTACTATCTTCTAGGCCTTGCGAATATATAGTTGAGAAGATTCAACAGTGAAGATAACCTGGCCCTGTTCTCATGAAGATCACACTCTATCCCTATTGTCTCTAACCTTGAGCATTTCTTTTTTTAGGTGAAGGGACGTAGTATCCTAGAAACTTGCAGTATGAAAGGCTCTGCTCTGATAATAATACTTGTGAGAATTCTTACTATTGGGCTGAACACCAGAGGAAGAAAAGATGATGATTTCAGAAAGAGCATGGGCTGGTGCTGGAAAGCAAAGGGCACATCAGCTGCTGGGAAGACTGCTAAAACTATGGCAGTGTACTAACCAAGTGTCCAGGAAAGTTGAATGGTTGCAGTTTGGAAAGAAGAAAGATTATATTCGTAAGTTTAAAAAATAGCATCATGGTTTTCTTTGTATTTTGTTTCTATATCCTGGTGAAGAGTTGATTGCTTTGTGCTGTTTTATGTGCATAGGTTTATGACTTCTATTCCAAACATTATTTGACTTTAGGTACTTTTGCCTTTTTCCTGAGGTTTCCAATCGACCTTTGGGAAACTAGGGAGCATGTCTGCTTCCTCTCTGTGCCTCATACCTCTTTCAGCAGTGCATTTTGAAGGGTGTTCATTCCTGCTTTTGAAACCTATTAACTCTAGTGAGAAAATAAAAGTCAGGAGCAGCCCAATATCTGCCAGCTTTCTTCAACAAAAGACACATTTAGTCTAGTTTCTGCTGAGGGAGATTTGTAGTACACAAATCTTATAGCAGTACACACCATGGTTCTGATGCTCACTTGCTTAGGGAAGACTTTCTTCTTCATCCTTTGCACTAACATACAAGCTGCACAATAAATGAATATATGTCCACTTTTATAATTTACCTTAGGTAAGAAATCCTACTACCTTCATTAAAGAAGCATGCAAATAGCAGAAAACAAAAATCTACATCTCCATTTTAATGTCGCTAGCTATGAGTGGGGAAAAAGTTTATTTTCTACTTCTCTTCTTGTCTTCAGTACTGAGTAAGTCTTAGTCTTAAAAGACACATTGAATTGTGGGGTCAAGTTATCTTTAGCACACTGGAAAGAAGACCAGATGGTTTAATGGATCTAGAAATTCCTGGAAGTTTATCTCCATTACTGAACAGACCATTAATTTGGAACTTCCAAAGCACAACTGTGCACAAGACAGGTTTGCCTTCAGAGACTGATAATGATTATGATTCCTTGTCATCCATAAACATAAACAGTGAAATCTAGGAAAGAAAAGCTATCTATAACCATGTCAAAGAGCTTTGATTGAGTTAAGTGTAAGTTGATGAGATAGTGATGCTTGCCTTTCCCTGGGCACCTGGAGGATCAGACTTCTCTCTGTGTGTGTGTGTGTGTGTGTGTGTGTGTGTGTGTGTGTGTGTGGTTTTCTTTTTTTTCCATAAATTTATTGAGAAACAAATAGCGATGAGACAGGTTCAAACCAAATTGCTAGGA
>NW_004524793.1:3662590-3683136 GCF_000260255.1 Octodon degus
AGGACCTACGTAACAAGAGTTGTAGCTTTTGGGTCTGATAAGGTCAGTGAAATCCCCTCAGGATTTATCCTGAGATCCTGTAACTCAGATTAGAACCTTTGTCAGTGTCAGCCATGTGGATGAGTCACAATGGAGTATTATTCAGACTTCTCTTGGTTATGTCTGTCTTCCTTAGATTCTGCAGATGGTGCTATAATTTATAGCACAGTGCTGGCCAGAAAGAATTTTAGTAATCACAGTGGCAACCTCAGGCTTCAGGACTCTGGAATTCTAAAACCACTGAGTAACTCTGATATGTCATTGGAAATACAACATATAAAATAAAAAAAAATTAAATGCACAGTTGAATCCAGAAGACAATAAAGAAACTGTAAGGAGTCAGATGTGAAGAAGTGTTACAAGCATAGCAGTAAGCCAAAATAGGAGCTTTTTTCAAGAACACAAAGGCTTGAGAATTAATGGCTGTGATGGAGGCTGGTCAAGGCCTTGACTTCTGCCAAATACATGCTAAAGAACCTCATATAAGATCAGGTTCCTCAAAGGGCTATTTACTAGGAAAATACAACTACACAAAACTCATACCACTAGCAAAGGGAAATAAGGAAGCTAGCCTATGTTAACATGATTTCTAGATGGAATTTTTTAAAATGAAGGTTTATGTCAAAATTTGATACCGAAAGTCTATCTTTCACATATTTTATCATTCTTATTTGTTACCTACAAAATCAGCAAACCCTTACCAAAATACTTCCTTATTTATTCCTAAATACATACTCAACCTAATTTTGTATCATAACCTTAGTAGTTAACACCAGAGTTAGGAAGAAATGGCAGCTGATGAACATGTTGTAGTTTTATCTGAAGTGCTTAATGTTTACATCTGTAAGTCTCTAGCTGCCTACCTAAGTAGACTTAAGTACAATTAATCAATTGAATCTTTCTCAAGAAGTTCATTTTTTTGTCACTCTAAGGCTTCATATAGAGAAAATTTCTCTGTTATACTAAAATACTTGAGTTCTGGTGGCTCTAAACAACTTTATATTGGTTCCTATGGTGATAGTTTGAAAGAGAATAGTCCTAGGCATGTAGGCCAGATTACAAGAAACCTAACACATAAGAACCCTTTTAACATCCAGGAAACATGACTACCTTTAAGTGAATACAACTGGTTGCTGAAGATGAACAAGGCTACAGCAACATAGCAAACCAAAGTGAGTTCTATTTTTATGAATTTTCTTCATTCACACAACACAACTCTTCTAAGCCCTGTCTCTGATTCTTGGACTGTCTGTGGGACCCATGTCCTTTTCTTCCTCTGCTCTTCCATGCCATCTATGCTTATGTGAAATGTCAGCTTCAAACTAGATCATTCCAGTCATCACTATCATTCTGTAGAGTTGTTTGGCCTACCCAGCCCCATTAAGTTGTCTCCTAGAATTCCCTTCCTTATATTGTAAAGCACAGGTGAAAAAACAACAGTTAATGGCTGCAGGTCATTAAGGCTAGATGCAGCAACTAAAAGATATGAGAATGCCAGTGGGTTCCAGCTTACCTTCATTCTCTGCTTCTCTGCATATGAATAACTCTTTTTCCTGACTATCTTTTTATCTTTATTTATTTGGTACAGGGTCTCATTACACAGCTCAGACTCACAGTGATCCTCCTGTCTCAACCTCCCCAGCACTGGGATTACAGGTGTGCACCACCATGTTCAGTTTCAGTGGCCCACACAGCATGCCCAGGGTTCTAGGGTGGGTGTGATGTGCAGAACTGGGGGTCTAACCCGGGTCCTTGCACTTGCCAGGCAGGTGCTTAGATCTCTAAGCTATCTCCTCAGCCTCTTCCTGATTATTGATCTGTTGACCAAGTATCAGACCTGGTTCCACCCAAGATACATCCTGACTGAACCACAAGGACACAACTGGTCTCTCAGGCAAACTGGATGTTGAGTCTCTAATCCTCCAGCTTCCTTCCTAAATCTCTATCTTCATAACCACTGCCATAGTTGACTTAGGTCAAAGTCCTATAATGACCCCATATCCTATATCAAATAGGGGTCTGGATCCTGATCAACAATAAGTGATAAACACTATTATCTGGAGTCCAAGAGAGACCTATAATACTGAAGTGAGTTGTAAATATTTGATATTTCATGCTGCAAACACATATTTTTTTATCCTAGATTGTGGAGTGATGGGTAATGACACAGAAAAGATGGAATGGCGCTTCTCCAAAGGGGGAGTAGCTATCATTTATAACTCTCCTTATTAGCTTATCTTACTGGCTCAAAACATCGTTTTCCTGTTCTGATGCTTCTTCCCTGCCTCTCATGCCATTTAATGCTTAGACTCATAGGCTCTGGGCCTTGGCAGATCTGCTAAACAGTCTCTCCCTGCCTTTTCCCTGTAGCTCCCCAACACCATTTATGGTTCTAAATTCCTTTTTCTCCCATACACAGGGCCAGCAGAAGTTGCACCAGCCTCACATGCCAGAGTTCAGCTCTAAAATGAGTCATTTCTGAGTTGTTGCTTTTAAAGATGCCTCACTGGTGTTTCTGGGCAGCACTCAGCTAAGAGAGAGAGAGAGAGAGAGAGAGAGAGAGAGAGAGAGAGAGAGAGAGAGAGAGAGAGAGAAAAGGTATTCTGCACCTTGGCATATTTTTCTCACTTGAAGAATATACCCCAGCAATTCCCACTTGGGTTTTTTTATGGAACAATTTTGTAGCATTTCCATTTATTACATATTTAATTGCCTTTTAATTGGTGCAGCTGCTTGCAGCATGTTTGAAGCATATTGGAACTATCTTCCTTAGACTCCCATTTTAGGTTTGCTTCCTGCCCTGGATTATGTTTTTGTCAGTCAAAATTTTGTGCTCAAGCCTCCCAAGTTTAATCAAAGACATACTGTCTAAAATTAAAGTCTATGCAACTCTTTCTTATAGGAAATGGGGAAATAATAGTACTAAAGCTCAAAAATCTCAGGAAGCAAAACTACCACTTAATGTGCCAAGTTCATGTCAGCATGTAAATAACCACCAGCAGGGCTTTAGAGTTCAGCAAGTAGAATTTGGGTCCTAAACCCTTTATTGTCAAGCCATTTGTTAGAGGCAAGGGACTTACCTTTCTGGACAAAGAGGTTGGGCTAAACAGTTTTCTCCAAAATGAGTGTCTCAAAAGTGTGATTACCCCGAATACTTTTATGCTCTGTGCTACCTATTTGAACACTTTCAGTACAAATAGTACAGTTTTTAAATTTTGTGTTTGTATGATTTTTATTTCTAACACAAATAATCTCTCCAGATATTTATTTATTTGTGTAGATTGTAGGGCAGAATTTGGAGACTTTGGCTGGCGGTCTCTGAGCTCTAATTTCCACACTTGTAACTCTGAAATGATAATATTTACTTTGCAAGGTGGTTGTGAGGGTAAGAACAAAAAAATGATCATGGAAGTTCTTTGCAAACTGAGAAATGCCACATAAATATGATGAGTTATTATTTTAATGAGATATATCCCCCAGATAATGTGGAGAGTTCTTCCTGAAAAAAATCTAAGCAGATGACAGAAAAAACCTTGGGTATCTGTTATGGTTTGTGGCTTGTTGTTCCCCCAAAGCCTCGTGCAGTCGTGGGGTGTCTTCTAGAGTTTGTGATTAATTCTTGATCCAGTGATGGGATTATGAATGTGAGGGCTACACCCATTCTAGGGTGAGTAATCTGCATTACAGTATAAGGAAGGGAAAGAGGCTCTCAAGCTGAGCTGTGGAGCTGTGGCTCCTTGCTCTTTGCTGTTCTCCATAGCCATGAACTGCTGTCCTCTGCCACATGCCACTCTGTGTCAGAGCCAGCTGAGTATGGGCTAAAACCTCCACTGATTGTGCACTAAATAAACCTTTCCTTCCTTAATTTGGGGTGTTCGGTATTTTGTCCCAGCAATGAGAGTAAAGTAACTAAGACAGTGTCCCAGGGTTGGTCACTCAGCTACCTGGGTCATTCTTTCAAAACTTCCATACACTTTTCCGGCTTGTTATTATCTCTAAGTGGAGTGGAAACCAGATAAGAAAATAGACATCGTTCAGCTCACTTCTTGGGACAGTCTGGTTAGGGACTCTCTAAACAAAAAGTTCAGGACTCTTCCTTTTCTCTGTCATTCAGTGCAGGTACTTCAGCGCACATCATCTGAGACTCACAGGAGGCGGGTAAGGTCAGTGTTACTCTGCAGAATAGGGATGCAGGGAGAGTAGTAAGCAGCTGTGGGTATTTCACAGCACCTTTCCACCAAACTTTTCATGTGCTATGCTTTCTTCATTGCTCCAAGTGAAATCATTAGTGCGAGCACCAAGAAATTGTTAAGAAATGCAGTGATTTCCTAAAAAGCACTCACTTCTAAGCTTCTGAGAGGATAGTCTCCATGATGTTTCACTTTCCCAGATTCTCGAGTGGGTATATAAGCCACTACTCTCTACGTTACGATCTCTGTAATTCCTGGGATATAGAAGATTGGTTTTATTTTCTAGACAGCATCCTGGCTGCCAGAAACCTCTCCTTTTTCACAAGTCCATGCATTGCAAGCATTTTTTAAGCATTGTCTATACACTACCATGGGTCAGTAATTTGGATACGTGTCTCACATGTATTATCTCCTCATCACCGTCATCTTTCAAGCTCAGTCTTATTTCTGCACTTTACAAATAAGGAAATCGAAGCTTAAAAGAGTTAAGTAACTCGCTGATGGTCATGCAGGAAGCTATGTGCAGCCATAGACTTTTGAGGGATTCAATGGCCATGAAACTGACTAGTTAACACTTTTATCTTGGTAATGCATTTTGAAAGTCCAATCATAGATTAGACATCTCCCCCAAAATTAGCATCTCCCTAAACCATAGCTATTCTGATCAAGATTGGCTCAATAAAAAAAAAGCTACCATGGGAACAAGAGTGGTTAGAGATCCAAAACTACTGGTGAAGGTAGGGACACAGAATGGATATCATTTTTTAAAAAATCAGAATTGCTTTGAGTCTGTGGTAGAACCAGCAGAGTAATGGTGCTGATAATGTGGGACTCTTCTTCAAGAAGCTGGAAAAACTGGTCTGATTTCTGATCACTGTTACCTTTGTTGCTGGACTGAAGTTGACACCCTCTTGTTGACTTCACAGGTAGAATTCATAAATGTCCCTTCACTCCAAAGAGATATTAGTTTGCACTTCATGATGGCCAAATGTGTAAGGACCTATTTGGGTTTTGCTATGATTAAAAATTTCAGCTCTGTCTACAGCTGTTTTAACAAACATTTACTAAGTTGAGTCAAAATTTTCAAATTAGTATGAATGCCCTCTTGAAAGGACTTCAAATATAACCTTTATTTGGTTGGTTTGAAGGAAGGGAAGGTGTTTCAATGAACTGGTTAGGCTAAAGAATCACTTTATTTATTTTTTTTTCCTTTTTTTTAGGGAAGGGTTTACAGGGTGTTCAGGGTCTCACTACTAGATCAGACTCATAGTGATTCTCCTGTTTACAGCCTCCCGAGACTGGGATTACAGGTGCACACTACCACGCCTGGTCTTAATTGCTATCTCAGTGTGTCCTGGGGATGGGGCCAGCATGGCAGGCCCTAGGATCGAGCCCCCGGCCCCTGCCCTGCTTGCAGGTGCTTTAATCTGCTGAGCTATTTAGCCAGCCCTAAAAAATCACTTTAAATTTATCACTTGCTGTGCAAAGTAGAATGTGAACAGAATGTCACATACATTTTAATAAAACTGAAAGAAGGAAAACTGGAGAGAAAGTCAATATCAGTGACTGCTAAAGTGCTCCTCCTCTTTCCCCGGTCCACAGGACATAGGAAAGTCTTCAGGCAGAGCTGGTTAGAAAGTCCTTCCTGGCATCTGGTCCCTCTCTTGTTTTTAAGCCGTCATCTTTCATGCTCCCAAAAAAGGGAGACACTCCTTTGATCACTGCTCACATGCACTCAGGAATCGCTGCCTCTGTGGATCTTGCTTCTGGGGTATGACTGATGAGCATCCTTTCAGCCCCAGGCAGTCTGAAATATTAATGCAATTTCAATTTTTTTATTTCTTTTTAATGATGATGCTAAAATGTAGTTTTTTAATATGACCTCTTCTAAACTCCTAATGCTATGGGCTGGCCATTTGGGCTAGGATCTCCTGCTGGTTATTGCTGTCAGTTGATTGGCAGCTAAGGGGGCATCGGCTGACAGTCAGCTGCAGAAAGTGGACAACAGGGCCATATTTCTGTATCTGGTATTCTTGAGCTTATTCATTTGGTGGCTCAGGCTTTGAAAAGAAACAAAAGATTATAGGTTCTGGTGTACGGCATTTTCTATGGCAAATGTCAGCTTTGCTGTTGTCTCATAAGGTGAAACAAATCATGTGTGAGAGGGTGCTACAAAAGGGACTGAGAGAGGAGAAACAACTTGGGAAAGTTGCAAAATCAACCACATTTACCTTTAATTCTTGATAACAGTATATTTTTCAAGTATCTCCTTCCTCACACTTACTTATCCTCTCTCCTTCTGAGATTCCTAACTTATATCTGCTAACTTCTGTTTTCATCTAGCTCTCTTTAACCTTTACTATTGTAGTTTGAACTGTGTTAATCTTTATTGAAGTCTCCTGGGATATTTCTTGACCTTCTCTTCTTCTCTCTTCTCTCTTCTCTCCCTTCTCCCCTTTTCCTTCTCCCCTCCTCTCTCTCTCTCTCTCTCTCTCTCTCTCTCTCTCTCTCTCTCCCCCTTCCCCTCCCTCTGGCTATATACTTTCTGCATCCAAATTATTTCTTGAAGTTAAGTTCACAATTACAATTTTATTTTATTTTATATAGAGTACAAAACAGTATTAAACAGGAAAAATAAGGGTTGGCCAGATAGCTCAGCAGACTAAAACACCTGTTTAGGCAGAGCGTAGTGGCCGGGGTCCAATCCCCAGCCTACGGTATCGGCCCTGCCTCCAAGTAAGCTGAGATGACGATTGAGACTGGATGTGGTAGCCTGTGCCTATAATCCCAATGCTTGGGAGGCTGAAAACAGGAGGATCACTAAGAGTCCAATCTACATAGTGAGACCCTGTGGACCCTGCAGACCCTGTACTAAACACACACACACACACAAAAAAAAAATTATAAGTGACACAGAGTTTCACTTAACAAAGTAATATGAATTTCACAGTATTTATTTTAATGTATAGTGTTGTCTTCCAATTAGTTAATCAGATATATGTATGCAAATTTGGAAGAAGAAAGAAAAAAAAGAAGCATATCAGAAGTTATGAAGAGAAAAAAGAAATAATTGTAAAAAGAGAAAATAAACTAAGCATTATCTGTTTCTTTCCATAGACCAGCAGAAATGCATAGTACAGCTGTTCAAATCATCCTGTTTGCATACAAAGATATATCTCTTTCTCCCACTCCCTCTCTTGTCCTTCTCCTCAACGCATTAACTCTTTCCTTTTATAAGTTCATTCCCTTTTCCCAATATCTATTGTACCCTTCAGATTTTATCCCAGTATCTATTTACCCTTCATTTTATCTTTCAGTTTCTCATACTAAAGAGACAATATGATGTTTGCACATGCGGGTCTGATGTATTGTACTCAGAAGTATGGTCTCTCGTTGCACCCATTTACCAACAAAAGTCTCAAATTTATACTTTTTTGTACAATGGAGTACTACTCAGCTATAAAACACAATTATGTTTTTCATCCTTAGCTTTCTCTGACAGTTTTTTAAAATTAACTTCCTGCTTCATGTTTCCAAAACCCTACTTATCCTAGTGAAGGTATTTCTGATTCTATTGGTTTACCTGGTTTTCTCCTTTTGCTTTTCCTTGAGAGTACAGAGGTGCAGTTACCTTTTCTCTATGACTTTTTGTTGTGACTTTTTCTCTATGACTCATGTTATTCTGCAGACATCAATTGTCTTGGTTGACAGTAGCTGTCTGGAAAAAGATGAAAGCTCAGTTTCTTGCTTATGTCTCTGCTGATTAGTTAGAAAGTGCAGAAAACATAAATTTGTGGCTTTACCATTTCCTTACTGCTCTCTAACTCCCTAATAAGTGACCCTACACTTTAAGACTATATTTTCCAAGTTTTAAGGTAACAGATAATATTTCTTAAGTATTTGTATGTATCAGTTCAAGTTTTAAAACAATCTCCTTTTACTAATTAAGTTTATTGGTGCACTTTAGGTATACATAATGGTCACAATCATTATAGGTAATTTGTACCTATACATGATGTAATTGATTCTTTTTTTCCCATTCCCCTTCCCTCCCTTCAACCACTTCCTTTATTTATAAAAGCTTGTTTACAAGAGATAGGTAGTAGAATTATTACAAAGATGAGAAAAAAGAGATCAATAGAAAGAAAATAATTTCCACCAGAAGTCCTGGAGAAGTAAATAGGGGAGGAAACAGGAAAATATAGGTAGTTTGTCCTTCGAGACTTTATCTCTGTGGGCTCCTGCATTGCCCTGTAGTTACCTTGAGGCTTCAACCTGGTCCAGAGCCAGTGGGCTGCTGTTATGCCTGGATAGTAACTGTAAGACCATAGCCATGTGAGAGAGTGAGAGAAGTATAGGTAAAAAAAACTCTTCTGTGTCTGCTTCCAATTTTTACACCAGAATCTCTTCTCTCACCATCTCATACACATCCTGTGGCCACATTACCTGCTGCCTCCCCAGAACCTTTTTGTGTACTTTGCCATGTTATGTTATGTCAAACTTATTTATATATATCTAATCTTTGGGGTTGACCCAAGGGAGGAAGCCAGCATGTCCTATTAAGTCACCATCTCAGCAGGAAACATCTGTATATGTAATTTCCAAAGTAGTTTATTCACTAACAAAACTCTAAAGAATATCTAGGTCCAGGAATGCTAACCTCTTCTCTTTACTAGTTATTTCCCTCTGGCTCATATTCAATTACTAAAGGCAACACAGAATTTTCTGTTATTTCATCAGTTTCAAATCTGCCAAACTGGATCTCTTCACAAACATGCATACAATTGAGGGCTAAACTTATAGGAAACACTGTTTTCCTATTTTTTCATTTATTGGCACATGTTTGCAGTATATATTTACATTCCTTGTGTAGAATTGGTACATATCTTAACACATCTTTTCTTAAATCTTATTTATTTATTTATTTTAGAGAGAAAAAATAAGAATAAGAATAGGAAAGAAAGAAGTCAAACAATCAATATTCACAGATGACATGATACTTTACATGGAAGATCTGAAGAACTTCACCAAAAGACTACTAGAATTAATAAACAAATTCAGTAGCATAGAAGGATACAAAGTCAAAACCCAAAAATCAATAGCATTCTTATACACAAACAACAAACTCACTAAGAGAGAAATTAGGGAAACTACATCCTTCACAATAGCATCCAACAAATGAAATATTTAGCAATTAATCTAACAAAGGAATGAAAAGGTGTATACAGTGAAAATTACTTGACATATCTTTTGTTTTTGTTTTGGCTTTTTCGTTTTGGGACAGGAGTTGAACTCAGGGCATTATGTATACCAGGCAGGTTCTGTGCTACTGAGCTATATCCCTGTCTCAGTTACTCTTCTCTCATTGCTAAGACAAAATACCCAACACCCAGAATTAGGCAGGAAGATTCATTTAGCTCACAGTTAGTGGAGGTTTCAGTCCATACTCAGCTGGCTCCGAGGCAGAGTGGCACATGGCACAGAGCAGCCATTCACAGCCATGGTAAAGAGCAAGAGCCAAGGAGAAGTGCAGTAACTCACTGCAGCAGGTTAGTTTCCCTCCCCTCTTACACTGTAATGCTGATTACCTGCCCCAGAGTGGGTATAGCACTCTCAATAATCCATTGTAAACTCCAGAGGCTGCCCCATGACTACATGAGGTTTAGAGGGGATGCCTATGTGCAAACCATAGCAATCCCCAGCCCTTATTTTTATTTTAAAGAGACAAAGAATAATATTAATGATGATGATGATGATGATGATGATGATGATGATGATGATGATGATGATGATGATGATGCAGAATTTCAAAACAGGATGATAGGAAATTAACAATGGTTATTATATTGCATATTGTTAACTTCAAAGTAGTTGCTCAGATTCATAGGTAAAGGCATGCAAAACCGATCAGACAACATAAGCACTAACTGTTTCTTCCAGTGAACTAATAAAAGAAAAAAAGAGGGAAGGGAAAAAAGATGCTTACACAAAGTAAAGTGCACATCTGAACTTCTTTTCTCCTCCCCTCTTCCTTCCCTTCTTCCATCTCTTGATCTTCTTCCCCTTTGAGACTTTTGAATTCTTCAGTCCCAGATCACTGAATTTTCTTGACACTGATGGTTAAGAATTTTTACTGTTTGAGTAGTGCAGCCTTCTAAGTCTTTCTCTAGCTAGCATCAACAAGTCTCTAAGCTTCATTCTACTAATAATAGCCCTTCCATATCCAGGACTGCAGCTCCAGGGCCAGGCTAGGCCTGATGGTCTTGTTCTTAATCCTTGCCTGAATTGTAGCTATCCTTCAAATTTAGCTGATATTTTTATTCCTCAAAGAGGCCTTCCCTCATTGCTGAACCCAAAAGATCATCTTCAGTGGACTTGTAGGGAACATAAAGACCTCACCTACGCAAGGTTTATTCTCATTTTCTATAACTGTCTACATTCAACTTCTCCAAACTGCCTAGAAAGCTGCCTAATCCCAGGGCAAGAGGTTGAGATACTTGAATCTGATCTCTCCACTCTACAGATATTTGTTTCCTTTTCCAAAGTGTCCCAGCATACACAGTACTTCAGCTATAAAAGCAACCTAGCTACATTTAGAATAGAGTGGTGGGTATGAGTTGTATGTGCCATTCCTGGCTCCTCTATCATTTAGTTTCATGACTTTTGAATAAGTTATCTTTCTTCTCCAGTTCATAAAGGGAGCCTGGATTAGGTGAGTTCAAGGCTCAGTCTACATATAATTCAGGTTGTAAATACCATTAGACCAGGGACTCTCTGTCCTGTTTATTTGTTTTCTCACTCATAAGTTTGGCTCACGCAGAATTCTGAGCAAATACTGGTGTTTGGTGTTGTTGGATTGAGGAATTGGTGATTCTCTTAGGAGATATTGTCTTGTTTCCTTAGAGAGTGGATCCTAGCCAAGTAGACTGTCATCATGAGCCTACATTGAAGAATGATCTCTGGAAACAGAAGATACATTAATCAGTTGGATTTGTCTTTCAGGAGAGTTCAAATTTCTGGTGACTACTTTGTGATGAGCAGCTCCCCAGGAAAATGCCCTTTAAGTGCTTATAGATAAATTGACATGTGCTGCAGGGGCCTGTTGTCATATCTGAATTATATAATTCCCACTTTCCAAAATTGAGCTTAAGACACTAAGGAAAAATCAGATCCACCCAAGGTGTTTCCTATTTCACAGCAAGGATTTTTCTGGGAATCTTGGCTTGATGTGTTCTGAGGGTGGTAAAGACAGAAACCAGCTCCCCACTCAGGTTGAAATGCTGGCTCCAGCAGTCTGACTCTCCCTGAGGCCTGCAGAGAACAAAGCAGAGCGATTTCAAAAGCAGATAAAAAAATTATTTTGAGAGTTTCTGAGATGCCCTCATCAAGGCTCAGCCTATTGTCTAGAGAAAGCTGGAACCCCCAGAGCCACCCCAGACAAGAGCTGTGTGCCTCCCCACTGCCCTGGGTTTCTAAGGAAAAT
The DNA here is from genome assembly GCF_000260255.1 of Octodon degus. Lineage (NCBI taxonomy): Eukaryota > Metazoa > Chordata > Mammalia > Rodentia > Octodontidae > Octodon > Octodon degus. The sequence goes on from NW_004524793.1 coordinate 3,674,303, forward strand.
TCACAGGCCAAAATCTTCACAGCTTTACTCTCCATGCAGGACATAGAAGAAGGGATGACTCTCCACTGTCACATCAGTTAACACCCAGCCAGGCAGTGGGAATTCTCTGTATTTTTGTTCTATTATTAGAATCCAATTACCATCTGGTGGTACACTATAGGGAAGTGCCATTCTTCTGCATCAGCAGACATACAATGCAGCACTTTGGGGAGCAAGCTGGGAGCTCTTAGAGAGTAGAGCAAAAGGTAGAGAAATAATTTTATTCCTGTTGAAAGCATCTCAAGTCCATTGTAAATCCTCAGGCTTGTCCTTGACCTTTTTAAGGGACAACCTTGTTCTACTGCCATGCTGACCTTTAAGATTTGAAACCCTCTTCCCGGGACTATGCCATTCAAACCTTACTTCACTGTGACTTCTGACTTCTTCCCTCCTTAAGGCAGCCCCAACAGCCAAGGCATAACCATGTTTTCATCATAAGAAACTGCTGCTTCTTGGAGAACTGCTATCTGAGGCAAGATTGTACAGCCCTGGTCTGATGCCCCTCCCCATTCCCTTCTCTTGACTCATGGATCCTGTGGTGAGAAGCCACAGGCTGCTCCATGGTAAGTAGTTTGATGGATGTGGAAATAGTTTGATGCACATTTGATGGATATAAATAGTGTGATGGATGTTCAGCCCAAATGTTCTTTCACAACCTCCTGATGTGTGTCATTACACTGAGACTGGGAGAGAAGTTATGCCTAGAATCTCTGTTGGACAACCTCAAACTTCTTTGGAAGTTTATTGACTTCAGAATTTAGAAAAATATTGTAAAAGTGATAGAAAACAAAGAGGCTGGGAGCAAAAACAAGAGCAGTGTATTTAGCTAAGGGATCACACATATTTTTCTCAGCTCTTCTAGAGGCCTCTAAATATAAAGGTTTTTACATGTGTATCTTTTAGTTATTGGTGTTACTCATTTGACTCGGACTTTGTACCATTCCATCTCTTTCTTCCGTGCAGAATTTATTACAACAGAATGACAATAGAAAAGGTCAGGAGCCAAAAATTTGAATCATTGTATTCCATGGAGTGCCTCTAACTCCATGTCATCCCTTACTGGCCAGAGAATTGCTTTGTTGCATAGATTAGAAAGAGAGACCTGGAGTTTGAAGCAAAACCATGTTTCTTACCCTAAGCCACACTCAAATCTTAGCCCTCTTTACCCCAGCTTTCTTCCTTACAAGGAATAAGTAGAATCTATAAGACAGAGAAAGAGCAGAATTCATAGCTTTCCTTCCAGTGTCTGGGGCAAAGGTGACAAAATGTCACCTAAACAGACATCCTAGGCAGAGCAGCAGCCTCACACCATTTGATTTCACCTGAAATTTTGCACTCAAAGTCTCTCTCTCTCTCTCTCTCTCTCTCTCTCTCTCTCTCTCTCTCTCCTCTCTCCCCTCTCTTCCTCTGTCTTTCTACCTCTTCCCCCCTCTGTCTCTTTCTCCCCCCCTCTGTCTCTCTCCCCATCTCTATCTATCTCCCCTTCTCTGTCTCTGTCTCTCTGTCTCTGTCTCTTTCTTTCTCTGTCTCTCTGTCCATCTCTCTTTCTGTGTCTCTGTCTCTTTCTCTGTCTCTCTCTGTCTCTCTCTCTCTCTGTCTCTGTCTGTCTCTCTGTCTCTGTCTCTTTCTCTATCTCTCTCTGTCTCTCTGTTTCTCTCTGTCTCTGTCTGTCTGTCTGTCTGTCTGTCTGTCTGTCTGTCTGTCTCCCCCTCCCCCAGCAATTAATCTATTGAACAATTCTGGAAACAAAAGTGTTTAAAAGAATCATGAATAGGTGTTCAAAAAATTTCATCAATTTTCTGTGATATACAGAGGAAATGTATGGTATATGTCTTTCTGCTGTTAAGCCCTATCCCAGAAAGTACCATCAACCCAGAAGGTTGTTCTATATAATCAGTGCTACTGCAAAATCTGTGTGATACAGTATGAAGCATAGGTTATATATTGGGAGTATAACCTATTATTTCACCTAATCGTTGCAAAATTCTATGAGTTCATAACACTGTTGTTTCTATTCAATGGATCAGGAACGTGAGGACCACAAACATTAATCAAATTATTTAAATTTACATGTCTGGTAAGTAACAGAGTTAAGATTTGAACTTACATCTTTCAACTGCAATTCTATGCTAGTGGAAAAGTGTTCACCTCAGAGGAGAGAGAGAGAGAGAGAGAGAGAGAGAGAGAGAGAGAGAGAGAGAGAGAGAGAGAAGCAAGCAGCACTTGTTCCCATGCAGGGGGAGCACAGATGAATAAGACATTTGCAGAGACTATTCCATGGCACACCAAGCTATCACTTGAGGGACGGGCATAAAACAGAAGGAAGTCTTTCCACGAATGATAGGAAAGCAGCTTAGGTTGGTACACTCTGGAGGGAAACATACCGTTATCAGACTCCATAAGAAGCACAGTAAATTTATCTTAATTGAAGAGTTGCACATTATTTTGAAGAGATAAACCTCTGAGTCTTCTGTAATGTAATTATTTTTTTACATATTTTAAAATTGTATTTATTTATTTATTTATTTGGTATGGGGGTCTCACTTTGCAGCTTGGATTCATAGTGATGCTCCTGTCTCAGCCTCCCCAGTACTGGGATTACAGGCATGTTCCACCATGCCCAGTGCTGGGGCCAACACAGCATGCCCAGGGTTCTGGACCCTGCAGGGCAAGTAGTACCCAGGATTGAATCCAGCCTCTTGCAATTGCTAGGCAGGCACTTAGATTACTAAGCTATCTCCCCAGCCCCAGCAATGCAAGTTTTAAAAGAAGAAATTAGCAATGTATAATGGTGGAAAAGCAAGCTAAGAATATTTTGCCTCGATATTCCATGTTAAAATCCATTGCCAACTCTGAGTAGGCGAAACTGATAGTCAAATTAAGCACCAAATAATTTAAATACAACTTGAGGAATCATATATTTCATCTTAAAGTATGCATTTTAGTAGTTCAACTTAAAAATTCCTCTTGGATATAATTGTATTTTAAGAGCCCCAATACAGTAATGTCAGAGCCATACACATTGCTGGAGTTTAAACGTCAGAGTTTCTTGTCTTGAACCATTTCCTGTGCTTGTTTGCACTGAGATGTTCATAGACTTTCCATCCCTGAGGCAAAATACCCCACACTAGCAATTTGAAGGAGAGATTAATTTCAAACCATAGTTTAGTCCAGGCATAAAAGCATCAAGGAGGAGAAGGCAGAGAAAGACTACTGAACTAACTCAAGTCAGCCAGGAAGCAGGAAGAGAAGGGAGGAGCTGGGGATGAAAATATGTTGAAGAAGAAGGATTTGTACTAATAGTGCTTCGACAAGATATCATGTCTGTATCTTGTACTATGAATAACTACTATGAAAACAACAATATGCAATGTATTAATTATTGTTTTGAAACTGTCTCATTGCTATGTTTCTCAATAAAATTAATAAAAAAAGAAAATGCACCCTTCCATGCATGCCCCTGTGATACACACTTTCCAGCCACACACCTCTATGGGAGGCCTTAAGAGGTCATTCTATATGTAAATAGTAACGACTCCCCTATAGTTCAGAGAGAAGATCCTGAGGAGTCTTGACAGGAAGGAAGACTTCTGTGACTATTGCCCTACGAATCATTAAAAGAATAATAATGACCAGTTCTTCTGTTTTTGACAGGGGTTAACATAAGGACAAAAGGAATAATGCATAAGCTTCCCTAATATTCTTCATAATAAGGGAAGTAACTACATAACAATACCCATATAGTCAATCCATGGGTACTGTTTGTTTTCCAAAAAAATGCATCAGTGTTATTTACATCTCTCAAATAACTGGGGCAGTAAGGATTTGATCAGTACCTTTCTCCACAGGGCACTGTTTGAGGTGATGTTTTTATTAAAGACTAATTGGGCATTTAGATACGGGTAGTGGTAATTACTCCAAAATGTGAGCTGTTTTGAATAACTGCTATCAATTTAATAAGGATTTACTTGAAAGACTTTAAGGTTACAGAAGGGGTTTCAGAAACAGACCTGAGCTTATGGGGTTCATTGAAATCTCTTAAGTGATGTTTTCCCAGGAGTCCCTAGAAATGAATACCACTTTTCCCTGGGGAAGTAATAGGTTCTCTGCTTGTTATTAACCAGAAAGAAAATAATATATTATGAAAACTCAATAGTTGGATAATCTGATCTCTCCAAATGAAGTTAACTTAAGATCTGGCCTCCGCCTTTCAGTGAGAGAAGAGATAATGCATATTTTCAGTCAGGCTTAGTGAATTGCAGTAATTATTTGTTTAAAGGACAAATAAGTTCAACGTAGCAACTTATTTTTCTAGGAATTCTACAGGGCAGTATGATTGCTAGAGGGAGACTAAATAATAGAGAGGAGGATGATTTTGTATATGCATCAGTTGAAAAAGAAAAATTATGAGAGAAAGAAGTAAGAAATGGGGCCAAAAATGTAACTTCATTGCCACATAGCCATGATGAAAAGCTAGAGAAGAACTTTGTGATAAGAACAAAACCTAGGGCCGACCAAATAGCTCAGGGATTAAAGCGCCTGCTTAAGTAGATGCAGGGGCCAGGAGTTTGAGCCTCTGGCCTGCAGTGACAGCCCTTCCCCCAGGGCGTGCTGAGAGGATTGAGAGTGGGCACAGTGGCACACACCTGTAATCCCAGCACTTGGGAGACTGTAAACAGGAAGATCACTGTGAGTCCAATCTATGCAGTGAGACCCTGTCCCCATGTCCACCCTGTCCTAAATACCAAAAAAAAAAAAAAAAAAAAAAAAAAAGAAGAAGAAGAAGAAGAATAAAGCCTATTTGCTTTATTTCTACTCAAATTTAAGGCTCAGTTCATCACTTTTGTCAAGACCTTTCCCTGATTCCATCAACCAAAAAAATTTTACCAACCTGGGCTTTCGCAAGTTTATTCTTCCCGTGATTCCACTGCTATTAATTTAAAAGGATTTACTCTGAAGATTTTATGGGCACAGAAAGGGTTTCAGAAACAGACGTGAGCTTATGGGGCCCACACAATTCATTAAGTGATGTTTTCCCAGGAGTCCGTAGAAATGAATTGGTGCACTACTCCTGAGTGCCTGACGTCGGGATGACAGACATACGTTTACCTCCACCCCTGCACTGTAGCTCTGAGAGTCGGGTTTCTGGAGTTACACTTCTTTCACCACAGTTCTTGGTACAGCACATGGGCTTAAGACAGAGCTTATCAATGGATGAATGCACAATGAGTAGGTAAACAGTTTCCTTAAAATTTCGAATACAGGAAAAATTTCAGTAGAAAGTTTTCTGGAGTCAGTATAGCAATTTTTTCTGATCGTCTTAGAAATCTTTCCATCTTAGGTTCATTGGGTCAGCATCCAAATGAGGCTACATATTGAGTTTCATTGTTACATCCTTCCTACTCTTTTAATCTATCTCTCTTTGTTTACTTTGCATGTTTGTTCACTAATCCAAGTAATATTTCCTGTAGCATATTCCACATTTTAACTTTCATAAATCACTTTCTCTTGGTATTAATTTGGTCCTTCATTCTTTCATTTCTGCTACACTGATATTTAATTCTAGAACCTTGACATGATTCTAAGTGAAATATATTCCACAAGAAACCATCATAAGTAATACTATACCTTACTAGGACACAATACCATGTTATCTCCTTGTTATAAGTAACTAAAGCATTGATCAAATTTTGGTAGTTAATATAAAATTTCCACTAAGTTTTACTCTAGCAATCTTAGCATCCATGAGGGTCATGATGGTGCTCCTTTATTTCATTAGTGGTTTTGAGATTTTCAATTCTATCATTCCTTCTGCATTCTTATATAAAGAAGTACTTTCTCACATTTAATATGGCAGTTGATACCCTGAAATATAGCTTACCAACTTATGTAGTTTAAATTATTTCTACAATTTATAAAAATAATAGAAATATTTCATCTTTGTCAATTTCTAAAATAAAAAATCAATGTAGTAGAAAAATCCAATGGTGGCAAATGATGAGATGCAAGTTTGGAAGTGTTGTTGTGAACTCATGAATTTTCATATATTAAACAATCTTCCAAACAATTCTCTCAGAGATTCAGATTATCTCAGTTAAACCAGGTGGATCTATAAATTGACCTATGTGTACTTTTATCCATAAACTATTAATTTTCAAATATTTCAAAGATAAATCTTAAAGAATACTATAATGAACTTCTAAATACTATCAATCACTGGTAATATTTGGCTACTTTTGCTTTATTTCTCTTTGTGTGGCAGGTTTTGAGAGTAAATTATAGTCCTCATGAGCCAGAAATACTTTGCCCATATGTTTTCAATATTGCATGATCCTATACAACGATATTACTATTATAGGTAAAAAAATCCAGATGATAAAAATTTTATAATGTCAAGTGAAACCTATCCAATCTGTGTTGGTATTTCTGAATTGTCCTCAAATTATCTATAAAACTTCTTTCTTTTCCTACTTCTTGGTGTTAAGTTTCTCCTATTCTGTTTGATTGCTACCTTCTTTTGGACCTTTCCATTTATGATATTTTTCTATTTTGTTTTTCTTTAATAGTGTTAACTTTTTGGGGGTCCAGTCCAGTTTATATTCTGCTTTTGGGATTTGGCTAAATTCTTCCTGATACTGTGACCCTATTTCTCTATATCCTCGATTTACTGTAAACTATAAAATAGATCTGGCATAGCACTGTCCAATAAAAATATAACATACATCATATACACTTAAATTTTCCAAGAGCAACATGAAAAGTGGAAAACTGAAGCATATATAATTGGTGGAGTTGGTTGTGCTATTGTTATATTCCTTTCATTCTTAATTACTTAGATTCAAATTCCAAAACATTATCATAACTTTACCCGTACATATTATAGTATATGTTTCTAAACATAAGGACTATTTTTAGAAAGCATAAAAATAGCAAAATCATTACAATTAAAAATAACTATTTCTGGGCTAAGGAGAGAGCTTGGTGGTCAAAGCACCTACCCAAGAAGTGCAAGGACCCTGATTCCATCCCCAGTACCACATGTGGTACCAGCCCCTGGATTCCAGGAACGCTGAGCAGGCCACCAAAATGGGGTGTGGTGGCACACACATGTAATCCCAGTACTGGAGAGGCTGAGACAGGAAGATCTCTATGATTCTGAGCTGTATGCCTAGACCCTGTACCAAATCAATCAATCAATCAATCAATAAATAAATAAATAAAATATTTCTGGAATGTAATGAAATGTCCAGTGTTCAGATTTCCTAAACCAAGGATTGAACTCAGACTTTTGCACTTGCCAAGGAAGTACTTATTCTACTGAGCCATATATTCCCAGCCCACAAATTTCCTTCATTGCCTCATAGTATTTTTATAGCACATTTCATTCAAGATCCAAGTAAGTCTCATATATCACAGTGACTGATACATATTTCAAGACTCTTTCAATGCAAAGATTATCTTCCATCCCTTTCTATTCCCTCTGCTTTATGTAGTGGGGGGACCTGGACCATTTGTCTCCTGGAGATTTTCACAGTGATGACTTGCTGGTTGCATCCCCATGATGCCATCTGCAGTGCCGTGCTGCATCCTTCTGCAGCTTGCTAGGCTGGGGCGCTTTTTAATTTCCATTAGACATACAGCTGCATTCAACTATAAAAAGGCTAAACTCAGCACTGAAAGTCACTTATAAAGATAGAAGGGTAAGAGTTGCCACAGGACATTTACCTTCAGTTGGAGTCCTAACAACAGCCCACAATCTAGTCCTGGACCCCTCGAGGCGTTCTCAAGTAACTGCAAGAGAATGAGATCACACAGCAGCTGTGACAGATGTCCCTGCCCTAGAAATTCCTTGTTCCAAAAAGGAACCAATCTCTCTTCTAATTCCGTAGACACAGATTCTAAGAATAGCAAGGGGTAATCTAGTACAAGAATCCCCACATTCAGAGAAGCCCCTAGCTATGGCTTCTCAGCTGGTATGTGTAATTTGTAGTCTTCCTGGCCCAGATAAAGTTTATCAATTAGGAGGCAGTTCTACCAGAAGCAATGTTGAATTTGCAAGTGCATAGAGATAAAGCAAATTCCAGTTTTCCAAGGGGAATAAGAAACGACTTTGTCCATCCTTCACTTTTGTCTGGATTTTCTGTAAAGTGATCATATTTTGCCCAGATCATATCTTAAATGTATATGGATATATATGTATATATGGCCTGTTTGTGTACGTTTTGCAACACCAGCAGTCATGATTATCAGTAACCAGTTTCGTTCATTCTTTAGGACTTACAGAAGGTGACATTCTGGTTCTGTTATTCGTTTTTTATGTATAAGCTGGAAATTTCCCCTCAGAAGATACTTAGTTAAACTGAGGTATGCTGAGCTCATAGAAGAAAGCCAAGCTAAACGTTTGATTCTTCCTTTTGCTTCCACTTACAGTAATAATGAATTAATCTACTAACACCCTTCAAAAATAACAAATGAGGAAGCTTTGGGGGAAAGTAAAGAAGCACCAAGAGGGCTAAGGGAGCCTGACTGGAAAAATTCCAAATATAAAGATAACAAATGAATGTATCTTCCCCCAAAAGAGAAAAATGAAGAAGTCAGGTACACTACTTTGGTAAACTCTGTGTTTACCAATGAATTTTAAAACTTGAACTTTTAAAAAATGAGATGGATCATTCTTTAAGAAAATAAAACAGAACGGACCACAAAAATAATTCTCCAAGCAGCCATAATCCCAAATAACTTCACAGGGTGGAATTCTACTCAATTCTTTAACCAACAGATAACCTTAATGCCAC
>NW_004524793.1:3683350-3687630 GCF_000260255.1 Octodon degus
TATATGTAGTCTCATTTATGAATATCAATTATTAAATTCTCAAAACAACTTGAAAGCCTAGGATTCAATGAGAAGAATAATACACAAGTACTGTACTAGCCAAGGTTCTTCAGAGAAACAGAACCAATAGGATGTCCTTGGCATACCACTGATACACATTGATATATTGCCATTTCTTGCATAAAACTGTAAGAAAATAAGAACATATACTGCTATCAGCTTAAATCTAATAACTATATGTTAGATAGATTAAATTGGCAGCTAAAATAATAGTGGAGCAGGTAGTGATTTGGATCTGAGCACAGGAAAATAATTGTTAAAGAGATCCTTCACTGTACATGCCAATACACACATGTATATGTGCACACTTATGTAAGCATACATGTATACATGTATAGACATATACATCTAGATGTAATTTAAAAATAATATTACCAAAGGCTATATTGCAATGTTAAGAAATACAGAACAAGAGCATATATAGGAGTGCAAGTTAGGAACCCCAAGAAAATTGGTGGTATGGTTCCAGTCCAAGCTTGAAGATATAACAAAAAGAGAAGCCATTGCTATCAATCCTGGTTCAGTCCTAAAGCCCAATAACCAGAATCTTTGATCCCAAATGGTAGAAGATGATGGGTGTCCCAGCTCAAGCCGAGAGCAAATTTGTCTCCTCTGCCTTTCTTTTCTCCTCTGGCTCTTAGCAGTTGGCTAATCCCCTCCCACACTGATGAAGTCAACCTTTTAACTCAACCCATTCATTTGAGTGTGAATTTCTTCCAAAACCATCTGCTCACATACACCCAAAATCATGTTTTGCTAGCTCGATCAACATCCCTTAACCTGGTTGAGTCAATGCATAAAACTAACCACTACAAGTTCCAGCAAAACTAAACTAAATTGTGAAAAAATATAAAAGCGACATAAGAAAAAATTTTAAAAAAGATTATTTGGGGGGAAATACTAATTTCTTTAGGCACTTTTGCGATTTTATCAAATCTTACAAAAGAGAGAGAAAGACATAATTGAACTTTAACATCCGCGCATGAATATCAGCTAAAAGTACTTCTTCAGAAAAACCACATATGCTTTAGCTATTCTTTATCATTAACTATTCTGATGATTTTGAATGGAGCAACTATTTACCTCATTTGTCTCAGTTCCAGGCAGAATATGTGCTACATAATGCATCAAAGTTGCATTTATTTATAGCCCATTAGTCACACACAGTCTTTGTAGAGATGCAAGATTTTTTTTTAAATTGGGAAATAAATTTTATGGTTTAATTTTCATTGCTCCCAAATATGACTGTATCAGTGGGATATTCTTAGATCATCTTTAAAAAATTGTCTCTGTAATCAAAAATTTAATGTGATGAGTCCAGAAATGAGGACAATTGCTTATATTTTACATAAAAATCTGGAGGAAAAAATCTGGAGAAAGAATATTTGAACAGCTTCCAAGTAAATATCAGGAGTTCTTCTAAGTGTTCTGTTACTGAGTCTACCACATAGATTCTAGGAAAGAAGTAACAGCTTAATAACCTTGAATACATAGTAATATCAAGAAAGAAGATTGATTTTGTTGTGAAAAAATATATGCATATGTGTATGTACAAGATAGGATAGATATACAGCTACCTTCTCTTAGCTCATTGAGAAGAAAGGTTTGTACTAATATTGGTTATACAAGATACCATAACTGCATCTTGTCCCCTGAACAACTACTATGAAGCAACAATATGCAATTCATTAACTATTATAACTATCCTACTAACCTGTTTTGAAACTATGTCATTGCTATTTTGTCATTTTTTCTCTTTAAAAATGAATAAATAAGAAAAGGAAAAAGGATTGAATCATAAGTTATACAAAATGTTCACCTGAGCAACCTCCCTTTGCTGCCTCTCAACTGTAGAGTAGGGAATAAACTTAAATAGTTGGCTTTGTCATCATGAAATTCATTAGTTTTTCTTTGTCATAGAAGTATTTCACTTCTCCATCAAACTTGAAAGAGAGTTTTGCAGGGTATAGTAGTCTGGGCTGGAATTTATTTTCATAGAGGACTTGAAGTACTCTGCTCCATGCTCTTCTTGACTTCATGGTTTGTGAAGAGAAGTCTGCCATTATTCAGATGGGTTTTCCTTTGAATGTGATCTCTTTCTTTTCCCTAGTGGTTTTCAGTACATTATACTTGTGCAGGATTACTGGGATCTTGACTACTATATGTCTTGGTGTGTTTTAATTGGGTTGAAGTTATTTGGTGTTTTGTATGCTTCAGTTACCTGAATGTCAGATTGTTTCCCCATATTTGGGAAGTTTTTTGCTATTACTTCTGCCCATATTCTTTTCATATCATTTGTATTGACTCCTTCTTTCTCAATGATGCCTATTAGTCTCACGTTGTTCATCTTTGCATCATCTTACAGGTGATGAATTATTTTTTTCCTGCATCCTAATTGTTAAGAGATCCTTTCTTACCTTTTCACTAGCTGCACCAGCGTCTTCAAGATCTGAAGCTCTGTCTTCACTTTCACTCAAATGGTCTTGCAAGCTTGTGATTGAGATTTTAAGTTCCTTTATATCTCTTTGACTCTGCTTCATGCGATCTATTTCTTTCCTGTATTGATCATTCATGGAATTCATCATTTTTCTAATCTCCTCTATTATTTTATCAATGTTTTCATTAAAAGCAGTTATTAATTCTTTTACTACAGAGATTTTTTCAGATTGAGTTTCCTCCATATGTTTTTGCATTTGATTCTTTACTTCAAGTGCTTTAATGAAGATATATATATATTTTGGCAGAACCAGGGATTGAACTCAGGTCCTTGTGCTTGCCAGGAAAGTGCTTATTCCACTGAGCCATCTCCCCGGCTTCACGAAGAGATGTTTTTTTTTTTTTTTTTTTTTTTCAGAGATTAATTCTGATCTGAGTTCCTTTATATCTTTCTGTTGTTGTTTCTTTACTTCCAATGCTAGTAATTAAGAGATCTCTTTTTTTTTGTTTCAGAGATTAATTCTGGTCAGAGTTCCTCTATACCTTTCTGCTATTGTTTCTTTACTTCACACACTATTAATTCATATATTTCAGCTGAGCTAGTGTCTTCTGCACTTGTTCTGGATGGGCTTGAGGCCTGAGATTGCATTTTGCTTCTTTGTTTCGTCATTTTGTATAGCCTTGACCTCTGACCTTTGGTGTAAAGCTTTGGTGCAGTTATAACCTTAGCACTTACTAAAATTCAGGTGCTGATCTATTAAGTTTGAGTTTATCCAGTTGTGCCTGGCTTGGGTCTAGCTGTTGTGCTCAGCTCCTACCTGTTGCAATCCTTGATAGTGAACCTGTTGTGCCTCTTTGGTGGGCTATAATGCTGCATATGGTTAAATTTCTTAATTTCTGTGTGAAATTATGTAATTATTTATATTTTTTAATTTTTAATTTTTTAATTTTTGTCTTCATATTCTGCAGGGACATAAAATTTAATATATCAGTAGTTGATGGAAAATACTTGTTCTATGTTCACCTAAGATGTTTGATATTGAGTCAGAAAGTTAGGTTAACCCAACTGCATATGCTGTAGGGCAATAATAAGCTTCTCTTCTGAAGGGTAAATAACCTGAGCTTGAAGACCAAAAATCAGAGAAAAAGAAGGGCTGCAAGGACAACCAACATTTTGTGCTTTGCCTTTCAAGGTCAGTGAGGACTCAGGACATGGGAGAATCTATACTGTAACATTATGTAATTCAGTTTTGTCCCAAATTTTCTGATCAAAGAGAGTATGAGGCACAGAGGAAAGTGATCAATGATGTAGTGTGCCTAAGGAGAGCCACATGGAGAGAAAACATTCTCTCAGGCTTTCACAGAGAGCAAATTGGTCAAGCAATGGCCGTGACTCATCCACAAGGCTGTCACTCACAAACCCTACAAACTGCGGTACAGTGTTTCAGAATAAATCCCAGGGGGACTGTTTCAGAATAAATCCCAGGGGGACCTTATCAGATACAAAAGTTACATTCCTTGTTATATAAGTCCAGCTTTGTCTTGGTCTTAACCATCCAGCAGAAAAGTATGAAAAAGAAGTATAAAAAGTAAAGCCATAATATCGCTTCTCAGCCTTTTGGCTAAGATCAAGTGTAAAAAGTAAAGCCATATTAATATGCTGAACTGTAAAAAGCTCAAGTCAACAACTTTGGACATTGCCAGTCTTATGGAAAACCTACTACTATTATGGACTACTGGACTATATTGGGAGATTCTGCTGAACTCAAGTACCTACAATATTT
>NW_004524793.1:3688664-3694805 GCF_000260255.1 Octodon degus
AAAATATGTGCATTTTAAGGTAATATCTTTGTGTATATGACTGAACCCAGGGCATTCATACTGAATTACATCCCCTTTTCTAAATTTTTATTTTGAGATGGGGGCTTGCTAAATTACCCAGACTAGAATCAAATTTGCTGAACTCCTGCCTCAGCCTCCATGAGTGATGAGATTACAGGTGTGCTTTTACCCCTCCCAGATTTATCTTTATACAGAAATACAGAAAATCAATTACAAAATATGAGGAAAGCAGCTAAAAATCAGTTAGAGCAAAAGCATATAGCAAAGTTTACAAGATCCAAGATCAAAAGTAAAAGAAAAAATCAATTGCTTCAGAAAATATTAGAAACAGCTTTTTTGTGTAATGGATACATATAGAAACAATATGTAGAAATAATATCATTTAGATAATATTCGTGTTGTTTGATTTCAGACAAAGTATATAAAATATGCAGTAAATAGTACAAGTGCAAATAAAGTTGAGAGATGCTTTTCTGCATGAAGTGGAAAGTCAAACTTCAAGAGAAAAATCCTCCTCAATAGAAATATTTTTCAAAAAGCAAAAAGGATAAAAGTGAAACAATTATCTCCTAACATTCTTACAAATTCAATATGTATTTTACTCCTTGGGGATAAAACCATGCATTGAATTTTCCTTCCCACACTAAAAATAATATATCAAAGTCAATAGCAGGCTATTTTTCTTAGTTTTCTCAAATTTGAATTATTGATTCATTCATCCAATATTTGTTGAAGGCTGTGTATGTGCCAGACTATATTATCATTAGGCACTGGAAGGATATATAGATAAATCAAACACTGATCTTGCCTTGAAAAGTTTACAAATAAAAGGGGAGTTGAAGAAGTATAAAGCAGGCTTCGTATAAAATTAACAATGTCATCTGTTCTGCCCTTGTCTCTCAAAGGCTTCTCAGTCTTCCCTACTTTAGCCCCAAAGAAGGCAAATACAGTGCAATAGGCAGCTATCAGTGATTGCTAGCTCTGCTTCCTTTTTTTCCTCTTTTTTTAAAATTTCAATACAGGTTCTACAGGGTCTCACTACATATATCAGACTCATAGTGATCCAACTATGTTGAGCTTCCCAAGAGCTGGAATTACAGGCGCATGCCACCACACCCAGTCTCAATCACCATCTCAGTGTGCCCTGGGGAGGAGGGGCAGGGCCAGCACAGCTGGAGATCAAACCTTGGCCACTGAGCCTGCACAAGCATGTGCTTTAATCTCCTGAGCTATTTGGCTGGTCCTCTGTCTCTGCTTTCTTGATGGTATTCTCTTGCCATTCTTTGGTCTCTCTAGCCTTTTTCTGATTTAGATTGGATTATCCTTTCCTGGCCGCCTCCTTGCTGTAATAAACTATGAAGGCTCCATCCATCCTTCCGTCCATCCTTCCATCCATCCATTCATTAACAATTACACAAAAGGTCCTTTATTAGTCAGGCACATCCTAATGCTGGAGAAAGAGGCAACAGTGCATTGAACAAGAAAGAAGCTATCTTTCAGAACTTACCACAATCCTATTTTAGTTTAATATTGGACATTGAGTGCTCCCTTCATGGGGGTCACCCACATCCTAAGAAACTGAAATATGGCCAGCTAGTCTCAACCTTGATGGAGCCTTCTTTCTGAGCCAGTAAGGAAAAACTACCTTTAAAAATTAGTGGATAAATAAAATACTTACATGACAAAAAATGAATGAAGAAATTCATGACCACAAAACCAACACTACAAATGATCTGAAGACAGACACAAAAATCATTAAAATTTCAAGAACAATAACAGAAAGAAATCACCAAGTACATCAACTAAACATAGGGGAATTGTAGAGAACCACCAGGAGGAAACTAACATGATAAAAACAAGCCAATACATATCTGTTATTACAATAAATGTAAATGGCCTCAATTCTCCAATCAAAGCAAACAGTTTGGTAGAATGGATAAAGAAAAAAGATCCAACAATATTCTGTATACATGAAACATATATGACTAAAAAAGAAACTCACTGAATAAAACTCAAGGGATGGAAACAATAATCCATGTGACAGGAACCTGGAAAAAATCAGGTGTAGCTATTCTGTTTGAAGAAAATGTGAACTTCAAGCAAAGAATGATGGAAAGAGATTAAAAAAAAAAAAGAGTCACTACATACTTGTTTGGGAAATATTTCAAGATGAAGAGAGAAAAATCATAAATATATATGCACCAAATACAGGAGCACCCATCTATATAAGATAAATATTAATAGTCATAAAAAATCAAATAAGTAATAGCACAGCCTGTTATGTTTTGTGTAGAGGTGTCCCTCCCCCCACCCCACCGCCAAAGCCTCAAGCAGTCATGGGGCAGCTTCTGGAGTTTGTGATGGACTATTGTGGGTGTGGGTGCTGCACCCACCCTGGGGCAGATAATTTGCATTATCATGTAAGGAAGGGAGAAAGGCTAGCTAGCTGCCTGAGCTGCTGCAACACAATTTGCTCTCTGCTCTTTGCTGCCACCATGAACAACTATTCTATGCCACGTACCACACCCTGCTTTGGAATTAGCTGAGTATGTACTGAAACCTCCACAAACTGTGAGTTAATTATGACTTTCCTTCATTTTGGGTGTCTGGTATTTGTCCTAGCAATGACAGAGGAGTAAAACTGAGACAGAATTGTAATGGGGAACAATAATACCCCATTTGTCAAAAAGAGATAGAACAGCTGGACAAAATGTCAGCAAAAACAAAACTGAAGTTAACCTTTGAACAAATATTCTTAGTAGATGTTCATAGAGTGTTCCTCACAACATCAAAATACAGATTCTTCTCAGTTACACATGAAAAATGCTCTAAAATAGATCAGATTCTAGCCTAAAGAACATGCTCACACAAATGCAAAGGAACTAAAATTATTCCATGCATATTATCTAACCATAGTGTAATCAGAATTGAAATTAATGGCAATGGAAACTACAAAAATATCTTGAACACATAAAAATTGAACAGCACCCTCCTGAACAACCAGTGGGTCACAGATGAAATTAAACAAAAATTGAACATTTACATGTTTGATATTCAGACAAATAGTGAAGTTAAGCTCAACAGCCTAGGTTGCAGGGTAATAACAATAAGCTTCTCTTCTGCAGGGTTAACAACTTAAGTTTGCAGACCAAAAAGTAGAGAAAAAGGAGGGCTGCAAGGACAGCCAACATTTTGGCCCTAGCCTTTCAAGGTCAGTGAGGACTCAGGATATGGGAGAATCTGTAATGTAACATCATGTAACTCAGGTATGTCCTAAATTTTCTGATCAAGATTATGGGGCCACAGAGGAAAGTGATCAATGATGCAGACTGTGTCTAAAGAGAGTCACATGGAGAGAAAACATTCTCTTCTCTCAGGCTTTCACAGAGAGCAAATTGGTTAAACAATGGCTGTGACACATCCATGTGACTGACACTGAAAAAGGAATCTACAAACTGCAGTGCAGAGTTGCAGAATAAATCCTGAGGGGATTTGACTGACCTTATCAGATAAAAGAACTACTTTCTTGTTATATAAGTCTGGCTTTATCTTGGCCTTAACCATCCAGCAGAAAAGTATGAAAATGAAGCATAGAAAGTAAAGCCATATTAATATGCTGAGCTATAAAAGGCTCAAGTCAACAACTTCTGACATTGCTAGTCTTATGGAAAACCCACTACTATTATGGACTACTGGACTACATTGGAATATTTTGCTGAATTCACACACCTATAATATTTAAATGACAATGGAATACCCTTCTCTGACAAAACTAACCAAAAAAGTGGGATAGAAATGAACAACCCTTTTGTATCTGTATACTCAAAATATTTAGGATAGATATATAGCTACATTCTTTTAACTCAATGAATAGAAAGATTTGTCCTAATAGTGTTTGTAAACAGGATATCATGTCTACATCTTGTAGAATGAAAAACCACTAAGACAACAATATGTAATATATTAATTATTGAAACTGTCTTACTAACAGGATTTGAAACTGTCTCATTGCTATTTGTTTCCCAATAAGATTATTGAAAAAAAATTAAACATCTACAATCAAATGATCATGACTTGCCAGACTTTATGGCACACCATGAATATAGTCTTAAGAAGGAAGTTTACAGCAGTGAATTCTTGCATCAAGAAAAAGAGAATGAACAGAAATCAAAAATCTAATGCTACATCTCATGCTTCTAGAAGAAGGAGAGCAAGTCAGGCCCAAGGAAGGAAACTATAAAGATTAGAGTAAAAGTTAACAAAATCAAGACCAAGAAGACAATACAAAGAATTAATAAATAGGTTAGTTCTTTGAAAGAGTAAAATTTATAAACCCTAGCCAACCTTATCAAAATTGAAGAAAAACTCAAATTCATGCAGTGAGAAATGAAAAGGGTGAAATTGCTACAAATCCTGTGGAAATTCAGAAAATCATCAATACATAGTTTGAGTCTTTACTCACATAGGATAAAAAATAAGAAATGAGCAGATTATTAGAAACATATCAATTGCCAAAGCTGAATCAAAAAGATGTAAAAATTTTGAATAACCCAATAACAGTTAATGGAATTGAACATGAGTAAGGACTTATCAACAAAGCAAAGCCCAAGTCATGGTAGATTTGCAATTGATTTCTACAATAAATTTAGAGAAGATTTAATGCCAATACTTCTCAAATTCTTTAATGAAAGTGAAAGAGAAGCAAATCTCCCTAACTCATTCCTGAAGGCAAGTATCACCGTGACACCAAAACCAGAGAAAAATCCAACCAAAGAAGAGAACTACCAGCCAAGTTTCCTAATTAACGTAGATGGACATATTCTCAATAATGTAATAGCAACCAGAATGCAAGACATGATCAAGATCATGTATCATGGCCAAGTGGGATTCATCTGAGGAACGCAGGGATCTGTGAACATATGCAAATCAGTAAGCATAATACATTGTATCAACAGAACCAAAGACAAAAATTTCCATAGATGCAGAAAAGCTTTTGGTAACATCTAACATTCATACATGATGAAAAAAAAAAATCCTACAGAAATTTGAAATAGATGATCCTTACCTCAATCTAATAAAAGCCATCTATAACAACCAACAGCCAACTTCATACTGAATGGTCAAAAATTGAAAGCTTTCACTCTAAAATCAAGACTAAGACAAGGGTGTCCTCTATCACCCCTTCAATATAGTTCTAGAAACATTAGCTAGTACAATATACAAGATCGAAAAATAAAAGAGATGGAGATAGGAAGAGAAGTTAAATTATCATTATTTGCAGATACATCATATTCTACTCAGAGAACCCCCAAAATTCCACCAAAAATATTTAGAATTAATAACCAAATTCAGTAGCATACCTGGATACAAACTCAACACTGAAAGAACCAAAATATTCCTGTACATAAACAACTATACTGAGAAAGAAATTATGGAAGCCACAACCTTCACAATAGCATCAAAATGAAATACTTGGGAGTCAATCTAACAAAGGAAATAAAAGATCTTGAAAAGTACAAGGCCAGCGAGATACCTCAGTGGACTAAGTACCTGCTTAAGTAAGTGCAGGGACCTGTGTTTGATCCCCAGTACCACATGCCACACGGGTGCACTGAGCCCATGACTGAGTATGGGCATGGTAGCACATGCCTGTAATCCCAGTGCTGAGAAGGCTGAGAACAGGAGAGTCACCTTGAGTCTAAGCTGCACAGTGAGACCCTGTACCAAATACATAAAATTAAAGAAAAGAAAGAAAAAGAAAAAATATGACACTATGAACATAAATAGATCAAAGAGGAAAACAGAAAATGAAAAGGTATTCCTTGCTCATGGATAGGAAGAATTAATATAGTAAAAATGGCCCTCGTCCAAAAACTTTTAAAGATTTAATGCAATTCTAAATACTATTAACATGTTTCACAGATCTAAATACCATTAACATACTTCATCGATCTAGAGAAAACATTCCTAAAATTCACTTGAAAACAAAAGAGACCTAGAATATCAAAAGCAATTTGGGCAACAGTGGCAAGGCAGGAGGCAACACAGTCTCTGACTTGAAATTATACTACAAAACTTCTGTAATGAAATCAGCAAGGTACTGGCAAAAAAAAAAAAAAA
>NW_004524793.1:3696714-3697328 GCF_000260255.1 Octodon degus
CAAATTAAAACGCTAAGATTCCATCTCACTACAGAAAAAAATGGCTATCATGAAGAAATTAAACAATAAGAAATGTTGGTGAGGCCATAGGAAAGAAAGAACCCTTCCCCACTTTTGGAGAAAATACAGACTGATGCAACCACTGCGAAAGTCAGTGTGGAGATCCCTCTAACAACTAGGATTAAAGGTTCCTTTTAACCTAGCTATTACTTTCTGAGTATTTTCCAAAAAGAATTGAAAACATCATACCAAAGCGACACATGTACATTCATGTTTATAGAAGTACAATTTTTAAAATAGCTAAATATTAGAAACAATCCAAATGCACAGCAAGTGAGGAATGGATATAGAAGGTGTGGTATTTTTATATAATTGAGAAAAGGATAAACCCAAAGCTTATATAGGTAAATGGATACAACTAACAACCATACTCATAAGTGAAATAAATCAAACTCACATACTTAAACATTATATTGTCTCCCGAGTATAAGAAACTGAAAAACTAAATAATATCCAAAGTCCACAGTAGACATTATAAAAGGGAAAGAATCCTCAAAAGGAAAGAAGAGTAGGGATGGATTAAGGAGAAAAGAAGGAAAGACAAAGGAAAAAAA
>NW_004524793.1:3697428-3707281 GCF_000260255.1 Octodon degus
TTTTTTTTATTCTTTTCTTTTTTCTCTTTAAAATAATTAAATAAACATTAAATACATTGTGGTTTTTAGGTGGATTCCTAGTCTCAAGTGATATGTTAATTTTAGTCCCCCAAATAGCTGAAACTATCTGCATACATGTACCAGTTCTACATTATGATTAAAGGTCAAGTGAGTCTTTTTTTTTCTCTTCTCCAGCATATGAGTCATATTTTTTATTACTACAGAAAAGGTTTATTTTGTCTCACAGCTTCAGTAGGTTCAGTGCACAGTCACCAGCTGCAAACATAGAAAGGCATAATGAAAGGGGCTGCCAGAGAAAAGTTAGTAATGTGTGGCCTCAGGAAGAAGGAAGGGAATGGAGGAGCTGGGCACAAGAATATAGCCATGCAGGTCCCATCCCAAGTGACCCGGTCCCATCCCAAGTGACCCAAGTCTTCCTACTAGTCCTCACCTCTGAATGTTACACTCAGTTGCAAAGTAAACCACTGATGAATATAAAGCCGACATGATCCAACCACTTTCCCAAAACTCCATCTCAGAACACAAGACTTGGGGAAACCTTTTAGGTATAAATCATGACACCCAGTTTCCTCTTAGAGCCAGGAAAATCTGAAATACTTATGTCATTAGTTTTGCTTGGAGAATTATGAGACAGAATTCTTTGTGTAAGTCCTACCTATGTCTACTTCTACATCTTGACAGGACTGGCTACAGAAGACCTGTATATTCATAACTCCTTCTCCAGCTATGATACATCAAAATAAGATAATGCGTAGTCATCAGTTAGCTTTTGCATCCCAAGAATTGGACTTGTACCAGATGCTGTTATTAGTTTGTTGGGAATTTCACAGCTTGGGCTGCCAGAACCATGCTTAACCTAAGTGCAAGTAGAGTGGGGAAAGGTGATGGAAAGAGGGTTTACCCAGGGGTGTGCAGAGCAGTGAGGTGGCCTTGGAGCAGATGGCAGCTTCCTCCTTGCCAACTTGTCCTGCTTTCATCTTTTGAGAGCCTGAATATGAGATTAGTTACATATAAGAAAAAAAATCTCTCTCTCTCTCTCTCTGTCTTTCTGTCTGTCTCTCTCTGTCTGTCTCACTCTGTATCTATCTCTCTATCTATCATCTATCATCTATCTATCTGTCTATCTATCTATCTATTGATCAATCGATCAATCATCTGTCTGTCTGTCTATCTATCTATCTATTTATCTGTCTATCTATCTACCTATCTATCTCTTTCTTCCTGTCTTTCTGCTATGTAAGGACATAGTGAGCATCTGACCATGTGAATGAAAATGAGAAATAAGGTCTGCCTTAGTCACTTTTTACTCATTGTGAGGACAAATACCCGACACTCAAAATGAAGGAAGGAAAGATTTATTTAGCTCACAGTTACTGAAGGGTTCAGTCCATAGTCTGCTAGCTCCAAGGCAAACAACAGCAGTTCATATGGCAGAAAACAATGAAGAGCAGAAGAGGAGCAGCAGCTGCAGCATTCATCAAGTCTCTCTCTTCCTTCTACACTGACTGCGAAGACCAGTGCTCCACAGTAAAGATCAGAGTTCCTCTAAAGAGGTGAGGCTGAAAAGAACAAGCTCCTCCAAAAACTGGGACTTCTCTACACAACAGGGGCAGGGTGGCAGGAAGTCGGGCAGGGCAGCAGGAAGTTGGGCAGGGCAGCAGGAAGTCGGGCAGGGCAGCAGGAAGTCGGCAGGGCAGCAGGAAACCTTTCTCAATTCCTGGGCCTGCCCACATGCAGGGTTAGGCCCCCATGCTGAGAGCTGCTGGAGCTGATTCAGTCAAGTTGACACAATGTATCAACTAACACAATCCACCCCTTGTCAACTTGGCAACTAGATATATACTCTTTTAAGCCAATTTCCAGGTACATAGACATGCTTAAACATTTTACAACTTGAACATTGTATAACATTAGAATCATGACATGTTACCCCTGCCCTCCAAAGATTCATGCACATCGGTTTATGCAAAAGACATTTTAGTCCATCTCTAAGAGTTGCCAAAGTCCTAACAGTTTCAGCAACACTGAAAAATCCAAGTCCCAAGCTTCCAAGATGTAAGGCAAACTCTTAGGTGTGAGCCCCTCAACAGATGAAGTTAAAGACTTGCAACATTCAAAGGCACAAGATAAGCATTGCCATTCCAAGAGGTATACACAGCAGGATACAAACAATTGGGACCAAAACAAGTCCATGGTCTAGAAGGACAAATGTGAAGTCCTGCAGTTCCCTGTGGACCATTCAGAGCACCTTTCAGAGCCATGAGCTCCAAAAGCCCTACGTGGCTCCACCCCTATGGCACTTCTGTGGGTAGCTCGTATGGCTTTTCTCTCAGGCCTGCTTTGCTCCCTTTTTTCAGCTTTTCTTAGACCATCCACATTCCTGGCTTTTTCAAACTTCTGAGGTTTCCACTGAATAGGCTTCTCATTCACAGCTTCACACACTGCCCTCTCAGGGGCACACTGCCTGGCCTCCCAGGCCTTCTCCTGAAATCTGGGTGCAAGCCTTCTGAACTTCAGAACACCTGCATTCTGCATGTACCTACAACCAGCACCAAGGGCAGCTGCCAACTGGAGCAGTAGCCAGGATTTCCTCTCTCTTGGCTGTAGGGGTCGAGTGCCTGAATGGCTGAGCACTCTGACCGTGGTTTGGCGGAAAGATTTCTCCCTGCCAGTGCCATTCTGGAACCTAGTGTGGCCACTGTGTCCATCCTGGAACATGGGGCTCTGTGGCTTTTTCCTCAAAGCAAAGTTTTTCTCCCTTGTGATTCTGAGGCTGCAAAGGGCAAGAAACTGCCACCTCCTGTGATGTCCTCAGGATATCTTTTCTACTCTCCTGTTCCTTTTCAGCAATGGAGATCCTCTCAGCTTTGTCTTCACAGTCCACAGCCTTCCTGGCACTTCCTTTCTGGCCAAACTCACAACATTTTAAATCATCCTTTTGGGCTCTTTGCTCTTCATTCTTAACATAAATCTGGCTAAAGGCCCCCAACAACAACCACACCACTGCTCCAACATTTGGCTGCTTTGAAATTTCTTTTTCAAGATTAACTAGTCCACTGTGCTTAGTTTCAGTCTCAGACAAAGTCTCTGGACAGGAGCAAAATGCAGAAAACCTTCTGTCAAGCCGTAACACAAATCATCTGCAGTCCAACAACCAATGCTGTCCTTCTTCCCAGCAGAAACCTCCCCAGCCTGGTCTTTACAGTCAGGCTTCCTATCAGCATTCTGGTCTGAGCTCTGGCCAGAATCTCCCAAACAGAACAGCTGAAGCTGTTTCAGTGCTTCGCTTGTAGGCGACATCTCTGAACCTTTCCTATCTCTTCCCATAAGCCATTCCCAAAAGCTTGGAATCCACATTGTCAGGTATAGCCACAGCAACAACCCCACTCCTCCGGTACTAAATTCTGTCTTAGTTACTTTTTACTCATTGCTGGGACAAATACCCGACACTCAAAATGAAGGAAGGTTTATTTAGCTCACAGTTACTGGAGGGTTCAGTCCATATTCCACTGGCTCCAAAGCAAACAACAGCAGTTCATGCAGCAGAAAACAATGAAGAGCAGAGGAGGAGCAGCAGCTGCGGTGTCCATCAAGTCTCTCTCTTCCATCTGTGCTGACTGGGAAGACCAGTGCTCCCCAGCTAAGACCAGAGCTCCTCCAAAGTGGTACAGCTGCAAAGATCAAGCTCCTCTGAAGACTCAGACTTCTTCACTGAAGTGGGGCAGGGAAGCAGGAAGCCTTTCTCGATTCCTGGGCCCTGCTCACCTGAAAGGCTAGGCCCCCAGGCTGAGAGCTGCCAGAGCTGATTCAGCCAAGTTCACACAATGTATCAACTAACACAAGGTCTTTTTCTGTGAATCTAACCATGCTGCTCCCCTGTTTCAAACCTTCTTTGTCCAGATCTATAAGAAATGTTTATTGTTTAAGTAATGGAGTCTCTTGTAACTTATTGCAGTATCTGAAGCTGACCAATAGAGGCAACAGTGTGTCTGTGAGGTTACCTCCATGTGTCTGAGCTCTCGTGGATTGGTTGCTTCTTCAGACTTGTGCAGATAGGCAACTCCCAACAGAGTCTCTCAGAACACAGGCCCATTCTAGAACAGTCCAAGAGAGTGGTGGCAGACCTGTGACACTATTGCCACAGCAACCTGAATCATTGAAAGCTCTAAAATGTCCCCTTCACTTATTTA
Organism: Octodon degus; assembly: GCF_000260255.1. Lineage (NCBI taxonomy): Eukaryota > Metazoa > Chordata > Mammalia > Rodentia > Octodontidae > Octodon > Octodon degus. The sequence goes on from NW_004524793.1 coordinate 3,701,640, forward strand.
GAGGGAACCTCAAACCAGGCAACAACTACAGACGTCACAAGCTGCTTGGATCCGTGCCTGATAAGGGGCAGTGAGACCACAGAGCATCTCAACCCCCCTGAGGTGCAAGGTGCCCATCTCTACAATGGGAAGCCTGAAATCAAGTCATATTTTCTATTTCTCCTGCATAAGTTAGTGATCCATTCCTGAAATTCACAAATTCTTCAAAAAATTCACAATTCTCCACTTTTGTACACAGCCTTTTATTATTCTAAATGGAAAACTTATTTCATACATTACACCTGAAACCAAGACACTGTTCACATTTCTAAAACATGATAAGCCAGGCATAGTAGCACATGCATATAATCCCAGAATTTGGGAGGCTAAGACAGGAAGATTTCTGTGAGTTCAAGGCCAGGCTGGGTTACAAAGTGAGTTCAAGGCCACCCTGAACTGTACAGTGAAACTCTGTTTCAAAAAGACAAAAAAAAATACTGAAGCATCTACATTATAACCAACAAACCTGGGGGTGGGGAGGTAGTTTGGCAATCTAAGCACCTGCCTGGCAAGCACAATGACCTGGATTTGATCCCTGGCACTAAATGTCAGCCAGGATACACTGTGCTGGCCCTGAAACCTCACGTGGTAACACATGCCTGTAAACCTAGTGCTGCAGAGGCTGAGACAGAAGGACCACTGTGAGTCTGAACTGCGTTGAGACCCTGTATCAAATAAATACATTAAAAAGAAAACAACAAACTCCAGTGTTAGAATAGGAAATGATTTAAAAAATCACTCCTAGCAATCAATAGGGTAACAAATTATATTCCTAATAAATCAAGAAAATGGTCAATAAATGATGCTTTGGTAGAATTAGTCACTCAGCTCTCAGAGCCATGGTTGATGTGGGTTTGCTTTTCAAGCCATCCACACATAGGACCTTACTGCTCTCGCAGTGATACTGAAAAGGTTAACTCAAGAGTTCTCCTTTGTAACTCACACCTGGTGCATTGATTTAATTTTTTAAATGTGAGTATCAGTCAACTACTGAGAGGCTTGTGCTTTTTGAATTCTAGGTAATAAGTGTATGAGGGAAATTTTTATAGGGAGTTTGGTAGGTAGGACATACAGGATAAAATCTGTATACATGAAGGCACTAGAGAGCTTACTGTACAATTTTTATGAGTGTCTAAAGAACATCACCTAAGCTGTCTAAGAATAAAAGTCTGGAAAAGCAAGGAAGTCTGAAAATATTAACAGAAGGGCAAGAGCAATACTCTGATAACTGATTGCTTAATTTAACCTAGCTGGTCACTTAACCCAGCTGGAGCTCAGCTTCCTCAAGACTCAAAAATAAGTAAAAATAACCATCCTGTCCCACAGTATTTTATAGCAACTGGAGGACAGTGTGCCCAGAAGTGCTTTGAAAATCACTAATCAGTTACCCTAAGTTTTTTTACTCTCACTTTTAATTTGTCTTTTGGAGTTTCAAGCATCTACAGAACTCCTCTCTTACTTGCCTGCATCTGGCAGTGAATACTTAAAAGGCAGAAAAAGACCTCTTCACTGATCTCTGCTCAACTGTCTTTGTCCAACAGCCAGATTCACATCTACTACCCATGCTGCCTTCTTATAATAAAGAAATACTAAAGAACTAAATTTAATTATTATCTTCTCCAGTAAGCATAGAATTCAACCTCGGGGTTATGGAGAAACCTGAGAAATAGCACATTCAACCATGCAAACATCAGAAGAATTGTCTCTGCTCTTCAGTGGGAAACAACACAGGGGTTATTCAGAGGCTCACTGCTCCTATGTCCAGGATTTCTGCTCTATCTTCCTGTTCTAAACAAACTTCCATGCACTTACTCTTTTCTATCCTGTGGGATGGGTATATTGATTCTTTCTAAGTATGATTTATGTTTTAAGATGGCTACCTAAATTGCAGAACAGCAAATATTATAGACTAGGGTTCAGTTAACATTTTAAAAATCCAAACATTCTTGAAAATTATTCATCACACATTCCCAGATTATTCCATAAAGTGTGGGAGTCAGTCTGATTTACTACATTTGCTATTTCCAATTATATTCTCAAAAGAAAGCTGAAACTTCAGAATTGCATGCTAACCTGCTACCCTCCTCTGGAATAATAAAAATGTATTTAGCCTTTGTCCTTGGTATCTGGCATAGAGCTTCTAAAACTGTTCCAATTTTTTGAATGTCTTTTGTTTTTTTTACAATGAGACATCTTGGCCATACCTAGTTTTATGCCTATGACATGACTCAGAGTAGAGCATCCTTTCATTGCTTTAGGATAGGAATGAGTCATTTTTTTCCTATCCCACCTCACCAATAGGAATGAGAAGGATGTTACAGGTTGGTTTATAAAACTCCATAAACAGTGACATCAAGAGAGGTCTTGATGTTTATGAAGGTGTCATGTCCAGACACGGCATGGAAGCTGGGCATACTGAACAACTATTATACCTTGTATTGCATTTGGTTGTTTCTAAGTTATGTGCTTTAAAATAAACCAGTAAGTAAAATATTTTTCTTAGTTCTATGAATAAGTCTAGCAAATTACTGAATTTAGTGTTGTGAGAACCCATGTGGACAGAAATGTGGGTAATGTGGCCACCACATTTGCAGGTATCTGAAGTGGAGGCAGTCTTAAAAGAAACTGAATCTTTAATATGTTGTAAATTGCATTAACTCCTGACATCAGAATTGAAATAGTTGCCAGATATAAAATTGATCTTGCAGAATTACAAAGTTGATATTGTTCAAAACCCACACATTTGGTATCAAACCTCTAAGAAAATCATAAAATCTTTTCTGAACTCAACAGATATCACACGAAACAAAAGCAAAGCTTTGTCAACAGGTGCCTATGATTAAGGAGTAGGTAGCACCTGTTGGTCATGACTTTAGAGATTCATTCTCCTGGAGTGAAGAGAGGCTGGTCAAACTGATGTAGGAAGAGACAAATAGGGCATTTCCTTATCTGCAAAGGCTGTCTAGCTTCAAATAACCTTTGCACTCTCATATAAATCAAACTCTTCACTGGTTTCTACTTCATCACCCAGGACTCTAAACTGAGATGCTATGCCTGAACTCACAGTTGGCCTTGTGTCCCAGTTGGCCCGAGTGTGCTGAATTGTGACTCCCTCTTGGCTGCAGTATTTTAATCAGTCTAACTTCACCTCTACACCACACTAAACTCCTTGGATCATCCAGAGTCTAGGCATCTACTTTTCTAGGAGAGATATATGGACAGAGTCTATCTTAGGATATATTAAGTGGCTGGGGTTTGATCCCCAGCATGCTATGCTGACCTGCTCAAGGCAGGCTTAGATGGTAATTGAGACTGGGCGTGGTGGTGCACGCCTGTAAACCCAGGCTGAAAAAGGGAGAATCACTATGAGTCCAATCTACATAGTGAGACCATGTACACCTTGCACACCCTGTAGACCCTGTCCTAAATTCATAAAAAAAGGAAATATTGACAAAGAAATCTTTTTTCAGGCACTCACCAAAATTTTTATGTATCCATCTTCCTGCTTTCTTATAATAGTCTAAACATCACATATACATTATAAGCCAAATTAGTTTTTTTGATCCAGGACTGTGGTGTAGGAGCCATCTTTTTATAATGTGATGGCAAATCCATGCCTGTGGCCCTGTCGACCTCTGGCTATCACCTCTGTCTCTTCTTGACCATACCTTAATGATCTATTCTTATCCCTGTGAAATAGTGACTAAAAGAACCAACTTCAATATTTTGAGGTTTGCAAGAAGCCCCAGCACTAAATAACCCAAGCTCTCAGAAACATTTAAGCTCCTAATTTTAGGGGCTGGGGAGACAGCTCAGTAGAATAAGTGCTTATATGGCAAGCACAAGGTCCTGAGTTCAATCCCTGGTACCTCAAAAAAAAAAAAAGAAATGTAAATCTTCATTTTGAGATTGGGCATGGTGGCGCATGCCTGTAATCCCAGATCTTGGGAGGCTATAAACAGAAGAATCACTATGAGTGTGATCTAGTAGTGAGACCCTGAACACCCTGTAGACCCTTCCCGAAAATACCAATAAATAAATAAATAAACTCCCAGTTTTTCTTTGCCCTTTTATATGGTTCTGTGGACCCAGAAATTAGTAACCCTTTAAACCAAGTACACAGGTCCAAGTCTACAGGCCAGATGTGGGCCTGGTTGATAACGTCCATGGCCTTTGTGACTGCTACTACCAACTTCCAGCCTAAGGAGGGCTGACTGGCTGACAAAACTTTTTATCATAATGAGAAGAGCAGAGAAAAGAGCCTTGTGCCGTATGAGACATTATTAAAGCTCTTGGAGATACTTAGGCTCTGAGAAAAAGAAAATAAGGAGATAACTTCATAGTAGGCTTCAAAAATTAAAAGGACAACAGAGGAAGATGAGACTTTTTGGTTTATTACCAGTTAATTCAAAGATTTCTACTGAGTCTGATTGGCCAGGAATTCTGCCTTCTGGAGAAGAACAACCACCTTCTCCCCTTCAGGAAAAGAACTGGATTTTATTTTGTTTATTTATTTATTTATTTAGTTATTTAGTATTTTTTAGGGAAGGGTCTACAGGATGTTCAGGGTCTCACTAGTAGATCGGACTCATAGTGATCCTCCTGTTTAAAGCCTCCCAAGAGCTGGGATTACAGGCGCGCACCACCGCACTCAGTCTCAATTGCCCTCTCAGCATGCCCCAGGGGCGGGGCCGCACTGCAGGCCTGGCAATTGAACCCCCAGCCCCTGCGCTGCTTATAGGCACTTTAATCCACTGAGCATTTGCTCAGTCCTCAATAACTGGATTTTAGAAATTCAAAAATGATCATGGGTTACTTCTTATCCAATTTGGATTTCTGTTATGGGCCCAGAACATAAGAGTAACGATTGCAGCCATATAAGTATTTAAAATAAGAGAAGAAATACATATAAAAAGGTTAAAATAAATCAAATCAGTTTTTAAGTCTTGTGTCCAGCTTGACTAAGCAAGTTTGAAAACAATAGAAACACTTGAGATATGGAGAAATAATAAGTACAAGAATTCTTATAATGAAGAAGGTTAAGGGCCTAATGAAACTTGATGTGAGTGTTCACAACAGTAATCAGTAGAATGTGCAGCGATGAAAAGCAGTGAGGCAAGATGAGCCCTGTTCACTTCATCTAGAAAGAGGGGACCAGCCCATAAGAAGGAACGAAGCGGTGGGGTCCACACCGTCCTGACCACTGACAGCATCATCTTTGGAGGAACGACAAGGGGATGAGGAGGAAGAGGAACCAACCCCAGGAAGACCAGGGCAACTTCACTGTTTTCCGGTCTTCGACTCGCTTCCTTCAATTAAAATGGCACTTCAGGAGGGCAGAGGTGGGCTCCCCCTTCAGCTGTGCCCTAAAGGAATGCCCGGTGGTGGTGGCTTCCATCTGAACAATTGTGGGCAGGGATAAACTCTCATAAAACAGCGCTGCCCTCAGGCTATGTGTTACCCCTCCTATTCCTTAAAACTCTTGCGTTTTAAGGAATATTAGTACGTGAGCTCCACCCCTGTGGTCACTGGGCTCTCTTTAGGGTACTCTGTACTTATCCTGGGCCTTTGAAAGGATGATTCAAGAGGGAAGATTTAATTCG
>NW_004524793.1:3707528-3747084 GCF_000260255.1 Octodon degus
CTTGTAATCAGTATGTAATAAATAAGTTTACTACACAAAGCTAATTCTAGTCAAACATAAAAAATTATCTTTCATCTAACCTGTAAAGCCTAATTGTGAGTAATTTATAATTTGTCAGGTTTTTTTTTTAACATCAAATAAGCTAAGGGCTTAATTCCTACCTAGAAACCCAGGGACCAGGTTCTGAACCTTTGTGTTAGAAACTTTATTTCTTTCTAACCAACAAGCTTATTTCTGAAGTATCCTTACTGTACCAAGAGGCACTTCTGAATGATAGCTAAATGTTTCCTGTCACTTGGATATAATTCTCCAAATTATTCAGATGTATTTATTGGTCCTATTGTGACATAAAAGGTTAATACTTCTTCCAGAATTGCAGCTATCACAGCTGAGTTTTCAGGTATTAGGTTACTACAGGTAGAAAGTAACCTGGTACAGGAAAGGTGTAGTAGGGCCTTTAGCTGGCCTTGTTAGTATTTAGTGTGTGAATAGGATTGCTGCACTTATGTGATTCTGAGGTGATTTATTATGAAATATTACTATAAAACGTGTCCTGTACTATATTGTTCAGTCACCTTACAAAAACCTCAAACCATGACACATGCTTTTCTCCTGGCTTGGCTTGTGCATTTTCTACTTGAAATATATCCACTGCAGTCTTTCAATTTATCAATAAGCTCATCATTTTCTATAAAAACTAAAAAAGAAATTATGTTGCCTAAAAAAAAGAGTTGTCATCCACATACTTGGAAGATAGGATGGACACGTGACCAGGAACACCTAAAGTCTAGCTCTCGGGTAGCATCTTGCCCTGGTGCCTTGCGAGTTCAAATCAGAATGGCTTCTCCAATAGAAAATAAATGTGTTACCAGAGAAGAGTGCAAAACACGGCAGCCCGGCAGAGTGTGTGGTATGAAGGAACATGTCAGGGGAATGAAACATGCATGAGAATGGAAAGACAAGGAGGTCTTTGACAGTGAGGACCCCTCATTCTCACCTTATACCTGGTACATATAAGGCCCTCCAATATCTCTGAATTCTGTCAGAACTACCTGTTCTGGGAAAGCTTCCAGTGAGCTGCATAGCTTTACTGCTGACACCAATAACCATGACCACGAAAAGCCAGATGACAGATGGGGGTGGCTTGCTTCCGAGTGGAACGGTGTTGTTGTGTGGTTGAATGTTGTATAGAAATGGTTATTTTTTTTGGAAAAAGGTGGATATGTCTCAGAATTTTTCTGTGTTTGACTTTTTTCTTTTACAGTAAAATTTCATTAAAATACAATACCATTGAAAATATGCATACAGTGAACAGAACTGTGTAACTGGTATGCAAATCAAGAAACAGGGTCACTCCTGACCCAGGAAGCCTCTTCATGTCTCTATTTTGTCATTCTCCATATCCCGCTTCTTATTCTTAACTTCCAACATCAAAGATTTGTCTACTAGTTTTGTATACTTATCAAAAATACCTGTACATACAATGTACATTTTCTTGTGTCTACCTTCTTTTGCCCCACATTATTTTTTGAGAGTAATTCTTCTGTTCGTTGTAGATTTTTATTTTTATTGCTGTGTTTTCTTTATAAATATTCCACAATTTTAATTGAATACTTATAATGGGATTTCAAATTTTTATTCTCAATAGCATTCATATGAGCATTCCTGTGTTCTTGTTTTATGTTGTAGATAATCCTTTTATTAGGTTTTGTCAGACTTGGAACCATTTCAGCTGGGCCAGAGGATGTCTATATAATCAATTCCTACAGATGCTGCCAAATGGTCTTACAAAGGAATTGTGCCCATTTTGTGTGCTAAGTATTATGCAAAGATATATACCAGAGATGTTCAGAGGAGACAAAGAAATGGGACAAGGAGACTGTGCCTAGGCCTATGGTTGAGAACCTTAAAGGACTTTATCAAAAAGAAGTCAACATAACCCTGAACAGAACAGACTCCATTGTCTTGGTTACATTTCTCTCATCGCTAGGACAGAATATCGACACCCCAAATTGAGGAAGGAAAGGTTTACTTAGCTCACAGCTTGTGGAAGTTTCAGTCTATAATCAGCTAGCTCCAGGGCAGAGTGGTACATGGCAGAGGGCAGCAGTTCATGATGACAGAAAGCAGCAAAACAGCAGGAGCAAAAAGGGGGGACCAGTGCTGGCCGAAGCAGCAAACCTCTCTCCCTTCCTTACATGGCATTCAAGCTATCCACCCCAGGGCAGGTGTAGCACTCACACATATAATCCTAGCAGCACTAGCTCTATAATCCCAGAACTGGATCATGAATTAGTCACAGACTCCGGAAGCCTGTTCACCCATCGCTGAATGAGGTTTTGGGGGGACAAGTAGACAAAAGCCATAACACTCCATCAATCATCAGCTCATCACTGAGCTGATGTGGCAGCCTGCTTCTTACAGTTGAGAAACAAAAGCAGAATAATTGTACAAAAGTTAGAAGATGAGAGGAAAATTATGAGAATGGATGCCAGTCCCAAATGCAAAGACATTACTAACAATTTTGTTTCCTTAAAAATGACAAACTAGGTGATATGTAAATTAATTTGTACACAGAATCCTAGTTATAAACATTCACTTTAAGGCTTTCCACATGCACAACTGGACAATTGTAAGGCACCTGCCATCCAGCCGCCTTGTCCCATTAGGGAAAATTGGAACTAGAATGTAGCAAAATATGCAGTATGCACATTATATATTTGCATTTATCACAAAACTTCTAAACTTGCTTGAGGCTTTATAGGTACCTAAAATTATTAACCAAGACAGCCCTTCTATTACTCTTGGAAGAGGCCCTTTTTCCACTGTTGATATTCATGAAAAAAAAATAAATCTTTCCTATAAGACTTTTATTTTTAAAAAGTTAATTTGAAAATAAATAAACCAAAATGTAAATTTCAGATGCTCTCAGGGTGGAGGATCAGTTTTTCCAATTAAATGGGCTTGTTTTCTTTCTATTGGCTTCAGAGCTGCCCTTTGAATGTTTTAGGAAATTCATTTACCAAGAATGACTCAGAATTAACCCACTCTGGGAGACTTACTTACCAAAGCAAAGAGGAATGTAATATTCTGTTTACCAAAGGAATTTGATTGCTAATTGTGGAATCCTAAGAAATATATATGCCTTTCATACATATGTTTTTCAAATTCAGAAATGAGTCCCTGGTAGTTCCGGTCCCCTGTCAGCTAAATTCCTCTTAACAATTTGCTGCAGCACAGAGCCACTACCTGAGTTCTTGACCCTTCATATCTGCCTTTTCTCATACTAGATTTCAGCTGGCAGTGATTTGCTGTGTGACAGATGCCTGCCATAGAGTCAGGCACACAGCAGATAGGGACTGCCTGCCCTTGTAGAGAGCATCCCGGGATAGCTTATACTTGCATTCATTTCCTTGGGGCCATTTTTGTGAATTAAACTTGGCATAGCCTTGCTTGTTTGCTTTTGATCTGACATGCTGGACAAGAAGTTCAGTTCATTTTCTGTCTCTCCAGCAGCCATATCCAAGAGCATTATCCAGTAGGAGGTCTAAGGAAGCTGCCACTATCAGCAGCCAACAGGCCCACTTGAAAATTCATGAGCAATCTGTGGATAGACAGGAGTTCTTCCCGTCGGTGTCTTCGCTGCCAGCCACTACGATGCGAGCTGAACTTACACAAAGAAGGGGAAATTAATTCAAACCAAGAATTTAGTAGTGGCTCCACTGCACCATGAAGACCCAGAAGTCTCTGAATTTCCTCCAAAGAATGGGACTGGAAAAATTGAACCAGGGTAGCTGAAATGCAAATCCGTTTTTCCATAGAAGCCTAGTTATTAACATTTGCCTTAGGAGTTTCCATGTACATCAATGGACTTCTGTAAAATACATGCCACCCAGCCTCCTGGACCACTGTGTCATCCACTGAGTCGAGAAGTGACAAAGTTCTGAGTGAACACAACCTAGGAGCTTTATGAAACTATGCATCCATCTTATTCAAATAAGTTTTCTTTCTCTTTTGTGGGTTTTTGTGGAGGATGTCCCATGCCACCCTCCCTACTTTTCTTTAAACTTTCCGCTGGAAAACCCACTACTATTATGGACTACTGAACTATATTGGAATATTTTGCTGAATTCACACACTTAAAATATTTAAATGACAATGGAATACCCTTCTCTGACAAAACTAAACAAAAAAGGGAATGCAAATGAAGAATTAGTATCTGTATGTTCAAAATAGGATAGACATACAACTACATTCTCTTAATTCAATGAATAGAGAGATTAGTTCTAACAGTGTTCATGGAGAGGCTATCATGTGTGCATCTTGTACAACGAATTACCACTAAGACAACAATATGCAATGTATTAAATATTGAAACTGTCCTACTAACATGTTTTGAAACTGTCTCATTGCTATTTGTTTCTCAATAAAATTATTTTTAAAAATAAAATAAACTTTCCGCCTTCCAAAGCTGTTAGATCTACATAAGTAACTTTGTTTCTTCAATCAACACACACATATATACACACTCTAACCGCATTACTCTTTCTCCTGTCTTTTATCTCTGTCCTATTTACATTTATTGCTGTTTTTATTTTCTTAAAAAGGTGCTTAATCCTCAACAAAGGGAAGCAAAACTCTAAGTTCCCTAGAAAGCTTAAGGAAAATAAAACAACCCCAAAGATATCAGTATTATTGAGTTCTAAAACACATGAAAGTGCATTTAAAAAGCTGCTTTAAACTTGTATCCAAATTCTTCTATCCTTTGCTTTCTAAAACATCCACAATAAACAGCTATTTGATACTCATCGTGTTTTCTGTTTGACTGAATTTCTGATACTGACAGACTAACAACTTTTTTTTTTTATTTTTGTATTTTGGGAAAGGGTCTACAGGGTGTTTTGGGTGTCACTACTAAATCAGACTCATAGTGATCCACCTGTTTACAGCTTCCCAAGAGCTGGGATTACAGGCACGTGCCACCACGCCCCGTCTTAATTGCTGTTTCAGTGCACTCCATGGGTGGAGCTAGCACAGCAGACCCCGGGATCAAACCCCCAGCCCCTTCCCTGCTTGCAAGTGCTTTAATCCACTGAGCTATTTGGCTGGCCCTAACAGAATTTTTGATTGCAAACATATATAATACTTCATTGTAAATGTGTGGTCAAATTATGGATTAAATGCCATCATGGACCTGATCTTTGTCAATCAGAGGAATCTCAAGCATTTTAAATTTTAAACAACTGAAAGTAAATGAACGTTTAGATTCCCATCAGGATAACCTGTGACTAGGCAAAGGATTTTCTGTATTATAATTCTGGTATGATTCTCTTTCTTACCACCAACACTTAATGAGTCTTACTTCATTTAATCTTCCCTGAAAGTGGGCCTCGGTGCTGGGGCAGTTTGCCCAGAAGTTTGGTTGCCAAACATGCTTGGATGCTTGTATGTCCAGCTTCTGTATGTGAACAGCTATCGGATTCGGATTCAGGCCTCACAGAAGGGGAAAAGTGAGTGCAATCCACTGGGAAAATATCTTATGAGACACAAAAGCCTTTAGCTACTGACGATTTTTTATCTTCCTCCCTGTGGCTGTGTCCTCTGAACTTCAACAATTTATCTCACAAGGTGGCAGAGTTTTATGTTCTAATAATGAAAATATAGAGTTTATTGACATGTGGCTAATTTAATCTTGGAGACCCAGAGGCGATAAAAGGAAAGAAATTTCCTGGTTAATTACAAACATTGGTATAGGAAGGATAATATATGTTTATAAACATAAAACTTTAAAATCAGATCTAAGAAGTTTTCTAGCCACTTATCTCTCTCCAGTGCTTGAGGTATCTTTCCTTTTAGGTCTCCCTCAAGTGTGAATGTCTCTCAATTGACTACAACTGCAAACTGATCTTGAAAAGTGGAACATTCATATTCCAACAAGGAATTCAGATGTTGACAGGACCCATTATTTTTGAAAATGTTTGTAACTCTAATAGATAATACAGTGAATTAGACCTTTCATTCCTTCTTTTAGGAAAGTAGAATTCAAGACATAGTTATCTTTTAATAAAACTGAGACATTTGTAATGGTGGCCATCCTGTCCATGTGTTTTGGTGCCTCTGTCTCCAACTGAGCATGTTGAAAACATCTTCACCCATTTGCTTTTGAGAATGGTGTTTCCAGGGTGCCGCAGCTGAGATGGATAGGGGTGGTGTCTGGCAATCTGGTCTCTCCACTCACTTTTATGCAGAGGCATTTTCAGTCATGTGTGATGGTGGTGATAGTCATTGTCCCCTGTTCTGAAATTACTCCTAGACAGAAAGCCAGCCTTTTGGGAGAGGTCCTGGCCTCGTCCAGTTCCAACTGGAAACTCCCTCTTCATAGACTTTGAATGGAAGCCTAGTAGGGTCCAGCAAGTAGCTCCCAGCCCATTCTCCCACCGCATCTTCTCCAGCTCTCTGTGGTCCAGGCTCTGAATAGATGCCTCTGAGCTGTAGCTTATTCCATAGCAAAGGAATACAACTTTAACTCTATAGTTATTCAGTTCCCTTCCTACAACAAAATCAGTAAGTTGTACTTTAGCTTTATTGAAGTATAAATTAAATATAGTAAAAGTCACATACTATTTAATGAATTTTAACAACTATATAGTCATGTGCTCACCATGACAGAGAAGACATAGGACATTTCCATCACTCCTTTTCTAAATATATATATATATATATATATATATATATATCAATTTTATTGAGAAAGAAGTAGTGATGAGACAATTTCAAAAACAGAGTAGTAGGACAGTTATAATAATTAATATATTGCATATCATTGTCTTTATAATAGTTATTCACAGTACAAGATGCAGACATGATATCTTGTCTAAGCACTATTAGTTCAAAACTTTCTTCTCGTTGAACTAACAGAAAATGGGTGTATATCTATGCTAACTATTTTGTATACACATATATTTTTTCTCCACTACAAAATGTACCTTCATTTATATCCCCCTTTTTTGTTCTTTCATGTCTCCTTGATGCCAACACCCAGACCCCACTCAGAGCACAGAGTAGTCACTGAGAGATCAGCTCTCTTCTATTTTACCTTTGTTAGAATTTTATTTATATGAATCACAAATTGTGTAGACTTATAGATTTGGATTCATTCACTTAACCTATGTATTTGAGATTCGTCCATGTTGTTGCTTGTATCAGTGGTAGTTCTGTTCTATTGTTGAATACTATGAATACACCAAACCAGCTAGTGGACATTTAAGTAGTTTCTAGTTTTTAGCAATTATAAGTAACACTGCTATGAATATACATTTCCAGTGAAAACAATTTTTATATTCTGTTAGATAAAGGTCAAAGTTTCAGATTAGTAGGCCATATTGTGTGTATTTAGTTTGTATGTAAACATGTATGTATGTATGTATGTATGTCTCTGATTTTTGAGACGGGTTAGCCATGTAGTACCAACTTGACTCCAGCTTGTGCTCCCTAGCCTCTCAGGTGCCAGGGTTACAGGTGTGGACCCCCACACTAGGCACATATTGAATGATTTTAAGAAACGTCCAACTGTTTTCTAAAAAGCCTGCATTATTTTGCATCACCACCACCATTGCAGGAGGATTTCTGTTGATCCACAATTTTCTCATCATTTTGGAAAGTCTCTTAGTAAGATTAAAATTTTTAATACTTTGTCTTTTAAGATTTGTACTGCTCTTTTGATGTTAGCCTTTCTCATGGCTATGTTATGCTGTCTTGTTTTAACTTTCCTGATCACTAATTGACTTGTCAAGGTTTTATTCCCTAACATCTATCTTCTTTAGTAAAGAGTCTGTTTAAATCTTTTGTCTAGTTTTTAAATTCTAATTGTTTCTTTTCTCTATTGAATTGTATGAGTTCTTTCTATATTCCAGAAACAAGCCTTTTCACAGAATATGTATTACATAGGTTTTCCCCCAGACCAAGCTTTGCCTCTGCATTTTCTTAACAATGTTATTTAAGATGTAGTTTTAAATTGCCAAGTTGGGCTGGGGAGATAGCTCAGTGGAATAAGTGCTTGCCTGGCAAGTGCAAGGACCTGAGTTCAATCCCTGGTACCACCAAAACTAATAAATAAATAAATAAATAAATAAATAAATAAATAGTGAAGCTGACATACTTACTCAAGCAAATTTTGTCTACTCAAAGGTCACAATGTTTATTTTCTATAAACATTGTAGTCTAGTTCCCACATTTAGGATGATGATTCTTTTAATTCTTATATATAGGGTGAGTTAAAAGTCAAAGTATTTTCCCCAATGTAATTTAACTTAGTGTCATTTATTTTCAAAACAATATCCACTTTAATGAATTACCTTGTTGCTTTTATCAAAATTCAATTATGAGTCTGACTCACGTGTGAGTCTCTTTCTGAGCTATTTGGATCTGTTGATAGATATTATGTGTCTGTCCTTATGCTACAGACTTCTACAAAATCTCTAAAAGAATTTTTCATTGAGCTTTCTTGAGAACTATAGACCAATTTGGAAAGAAACAATATTAAATGTTATAATAAAAGATCAAGGCATATCTTTCTACTCATTTAAGACTTTAATTTTTGTCTGCAATATTTTGCTGTTTAAAGCACAGATCTCTCACATATTTTGTTAAATTTATGTTAAGTATTTCATGTTTTTCAATGACATAAATGATAACATTTTAGCTTCTACTTATTCATCTGAATCTATGAGAGAATCTCATGGTTCTTTTTTTCATTATGAAATATGATGAATTATTTTGCTGAATTTCTAATATTAAATCAACTTCATATCTGAAGTTGGCATAAATACTTCTCTGTCATTATGTGTTTTCATTTTCATATACGTTGGATTCAGTTTGCTAAAACCGTATTGAGAATTCTATCCACTTATATTTTGAGAAATACTGACTGCAACTTGCTTCTCTTGTGATGTTCTGCTTTCTTTCTGGTTTTGGCACCATGATAATTCTGATTGCATAAAATAAGCTGAAAGTATTATTTCCTCTCTTATTTTAAGGAAATGTTTCCTTAGAGTTGATATTTTTCTTCCTAAAATGTATATGATTATTCATTCTGAAGCTCTCTACATTTGGAGTTTCCTGGGGCTTTTCAAAAATAAATTCAATTTATTAATGGGTATAGTTTATCTATTGTTCTTAGGTTAACTATCTTCTTCCTTTAGATTTCCATCCTGTAAGACAAGTATCTATCTTATTTTCTTCTTGACTGAATATAGAATTTGACATTTTAATAGATTTGTGAATTTCATTTAAGCTGTAGAATGTATTGACATCTTGTTGTTCATGATTTTCTTTTATTATCCTCTTACCATCTAGAAAATCTGATTCCCATAGTCCATTATTTATGTCATTGATTTGTATATTCTTCATTATTTTCCTGATAAATCAGACGGTAAGTTTATCTAATGCACTGATCTTTTCAAAAGACCAATATATCAGCTCCCAATTGTACCTTTAATAAATCACAACAAACTTAGTGTCTTAAAGCAACATAGATTTATTACTTTACAGTTCTGGAGGTCAGAAGCCTGAAATGAGTCTTAAGGGGTGTCACATGTCTCTGAGAGCAGAATCCCTCCTTGACATCTGTTGCAGTCAGGGTTTGCAAGGGGAACAATTTAATACAGTACACACAATTTATAGGATTATTTTTATAATATTTACCCAAAGAGATAAATATGAAGAGTGTGGGAGATCTGCCCACACATTAGAGACCCAAAAAGCCTAGGTGAGGGCCTGGATCCCACAGCAGTGTCCTGCATGAGTCTAGATGAAGACCTGGAGTCCATGGCAATGCCCCCACCCCCAAGAAGTCCAGCTGGATGCCTGGAGGCCATAACAGTGCCTCATGCAAGTCTATTTCATGGATCTGCACCTGAAAGGCCCAAAAGTCAGTGTGGAAGCTATACACTGTGCCAGTGGGATGGCTCTGTGCCAGCAGGCTGAGGGATCTGCACTGGAGCCAGGAAACTGTGCTCAAGATAAGGACCATAGCTCCCCCAAAGTGAACTTCAGCCATCCTCAACAACAACCAGGTCCAGAGCTCCTCCAACAATGAAAACAGCAGAGTTCATATCAGGAAAGACAGTGGAACAAACTTCTTCAGGAGAACCAACAGCACCAGCTCTTCCTCTCCAGTCCTCTTTTTTATGATGTTGGTAACAATCCTCAAGTGGGCCTACCACACTCAGCACCATGCTGACTCACTTCAGTTGGGTGTTGCAAGCTGACCACCCATTACCAATGCATACATTAGATTCCAGAGAGAACTTGCATTCCTGGGCCCATTGCCTATTTGTGCATCTTCCTGATTTCTGCTTTTGTTATTACATTTCTTAACCTCATCTTGACTCTCTTTCCCTTCTCCAATAAGGTTGCTTGTAATTACATGAGGGGCTCACCTGGATAAAGTTCTTGAGACATCACACCTGTAAAGTCTCTCTTATCATGTGAGATAACATATTTCCAGGTCTTAAAGGTAAGGACAAGATCATCTTTGATATTCAGGTTACTAATACCAGCTTTTTATTTCAGTATCTTTCTCTATTGTTTGCCCATTTTGTTTTACTGATGTCTAGTGTGGTTTCTATTACTTCTTTCCTTCTTTCTGTTGTAGATTTTAATTTTCCACCTTTTCTTAGTTCTGAAGATAGAAGATTAGGCATTTTCTTTCAGATATTTTTTTTTCCTTTTAATAAAAGGGAAGAATGCTCCAAACTTCATTCTAAAAACTAATCTAGATAGATCTTCATAAATTTGATATGTGGTATGTTCTATTTCATTTAGTTCAAAAAATATTAATTTTGTGAGATATTCTCTGGTCATGCATTATATAAAGGCATGCAATTATTTTGTGTGTTTGAGGCTACATTATTAGGTTTCTACACACTTAGAATAATTATGCCTTCATAGTGAATTCATAGCCTTAACACTGTATTATCCAATTTTCTATAATAAAACATTCAATGGTGAATACTTTATAGAGAAAAGAAGTTTATTTAACCCACATATAGGGTTGAATGTCCAAGACTCAGTGGCCCCATCTCTCCCACCTCCAGTGAAGGTCTCATAGCAATGACCTCAAATAACAGGCACATGTGACAGTGGCAAATGACACATGCAGAAGTGCTTCAGGGAGGGTCAGACCCCTTATAACAAGCACTTCTTGTGGGAACTAATGCACTCAAGGAAGGAAGCATTAATACCTTCTAGGGGTGAAGCCCCATGACTTAATTACCTTCCTTAAAGCCCCACTGTTTAAAGATTCCACTACCTCTCAACATCGCAGCACTCAGAACTGACGCTCCAATGCATGAACATTTGGGGAACACATGGCCATATTTAGGACATAGCAATCAGGGTTCCTGTTTATCCCCGGAAGCAGCAGTCTGGATCTAAAACGTCCTCCAAAAGGTTCAGCAGCTAAGAAAATGGACAGACACATTCACTGAAAAAAATATAACTTTTTAAACAAAGTGTGCTGAAAAAACTGGCTTTAGTTAGTGCATGGTGATAGAACTATATCTAGTTTTAGTTTTTAGCCTGTGGAAAGTCAGTTTTGCCAACACCATTTGTTAAAGTGGCTATCTTTCTTTCAGTGAACATGTTTGGCCTCTTTGTTCTCAGACAATGTGAACTTCAAACCAAGAGTGATCAAACAAGAAAGGTCACTACATACTGGTTTGGGGAAAACTTCAAGAGGAAGAGATAACAATCATAAATATGTATGCACCAAGTATGGGGGCATTCAACTATGTAAGATAAATTTTAAAGGACATGAGAAATCAACCAATAACACAGTCTTAACAGGGGACTATAGCACCTCATTATCTCAAAGAGACAGGTCAACTTCACAAAAAAAATCAGAAAATAATCAGCGTAACTGGAACAAATGGACTTAGTTGACATTTACAGAGTGCTCCAACCAACACCACCTGAATTCATGTTCTTTCTAGTTACACATGGGAAATTCTGTAAAATAGACAACATATTAGTCCATAAATCATGCTTCAATAAATTCAAGAAAACAAAAATCACCCCATGCATATTATCTGACCATCGTTCAATGAAACTGAATGTTAACTACAAAAGAGAAAGCAAAAGCTCCATAAACACATGGAAATTAAGTAGCACCCTCTTCAGAAAAAGAAAAAAAGTGTCATAGATGAAATTGAACAATATCTGCAATGCAACACAATTCAAAGTATAACTTACTGGAATCTGTGGGATGCAATGAAAGCAGCTCTCAGTGGGAAATGTATAGTGGTGAACTCAAACATTAGGAAAACAGAATGAAAACAAATAACCTAATGCTGCACTTCAAGCTTCTAGAAAAAGAAGAATAAATCAAGACCAAATCCCAAAGAAGGCAGAAAATTATAAAAATTAGAGGAGAAATTAATGCAATTGAGACAAAGAAAACAATAGAAGGAAATAATGAATCAGACAGTTGGTTTTTGTTTAATTTTATCAATTAAAATTCATAAACTCCTATCCTACTTCATCAAAAAAAGGAGAGAAAAAATTAAAGTTCAAGCAATAAAGAATGAAGAGGATGAAATTATTGTAGGTCCTTTTGAAATTCAGAAGGTCATCAATACGTACTTTGAAAATCTTTACTCTCACAAAATAGAAAACAGGGAAGAAATGGTCAGATTCCTAGATATGTACAAATTACCAAAACTGAATTGAGAAGATACAAAAATTCTGAATAAACCACTATTAGCCAATGAAATCGAAAATGTAATAAAAAACAAAGACAAGCCTAGCCTTACAATACTGTGAAAGTCCTGATGGATTCTACAAGAATGAATTCTACAAAAAATTTCGAGACGATTTAATCCCAATACTCCAGCATGCTTCAATGAAATTGAGAAAGGAAGCAATTCTCCCCAATTCATTTCTCAAGCCAAGTATTACACTAATACCAAACCTGAGAAATGCCCAAGCAAAACAGATAACTACAGGCCAAACTCCTTCATGAGCGTAGATGCAAAAAAACCTCAATAAAATACTAGCAAACACATTGCAGAAGATCATGAGGAAGATTATACAACATGAGTAGCAAGTATTCATCCCAGGGATGCAGGGATGGTTCAACATATGCAAGTAATACCCATGTTAACAGAGCCAAAAACAAAGACCTCATAATCATCTCAATAGATACAGATAAAGCTTTAGGCAAAGTCCAACACACATGCATGTTAAAAACCCTACAGAAAATTGGAATAGATGGCTTGTACCTCAATCTGATAAAAGCCATCTATGACAAACCAAGAGTCAACATCATTCTAAATGGAGAAATTCTGAAAGATTTTACTCTAAAATCAGGTACAAGACAAGGATGTCCATTATCACTACTCCTATTCAGTATAGTTCTGGAAAAAAGATAGCCAGAGTCATTAGACAAGAAAGAGAATCAAGAGGAATTAGAATTGGAAAGGAAAAGAAATTAAACTAGCATTATTTTCAGATGACATGATACCTTATATGGAAGACACAAAAAACTCCAACAAGGAATTAATGAATTAGTCCAGAATTAAAGAGTAAATTTAGTAGCATAGCAGAATACTCAAGAATCAATAACATTCCTCTACACAGACAACAAATTCACTGAGAGAAATTAGAGATAGAACACTCTTCATAATATCATTCCCCAAAAATGAAATACTTAGGAATTAATCTAACAAAAGAAGTAAAAGATCTGTACAATGAAAATTGCAATACTCTGAAAAAAGAGATCAAACAAGGTTTCAAAAATGGAAATATTTGCCTTGCTCTTACATAGGAGGAATCAATATTATGAAAATGGCCATACTCCCAAATTGTTATACAGACTTAATGCAGTCCTTATCAAAATAGCATCAGCATGTCTCACAGATGTAGATTATGCTACAAAGCTACTGTGATAAAAACAGCACTGTACTGGCAAAAGGGGAAAAACGTGATGATCAAATGAACAGAATAGAGGATGCAGACACAGCTATAAACACAATCAGCAGCCTTATCTTTACCACATAGATTTTGTTGAGATTTTAAATTATTATAAAGGAAGCCAGGTGGCTGCTCTGGTCCTGCCTATTTATTTATGCTGGATGCATCATTTAAAAGCTACACCTGGTATATACATTATTTGTAGGATGCATGAAATGTGTCTTCCTTTTCTTTTAAGGTCTTGGACTATAGATTTGCAGCAAAAAAAGAAAATTCTTCTAGCACCTGTACTTAAAACCCTGAGTTATGAAAACCTTTTCTCTCCTCTCTAATCAAAGCCTTGTCTCAGCTTCCTGTGCTTACAGAAAATAATGCAGCTTCTCCTCATTTGTAAGGTTGGCTCTTACTGCTCTGACCCATAAAAACATCTATTTACCTATGGGTAAAGTTGCTGTCAGCTGTAGCTCAAAATCTCTTTAGACTATGCTTATCAGTATCTAAGACCCAAAGCTTGTAGCCCAGGTCCCACCAGTCAAAACCCAATCACACAACTGTAGAAAACCATCCATGTGATGCACTAAATCCTTAAAAATCCTCAAAGAAAAAAAATCATATAATGCACCCAAGTCTTAAAGCCACTCAAGCAAACCTTTGTGTTTTTTGTTCCCCAGACACAGCTCTTCTTTTGTCTCTCAAGGTTCCTGAATAGGGATCCAAATGTTAAGGGAACTAATGCTGTTTATTTAATTCCTTCAAACTCTATCACCCTCCTGTGCCAATGCCAATCATCATAATTGGTCAGACTGAATTTGTAATAAGGCTTATTTTCCCCACATCCAGCCACATGCAAGTATGATTTTTTTTTCCTGCATCATCGCCCTGCAAGTCAATGTTCCTTGCTTTGTTATTTCCTGGGATAAGAACAGGGTGGGACATGTCTCACACTGGGAGTGTCAGGAAAGCTTCAGCTGCATCTAGGATCCCAGCAAGTACACTTCTGCAGGCGAGTTAAGGAAGGGCAAGGCAGCAGGCTGTGTTGTGTGGAGCGACTCCTCTCATTCATGGGTCCCCAATGCAGGCTGTCACTTTGCATATGGCCTCTGTCTGCCTTCACAGCTGCACCCAGCATCGCTTTTTACTGTGACATATGTGGGCTTCTGTTCTCTTCAGCAGCATCCCTTTGCATTCTCCTTAGAGTCTTATTTGGAATTCAAACTGAAGAAAATAAAACCAAATGTTGACTGATTCTTCCCACCTGGATATGCTGACTGAATTTTCTACCTGCCTTTATAAATAGAAGTAAGTACAGTGTAGAAAATTTAGGGGAGAAGAATACATATCCTCAGGAAGTAGAACTCTATGTGTCAGAGCTTGGGGCTATGGCACGTACTAAAATCCCAGCCATCAATGTTATACCCCTTCTGGGCTGTTCTTCAGTTTGCTATAATAATAAGATGTTTTTAAAATTGTTCACATCAGTGGAGAGAGTGCTGTTTTGATGGGAGTCTGAAGTAAATCGTATATGGGTGAGTCAGAAATATAAAGGGGAAATCACTGATGCTTGGGAGAGTCTGAAATACTGGCATTCTACTTAAAATTCAAGAAAAATTGGATACTTAATGGGTTTTAATGTTAGACAAGGGTGGCATTTTGTTTTGATTTTTCCTTTTTCTCAGCTGACCTCAAATATTTATCTCCCACAGGGGTCACTCTGAGGCAACTTTGGCTATCCGTGTGAGTTATCACCATGGCTTGATCCTAGGTGGTAACCAGAAAAAGGTTTCATATAGAGCAGTAGGTTCAGCAGTGTAGCTTTCCTGAAAGGTCTCCTACCTAACAAATGAAGCAGGGTCCCCATAGAGGAAGCACAGACTGGATGGGGTCGCTTTCCACATGCAACACAGCCTCTTCCCCCACCCTGTCCTTGTCCCGTATCACAGCCTGCACTGATGACCGCTGGGCCTCACTGACCTTCCTGATGTTTCTTGAGCACCCCGAGGTTATTTCTATCTTAAAGGTTCAAACTTGCTACATGCTCTGCCTGGAATCCTCTTCCCCAAATCTATACATGGCTGGTTTTTCCACATCATCCAGCACCTTCTCCGAGAGGCTTCCAGACATCAGGTTACGTGCCAGGCCTGTGGTTTACTTCTGTCATAGCAATTATTACCGTATTTATTTATTCAGTCTTTTACTGTTTCTATACCTGTAGGATGTTACCCTTAAGAACAGCAACCTTAACCTACTTGTCTAATGTGTTCTAAGATCCAGCAACAATGCCTGCTAGCACACAGCAGACTCTTGAGATGCGTTAGTTCCATAGGTGAGGGAAAGGATGGTGGTAGGTGTGTCTATTGCTGGGGTATGCAGGAGGCTGCTGTGCTAGTTATCCAGAAGAGGCCATAAACTTGCTCATGCTCTGCAGGCCTCCAGAAAGTCCCTCTAGGCATCAGCACAGACATTCTCTTGCCAGGGCTTTGGTACTTTAATCCATAGGTGAAAGAGATTATGAGTCCATAGGATTATGTTGACATTTGTTTCTGTCATGTATCACCTGGTTTTCAAGATAGTGAGGGACAGCTATAGAGATATCTGCTACAACAAACAAACAAACAAACAAATGACATTTTCCAACCTGCTTTTCTCAATTGTGGCCCATTTTATTATTTTTTAAAATTTGTTTTAATCTGTTATGTATTTATTTATTTGGTACTGGGTCTTGCTACAGAGCTCAGACTCATAGGGATCCTCCTGTATCAGCCTCCTTAGTATTGGGATTACAGGTGTGTGCCACCACTCCTGGTTTTGTTGGTGGGATCAGTACACTCAGGGTTCTGGAGCCAGCGTGGCATGCAGTACTGGGGATTGAATCTGGGTCTCTGAGCTTTCCAGCCAGGGGCTTAAACCGCTGAACTATCTCCCCAGTCCAGTGACTCATTTTAATAGCTGTAGTTTTTTTTTTTTTCTTTTTATTTAAAATGTTGTTCGTAGCCTGTGGCATGTTCGGTTTTCAGCAATAGGAAGATGGGTCTGGGGAAAGTTGAGTCTTCTGAAAATGTTGGAGATTTAGCCTCTATTCTCAGTTCTTTCCAAGATTATTTGGTATACTTCATGAAGAGCCAAGGCAATCATCATTTATGTGCTTATTGTTGTAGTCTAGGTTTAAACTCTCCCCCAAAGTCTCATATATTTGGAGGTTAACTGGATCAGGGATGGACTGCACTCATTTGTGGATTCAAGAATTCATTCATGAACTCAGTGTTGCAAGGAAATGAGACGTTCTTGGCAGTGTCCCCTGCCCACTCTTCTCACTGTCTCTGGGCTGCCGTGTCTCCATGGCAGCTTTTCTCTGCCATGACCTTCTACCATGCCCTTTGTCCTTTGAAGTTGCTAACCGTGGACCAAAATGTTGCACCAAAATGAGCTTTTCCTCCTTTAAATTGTGAATGTCAGGTACTTTGTCCCTGTAACAGGAAAGAGATTGATACTTTTATTGTCAAGAAATTTAGAGTTGGTGAAACTGTCCCTTGCATCCGCCTGTTCACAGTTAATGAGCAATTGCCCAGCTCTTGCTAGAACAGATTCAGCTATATTGTAGGGCAGACAGCCAATATTTTACCCCCTGTGAAGACTCTTCTAATGCTATGTTCAAAAAATTTTATTATTTTTCCTTTTAAAAATTATCTGTGAGCAGTTGGTGGGTATTTTTGAGTATTTTTAAGGATTTGGACCATATGGATTGTAATATTAAAAATGTTTACACCTATTTTATCCCTTATAAAAATGCGATAGAGAATAACCCAAGAGAAAATATAACACCATTGGCTTTCCTATCATAAACACATTCTGCTCTGTACTGCTCTGGTATTCTGTGACATGAGAGAGCCTGGAGTTTAGATTTCATTTGCATGTCATCCCACTGTGATGGGAAATTATTTCTCTTTGGCCAATTTTTATCCTGTGGATTGCTCTAAAATCAGATTACGGCTGCTTGCTTTGATTGATTGTTTAGTTTTGCCTTTAAAAAAACACTGATGTTTCTCACTTGTGAATACAAACCTTAAGAAGGAATTACTTGTGAGTTTCTGAGGGTATTTTAACAAGAAGTGGGGCAGGAGCAACCACTCATAAAGGTGAGGGTGTAAAAAAGCTTTACAACCATGAGTAAATCTGTCAAATAAGCTACAAGTCACAAAACTTCATTAAACGCAGTGAGGTTCGTCTGCACAGCGTTGTGCATCCACCAAACGCAAAGTTATTCCAGGAGCTACAGGGGATGCAGGGTAAATATAATCAAGAGGTTCACACCCCCAGAAGCCCAAGGAAACCTGTCTTTGACCCTGCCCCACGCTCTAGTCCCTCCAAAAGTCACTTAATGGGTCCACTCTGTGCTCTGGCGACCTGTCTGCGTACATATACATGCGTAAGAGAAGTGGGGCTTTAAAAGGATCCCATGTACCTTTCAGACCCAGAGCAGGGCATGCTAGAATGAGTTGTAGCTCTGTGACTGAGAATAACTGTTAATCCACTGCTTTGCTCTCCACACAACGGTAACGCTATTACCATACTATTCTTGCACGATGTTGGGGGCAGAGGTCACGCATGCGAAGCTCCCCAACGAGCTCGTGGCTCAGGGAAAGGGCGAGCTCCCGGAAGCCGCAGCTGTGGTTGGATTTGTGTTTCTGTCCAGCTGCAGACCTGCTGGCAAGGCACACAATTTCCAGCGGTTAGGAACTTTATCCTGCTGGAAGGTGACCTTGGAGGATCTGCGCCAAGAGAAGCTGCTGAGGCCTCTTCTGGCCTTCGGTTCCTCAGAAACGGCTGCCTCCGCAAAGGGGGTGATTCAAGGCACCGGGCGGAAACTCACGCAGCGCACACAGAAGCGCTGCGAGGGCGGGAGAGCGGAGGCTAGGAAAGAAAATCCTGGATAATGTGTTTAATTTGATCCGTTCCCTGGAGTCATTAAAATGCATCCTACCCTGGACTCTAAAATTCTTGAGCAGAAATAATCAGTCCAACACCCCCCTCTTCCCCCCCAAGTAATAGGCGCATACTTTAGGATGCGCTCCAAATCCTCAGGTCTGTTGAAACACTGCCCTCTAGTGTTTCTGTATGGGCGCGACCTCTCTGGGAAAAGGCTTCCCTCGATCAAGCTTCTTACCTGTTAGGAAGGAAAGCTAAACAAAACGAGATCCCTAATAAATAGTATTGGGCCTTCCGCTTCACTGGCAATGTCAGAAATTGTTGACCTGAGTCCCCTAGAGCTCGGAAGACCCAATAATATTATGGACTGCCGGACTCTTTTAGAATATTTTGCTGAGTGAACACACCTATAATATTCGAATAACGGAACTAAACAAAAAAGGGGATACAGATGAATGACCATTTTGTATCTGTGTATTCAAAGTGGTTAGGATAGATGTATAGTTACATTCTCTTAACGAATAGAGGGATTTGTTGTAATAGTGTTTGTAAATAGGATATCAAGTCAGCATCTTGTACAGCAAATAACCACTAGGAAGAATGTATGCACTGTGTTAATTATTGAAGATGTCCTGCCACCCTGGTTTGAAACTGTCTCATTGCTATTTGTTTCTCAATAAAATTATGGGAAAAAGGAGATCCCTAAATTAGTCACCCGATCTGAAGCGTTGGGGTGGGTACCACTATCGCACTCTCATGCAGCACAGACAATCTTAAACAGACGTCCCTGTTGCTCGTTTTCAAGGGTTCCTCAATTGAAATCAGAGAGAACCGTGAACCTCTACAGCGTCCTCCCTTACAGAAACTACTGAAGAGAACCAGTTTCTCGTTGTTTCCCTTCCCCAAGCACCCTTCCTCCTATTTCTTCATTCCTCCTTTCCTTCCATTTATTGAGGACCTACTGTATATGGCAAAGCAGTCAAAATATGGGATCTGGAATCGGATCCTGTGCTCATAGCCTGCCTCCACAATTAACAATTTGTGCAAACTTGGGCCCAGTGCTTAATCTCCTTGGGGCTCAGCTTTTTAGCTTCATAAGATGGAGATTAAGTGGGAGCTACCTTACAGGCATGTTCTAGGAATACCTGAGATTAGACTGCATAGCCCTTAGACAAGACCTGACAACACTCAGAGCAGAAGTTACTGTTAGTTGTAATACCTTTTCGTATGTCTCAGACTTTGTTCTAGACGCTAGAGATTCAGCTGGAGAAGACAGACATAGTCCCTGTCCTCATGAAACTTATGTGCATGTATCCCTGGCTCCAGGCTAGTTGGGAATTTTTTTTCCAAAGTGAAGGGCAATGGAAGAGCAAAGTTTTCAATGCACAAAAATAAATCCAAGAAAAAGATGGATAATAGCTAAAGAACCCACTAGATTCCAGTTTTCCCCAAAGACATCCAGGTAAATCTGTAGACATTTTGGAGAGCTCTTTATTACTCAAACATCATTCATGAGATAAAATTTTCCTTCCAGTTCCAGGCTTTATCCATATCTTTAGCTACAAGCAAGATTAGTCTTCAGGAAGGCAGACTATTGAGCCGCCTGACATGAGTCATGCCTGCCTTCCTACAGTTAAAATTATGTGCTTTTGTGCTTCAAAATTACAATCTCCAGGAGTCCAGTGCTAAAATGTATATTTTCCTGCACCTTCTCACTACTATTCTTCATTCATTATACATGATTAGTCATTAATACCAGGTATGAGGTTTATTTATTAAATCTTTCCTAACTTCACAGCTAAAGCTGGGGAGGCTCAGGATAAATATATTTAAAAAAACTTTAATCGTAAAATTAATACATTATCATTGTATAAAATATGCATGGTAGAGACAATCTGAAGTCAAAAATTATCCCTACCATCATAAAATATTAGTTTTAGCATTTTGATTCCTCTTCCTAGCTACATAATTACAGATTTACCTGTAATTCAGAGGTCAGCTGGAACTGCAAGGAATCTGAAGTCTAGATACAATGGCATGCCATTGCATTTCTTTTAGAAACCCTAAACCTTTCCCCAAATTTCTACAGTTTATTAATGAGTTTACTTTTTTATAGCTAATTCTTAATTCCAATTCATGCCTCCACTGATCTTATCTCTGCTCATGACCAGGTCTGCCTCTTACCCCAAGGCACACACCTATGCCCATATAAGTGCATGCACGTGCACACACACACACACACACACACACACACACACACACACATTTTCCCTATAGTAAACAAGATCAGGGAAATAACTGCACATTGAAGCATGAGATTCAAACAGAACATCAGTCAGGATGTGTGGCGAGTCCTTCAATCATCCCCATTGCCTAAATACTTCCCACCAGCCAACACATTCCCTGCTGCCCAAGCAGAGGATGCCCTTGAGCTCTCTGTGCCAATGTATGTTTTTTTTTCTAGAGCAGTTTGGCCACTTCCCAGTGTTGTTCATGCTGCTACCAAGTCCACTTACTCTCACCCCTTGCCTTCTGATGTAAGTGCCTATAACATCATATTCTAAAGTGAGGATACTTCCTCTGCTGGAGTAATATCTCAATCAATAGTTACAAGAATGACATTCCAACACTCATTAATTTTAATATTGTAGTTATTATATAGTTTTATAGTCTTTTAAAAATAGTATTGTGAGCACTTTACTATGTCAATAATGCTTACTCAAAATTTACATAACACTTTATTATTAGAATGACTCAGGGTTTGGGAAGAGCTCCTTGGCTGGAGAGGACTGAAGGTAATTATAAGAGAGCACAATGCTCCTATATGCAGAAGTAGGAAGGATCCCTGGAACATTCCATAATTTAGCTTTGGCTCAGCTGTTAGAGGGCAGGGTAAACATTATTCTCAGCATAGCCTTTGTTGAGACACTAGAAATTAAGACATTTTGAATATGACTGAAGGAGGAAATGGATAGAATAATAAATCAAGTTCTTCTAAGGTGATAATGCATCAATTGTGATCTATATTAATGTACGACATAGTACTACAGACAGTTGGAAACAGACTCAATTAGGATGGAGTTCTGGAAAAGTGATGCTTACACAGCTTCATAAGGATTCTGAGGGGCCAGTGAGATAGCTCAGCGGTCTACAGCACCTGCATAGGCAAGCTTAGGCAGGTGCAGGGGACTGTGGTTCGATCCCCATCACCACATGCTGTGCCAGCCCCGCCTTCAGGGTAGATCGAGCTGGCAAATAAATAAATTAATTAATAAATAATAAAAATCAGGATTCTGAGTGCTAGCGTCTTCACTTGAGAAGGGTCTTTGCTGAATATGTATTAGTATAATTGTATACAGAGGGTTCTTCCTTCAAAACTTTATGAAAATAAGTAATGGATTGAATGGCAATGTCTGGGCCTTGGCAAGAAATTAGATCTCTACAGCTTGCTGCATGTATGTTGCAGAGTTTCCTCGTCACCTATTCTGCCTCCCTGGCGAGAACCTCAAGGGAACAGCGCTTAGCTTGGAAGTAGCTGACCTTTCTTTGCGGCATTTCATGCTGCTCTTATCCCCACCATAGAGTTGAGATGTTACATGTACCCTTGCTTCAGGATCCTATAGCATCAGATATCTTGAATACATTGTTTTGGTTTTTTTTTTTTTTTTAATATTTGCTGTTCTTTAAGCAATTTCTATGAAAGGTTAAAAACTATTTATAAATCCTTCTTGGTCTAAGTCTTACCCCAAAAGATTTTTCTGTTGTTGTTGTTGTTTCAGTTAACCATAGCATGGGCGTCCTTTCTTTGGCTATGTTCTCTGAGTTCTTCTACTTTAGCACATTTCTGACTTAGATCTTCCATCTGAGATCCATTAACGACTCTTAACCAGCCCTTTAGAATAAATTGTTATGGATTGTCTGAATTTTCAACCCTGCCTCCCAGAATATTGCTCTGCACTTGCAGTCCCAAGGCTGAGTTTGTGTACCTTTTTATTATTTTGATTATTTATCTTTATATAACAAACACAATAAGGGCCAGCCAAATAGCTCAGCAGTTTAAAGTGCCTGCAAGCACACAAAGGGGGGTTTGATCCCCGGGTCTGCTGTGCCAGCCTAGGCCCTGGGGTGACCTGAGATAGTGATTGAGACTGGGCATTGTGGCATGCTCCTATAATCCCAGCTCTTGTGAGGCTGTAAACAGGCAGATCACTACAAGTCTTATCTAGTAGTAAGACCATGAACACTCTGTAGATCCTTTCCTAAAATACAAAAAACAAATAAACAACAACAACAAAAAAACACTAAAACTTCATGGCCTAAGGATATATTATTTGCTTGCTTATAATTCAAAAATCTGAGCAAGGTCTCAGCAGATGTGCCGTGAGCTACCACATCTTAACCACAGCTGGAAGAGCCACTTCCAAGATGGCCTTGCTGCTGTAGTTAGATTGGCATTGGCAGGTGCCTGGGGTTTAGCTGGAGCTCTCGGCTAGAAACTTGAGTTCTCGTACACATAGTCTCTCTGTACGGCAAGCCTGGGCACCTTTGTGGCACGGCTGTCTCAAGATAGTTGGACATCTTACCCAAAATCTGACCTCCTCCAAACATCAAAAATAGAAGCTTCCAGGCCATCTTAGTGGTTTAGAAATCCCCAAATATCAATTCCCCCACATTTCATTGATCAAAGTAGTCACAAATTCAGTACAGATTCAGAGAAAGGAAAAACAGACTCCTCTTGATAAAAGAATGGCTTGTTCAGTAGATGTTACTGCACTTGCCTTTGGAAGTTTAGAGTTGGCATGACACAGGCCCATGACACCTATGCTCTTACCACACAGGTAATGGTTGATACATTGAGTCAACTTGATAAGTTTAAAAGTGTTTAATTGACTGGGCAGTTCTACAATTTAGGATGCAAGGAACATACCCTGGGGTGGATGTTTATATCCTAGCATATGATGGTTGATTCATTGTTTCAACTTGAGAACTTTAGAAGTTTAACTAAATGACTCAGCAGAGGGGTAGGGAACTCACTTTGTAAACATCTGAAGACTACTAAGAAGAGAGCTCAAAGGTGGTGTGAATACTACGCCAACCCTAGGGCAGGTAGTTCCAATACTATACAAGTAAGGAAAAGAGGCTTGTTCTCCTCACTTTTGTTCTTGCTGCTTTGTGCTGTCTTTTGCCACCATGAGCTGTTGCCCTGTGTCATGCCACCCTACTTTGGAGCCAACTGAGTATGAACTGAAAGCACCGCCAACTGAGCTAAATAAACCTTTCCTCCCTTAATTTTTCATGTCAGGTATTTTGTCTCAGCCTTGAGAGACAAGTAACTAAAACATACACCTATCCCTACCTTATAGAACTTCAGTACAGAATGATAGTCATGGGTCTTGCTGTACCTCGAAAGGATTTTGTACACACAAAAAGACTTTCTTTCAGTAGACTTCATAGAATAGGCTACCCATCAATTTCTTAATGAAAATGATGATGAAATACTGCAATTATTTCCTAATATCTCTAAGCTAAGCATTTTGGGTTTATGTCTTCCACAGTATTTCTCCTTTGCACTGTGGCAATATGTGTGGTATTACAAATTTATCTTTTCCATTAAAATCTTCCTTTGGCTTCCTATCTGGTGATATAATCTCTCCATCTTCCATGTACTCCAACCATGGTACCTTCTCCCAGTTGGCCCTTGATAGAGGCCGACTGAATGAAGCCACCCAATGTTGGAATTTTTGCATCAAAATTTCAGTCCAAATAGATTTCATTTTTCTTTAAAAAGTGACATACACCAAATAGTTTACATTATTAACAAATAACTGACTAATACACAGGGTTGGCTAGGAAGCTGAGAGAAAATTGGGTTGACCACTGAAATGGCTACTTGTAGGTTCTCCTCCATATTGGTCCTGGATAGCCAAACTTGTTACATGGCTGCTCTCTTTCTCTCCCACTCCCTCTGAGATGAGTGTTCCAAAAGAGATTAATACAAGCTTATGGCCTATCCACACTTAACTTTAGTAGTCACACGTATCCTTTCAGCCACAATCTATTCATTACTAGAAAGTCATAAGCCAGTTCAGATATCAAGGGAGGGAAGTAGAGTTTGAACTCAGGGCCTTCACATTAAACTACGTCTCCAGCCTTATAAATTTGCTTTAAATTTTTTATTTTGAAATAGGATTTCAAAGTAGAGTTGCCCAGGCAGGGGCTAGAACTTGTAATCCTCCAGCCTCAGCTTCCCAAACTGCTGTGATTACCAGCATGCACCACAACACCTGACTGAGGGAGTGATGAGGCCATGCTGTAGAAGCCCTTGTGGGAAATGCGACCTTGCGGCCATCTTTAGAACATGTTGTGTGCCATGACTTGTGCACACCTTAACAAAATCAAGTTTGGATGAAGTGCGCCCGCCCTCCATTTCTGCTAGTCAGTCCCAAGTCTCTCACCCTTTTTGTTACCCTTTTCCTTACACTCCACTATGGCCTCAGGGTTCCTGCTCAAACTCCACATCCTATCTCTCAACATTTCCTAGTGCTTTTCCCTCACAGAACTTAGTTTTTTTATGTCCCATTTTCTCCTGACCCCATTTGGTGGCTGGAGGCAGCACTTTGCAAGTGGAAAGATCATTGAACTGAAAAGCCATGTTCTTTCGGCTCCTGTAATGAGCTGTGTTATCCTAAGCAACTCACAGTGCTTGCAGTTTGTTTGTTTATGCATTGCAGGAAACTGCGGTTGGGAGAAAGCATAAAATGGTCTTTAGCATCTACTCTAATCATTTTAAAACCTCAACTGAGTTAAGAAATAAATGAATAGCAGCAAATCACTATTCAGGTCTACTAAAAATATTTACTCAGCATTAGCCCTAAATAACTCTGGGTCACAATGAAAAAAAAGAAAAAAATCTGTGGGTTAAAAATCCTTACTCTTGAGGAATGTGCTGGTCATTGGCAGACTCAAAAAGGTGAAAAGTTAACAAAAATATGATGCATGTCACTAAACAAATGCCCATGACTTACTGCCAATGTACTAGGAAATATATTCTGGGTTCCTTCAGTAGTGCAAATGTTAAGGTGGTCTTTGGGTAAGATTCATTTTAGCCATTTTTAAGTAAACCAAAGGAAAGAGCTCTATGAAGATTTTAATTACAGTGTCAGGGCCAGAATGAGACATAGTCTTGTTTGTCTTGGAAAGAATAAGCTCATACTCTACCACCACATGTCTCCTCTCAAAGTTCCCCCTACTTAAAACTGCTATAATGCCAAACAAATTTCAACATGGATTTAATAACCAACTAACAAGCAAACAATAAATCATTAGACATTTTCTCAACAAGGGCCAGGCATAAATGGCATTAAAATGGAGTAGGACATAGCTGAACCTAAGTCTCAAGGGTCAAGCTACTGAGGAAAAAACTAGGGTCATTTTTGTTTGTTTATGCATTGCAGGAAACTGGGTTTGGGACAAAGGATAAAATAGTCTTTAGCATCTACTTTAATCATTTTCAAACCTCAACTGAGTTAAGAAATAAATGGTCAGGTACATCTGGAGAAGAAGTCTTCTCTTCACAGGGCTCTGACCATCTCATGCCCACACCCATGCAGGCTGGGGCTTGGCAACAGTACATTTGTGTGGGCCAGAAAACAAGACTATGCTGCAAGGGAGACCTGGCTTCCATGTTCAGTGCTCAGTCATGTAGGAGGAGGAAGCCACACACAAAGCCTTTCTCTGGCACTGTGAGCAGTGGAGCTCGTGCCCTTGACCTCTCTCGACCTCATTTTCTTCCCTCCTAACAGCAGAGTTCAAGGTGAAAAGGGAGGATGATGTTCAATTAGATGACCTCTAAGATTGTACATAACACATTTTAACTCTTATTTCATCCCCCTCTCTTCCCCTTCTCCCCTTTCCATCTTGGTCCCTTCCCTTTTGCAAAGTTCTACCTCCTTATTTTCTATTATTTATCTTTTAATTTCTTCTTTATTTATACTTTGGGTATCTCAAATAGGAGCAATAATGTGCTACTTAAGCTCATGTGTGTGATTTATTTCACTCAACATTGTGACTTACTTCATGGGAAATTCATTGTACTGCAAATAACTCAAGTTTACTCTTTTGACATTTTTTCCCCATTCACCAGCATATGCTGATAGGTGTCTTCAGGCAATGACTAAACATGTATTGGCCTCATGCTTGGAACTTGAGTGAGGAGCAAGAAATTCTGTGTGCAAAGAACTTCTGTCTTTTCAGAACTTTCTTTCATAGTGGGTCCCAGCTGGTTTTCTGTATTCCATAGCTGTATTCTGCTGATCTTGAGAGTTCAACAGTACACTTGAACCAAAGCTAATGTGCCTCAAATTCACATTGCCACACACAATGGTGGTTATCTGCCTGTCTCAAACCTGCTTGATTTTCCAGCCTGGACTATGAGCTGATTAATAAATTGCACTTTGTCATTTGCATATGGACCACATTTAGTCATATTTGGTACAATGTCAGGTGCTATCTTTAATTATTTATGTATGCCAATTTTATCTGCCAAACTAGAGAGTAAGCCCAAGATGTAAACCATGACTTCCCAGTACCTCCTATGGAACAAAGCAGACAGAAGCATTTGAGAAAGTCACAGTGATTTAGGGTGGGCAGTCTGATAATTTAGCTAGCTTTATTATCACCTCTCTGCCTGTTATACCTTTGTAAATCAAGGGAGGTGACTGAAAGGGATGTAAGGACCTCTTTTAGTCTATGATTCTGCGTATTATTCAAGAGTGATCTTCAAAGATGCTTTTTTAAAAAGCTTAGTAAATTTTTCATGCAAAGCCAAAGTCCCTGAATGGTGACACAATAATTATGATCACATCTAAGCTCCAAACATATGTAACTATGACTATGTTTCTGTAGAGTTGCATTGCAAAGTTCCAAAAACTTCACTATTCTAACTTGACTAATCAGCCAAAAGCCATAAACTAAATCTTGCCCAAGTCATTAATCATTTGACACACTATAAAGAGAAGCTTCCTTATGCATATTGCTAGTCATTTATTCAAATCAAACATATTGTCTACATGATCCACTGAGAAATTGCAGAGATTTATTAAGTAATTAACTACATTAAATTTCTTGGACAAATCCCACAGTTTGTATTTTTTCAACAAAAGTTTTTCCAGGAGCTGGGCTGCCCCTGTGGCTACATACTGATCTTTGGGCCCCATTAGGTTCTAGATAATAGTATAGTGAGTGGGATTAGAGGCTTGAAGCAAACATCACTTGTCCCAGGAGTCAGTTGTTCTCCAGGTGTGGAGATAATAGCATTCAAGACACAACAGGCTTGTGACAGAACTCTTGAATTCTATGTGTATGTCTTTTAATACAAAAGATTAGCTCAGTTCTTTAAGTGGCTGCTTCAACAAAGCAGTCAGACTCAGGTTGCTGTGGTTCAATCCCCAGAACTCAAGCCAGCCAAACCTGCCCTGAAGGCATTCGGAGGCAGCCAAAAAAAAAAAAAAAATCCTTCTGATTTACCAAATAAGTAAGTACTTTGAAAAATCAAAAGCCTCAAACTGAAATGGGTTTCCCCTGAATATGGTGGCAGCTTACAGCAGCATGTGCTCTTTCAGCCTTATTTTATACCTCTTATTGCTGCCACAAGGAAATGAAGAGGAAAGGAAGCACGGTTCAAGGATCTGCTCAAATAATAATGTTACCACATAGCAGGAAATGTTTGAAAAAACTACAAATATGAGGCTGTAAGAAAAAATAATAATCTACTTGATCGTTAGCTGGAAGATCATAATAGCTGAAGGTCAGAATAATCTTTGGGTGTCGAGTTAAGACAAAATTTAGACCACATTGCATCTACCAATAGCAAAATAGCTAATCAATACAGGTAGGTTTTTAAAGCACATTTTTAAGTTTAAGTAAACAACTGTGTTTTTTTTTTCTTTTCAAAAGAGCTGTTGCAACATGCTTTCAGAAACACTTAGACTTCTGCAGAACTGTCAAAAATATCAGCCTCTGAACTTACAAGCTAGCTTCAACCACAACTTCATGAGCGCACATGTCAACACAGAGAAAGCCTCTGCCTTTTTTTAAACTCTCAAAATACAGGGTGTCCTGACCCCTTAATTGAAGCCTTCCACAAGTATGGGGAAATTTTCCTTCTCCCTTTTGAAGATAAGGCAATAAATACCAGAGGAGAGAACCTACTTGGACACTAAGGTATCTTTTTAAAAATTAATTAATTAATTAGGTACAGGGTCTTGCTAGGCAGCTCAGACTCATAGTGATCCTCTTTCTCAGCTTCCCCAGCATTAGAATTACAGGAGTGCTCCACCACACCGGGTTTTGGCAGTTGGCACAGCTTGTGGTGCTGGGGATCGAACCCAGTTTCTCATGTCTGCCAGGTAGGTGCTTAAACCGCTGTGCTATCTCCTCAGCCCATAAATTCCCTAGTCTTTGCTGCTGGTTCATTTTCCTGTGTCTTGAGTTTGACTTCAAGTGTGGATGAGGTTTTTGTCAAATTCACAGACCTGTGCAAACCAGCACTGGGACTTTGCTGCGTTAAGCTCCTACCTTTCCCAGTAGTTCATAAAGGACACAAAATAAGATGGTGCACAATGCACTGACATAATCTGAGTGTGGTCATTAGTATTTTGACATAAGACACCCAATTTTCCTTTGGATCAGAAGGCCTGGAACAGAAGTAGACACAGGCTTTTCACTGTTACAGACAGATGAAATCATCAGTTGTAGGTAAGACAGGCCTGTCCAACCTGCAGTAATCTTCTCACATCCAAATCAGAGTATTCCTCTAGTTACAGTTCTATAGTAGCATTTCTTTACTACCTACAACAAGATCAGAGTCCACAGTGGGACATTCTGTCATGAAAGGATCAGCTGTGCAAATGGGTGGAGAGGTGCCAATCAAACCAAGAATGGCTGCATGTGGGAGTCATGACTATGGACTAGGGCGACCCCAGATCACACCATCTTCTTGAGCATGTGCTAACTGGTTCAGAAACAACAGAGAACAAGCCCACAATTCCTTGTCTACTTCCTCTGCCTCTGCTCTCCTTCCATTCACCCAGGTCCCACTGACATGTTTCACTTGCCCCAACTAGTGAAATGCTCACTCAGATCCCATCACTCTCTCCAATCTCCCTCTTCAGTCACCTCTTCTCCACCAATTTCCATTCATTCTTTCTTCTTTCCCATTCCCTAAAATGTCTCCACTCACAATGCAGCTAAGTAGTTCTTATTGTGAACAACTGTAACCCCTAAATACCTAACCCTATGCACACACATTTCAGTTCTAATTCTACCTCATGTCGCCACAGTCTAGAGACTCCCTCTCTTCCATTATGTCATTGTTCTAGTTACTCTCTCATCCTTTTCTTCCTCTCATTATCTCTTATCATTATTTTCCTTCCCTTTTTTATGACGCCTTTATGTACTGCGGTATCCTCCACTGTAAGTAACTTTCTCATCCCCTCTTCCCTTGTCACTGGGGCTTCAACCTCCATCTCACTCATTCTCTTGAGCTCCAGAATCATTCATATCTCTGAAAATTAATAACTTCTGAAAGTCAACTAATTCAATTACCAAGATGTTTTCCTTCGGTGTTTTATCTGGGGAAATGCTACCACCATCAGCCAAGAGCTTTTGCTACAGGTCTGAATGGTACCAGCTTTTCATCTCCTTTAGCCCCATCCATCACCAAGCTTCTCAACTTCTCTCCTGACATCTGCTTGCTGGCCTGTTCATTTCCATTTCCTAGCCAATTTCCCTATTTCTTCTTTTCTCACCTCTAATCCTTGCACCTAACGCCAGCCACAGTGTCTTCAGAAATCATCACTCAGTGAATGTCCAGTTCCCTTAGTAGAAGGAAAATCCTAATATATAGGATTATATATTAATATATATTAACATATATATTAATATAAAATTAAGAGGGCCCTGCCCCAGCTTCTTGCTTCTACTTCACACTCTTCAGCAAAAACACGGCCTTTTCAGCTCCTTCCTCCTGCAGCCTCCTTCCTCCCCCTGACTTTGCCTGTGCTGCTCTGTCTAGCATGCTCATCTTCTCTCACTCCTCCCTTCCTGATTCTACTCCTCCTTAAGATCTCAATTTAAATGCTATTTCGTTTGAGAGGCTTCTTTTCCCTCCCCGAACCCTAAGAATCCCAATTACGTTTTCTCATGAAACCTTGTACTTTCCCCTCATGTTAGCTATAACTGGACAATTGGTGATCCATGTGTTTAACAGAGAGCTTGTTGACATTGCTCAATAGTCTAGTATGGATCCTGGAGCCAGACTGTTCAGACTCAGATCCTAGCTCTTCCATCCTTTATTGTCCTAGGAAAATCACATGCTTCTCTGTGCTTGCGTCTCCATCTGTGGAATGGGCTTAATATGAGCATCTGTTTCATAGGGCCTCTTTGGCCATTAAATTAGATAGCAAGTACCATATGCCTGGCATTTGGCATGCACTAAAT
Source organism: Octodon degus (assembly GCF_000260255.1). NCBI lineage: Eukaryota > Metazoa > Chordata > Mammalia > Rodentia > Octodontidae > Octodon > Octodon degus. Next base: position 3,738,921 of record NW_004524793.1, read on the forward strand.
AAATATTAGGTAGGGAGTCTTAGAAAGTACTTGTCTGCTGAAAGGATGAATATTTTCACACAAAGAAGGGATAATAGCATTTGTCCTGCCAATCACTCAAGATGGATTTAAGATTAAATAAGCTACTGATTTACTAAAAGCATAGGAGGGTTTTTTTTTCAACTTGTGCTAGGCTATAAAAGTAGAGGAATTCCCTTGCTATTTGTGCTTCCAAGATTTAAGCACTCCCTGCTTGAGCAAAACATCTGAATAACCTCAATTATTTTTAGCAAGAATAAAGTAGAAAAAGAGCTGCCTGTTCCATTGTCTCATTTGCTTTTTTTAAAAAGAACTTTTTCTTTTTTTAATAAAAAGCAGAATTTATTCCCACCAAAAAGAGACAGTGTGAGAAATACAAGGCCCCATCCATGGGAGCAGAGAAATCTGGCTCCGCCTTTCCTGTGTAAACTCAGCTTCCCAGGCTGTGGGGCTGACAGCCTGCCTGGTGAGTTACGCCTGGGAAAAAATGGCAAAGGAATGGACTCAAGTTTTCCTTCAAGGGAGCAAATACTATTTAAGCTCTTCCATAGTTGGCCACTAATATATTAGTGCACTGAACCTATGCAGGAATGCATGATCCACGCCCCTATTTAATCAAACTACTTTCTACCTTGCCTGCAATCTGTGCATTTACTCTAACTTAGTTTGGTGCTATGTGAAATAGTATAGCCCTGCTATGGACACAGTTCTAGGACTTTATGGATTCTGAGGGCTGGAAGGCATTGTAGGACTACTGGAATCCAAAAGCTTACTCTGTGAATATTGGTTGTTTTCTTCTTGCTGCAAGGCTGAACCACAGTTCCTGTCCTTCCTGGATGGAGTTCTTGGCATAAGATGAAAAGTTCTGCCCGTGCCCAATAAGCAGATATCTCTGATTGATTGCAAAGCAGGACTCCAGCAAGGGAGGACAGCCTGATGCTGCAGGGCAGACACGGCCAAGGTTTGTGGTTAAAACTGATAAAGCTCAGTGGCAGATGAAAGACAGCAGAGGTAGAATTTTAAGAAAGAAGAAAAAAAATGACACAAGTCCTTCAATCTCATGGGCAAACCACCACTCTTACAAGGCCACAGGTCTTTAATAGGCTTGCAAGACAAAGTGAAGTTTTTGGGGTACAAACCATCACAAACACAACAATTTAGGGAAAATCTAATGATGCTTGTTAACACAATGGATAGGAAGTTAAGTGTCTTATTTCCAGTTCTAATCCCACCATATAAGCCATTTAAGAAGGGGATTATTCAAAATGGAATGATTTACAGTTTTCACAGCACTCTCAAAGTCATAGGTACTCATCAAGCTTGTAACTCAGTGATGCTTTGTTGAAAGGAATATATTTACAACTCCCCACCTTAGCTGGGAAAGTTAGCACAGAGATGCCCCAGACCCTGCACAACAGGAAGTTGTCAAACCAGCTGTGATAAGTTAATATATTTTATTTTTAGTAGAATTTTCAGGAAACAGGACTTCTAACAGGAAATGGCAACAGAACCTCCCTGTAGAATGTCTTTCTCACACATCTTCTCAGGATTATTCTAATGTCTCCACACAAAAGCCCACTTCATTATCTCATGGAATTGCACCTTTCAGAAATCCATCCGTGGCACCCCCTGCTTCTCTGAGATCCAGCATTATGTTTTGCGCTGAGGTCACTCTTGCTCAGGGTGCTTCTAGCAAAAGACTAAATATAAAAGGGCCATTGAGTCAGGACTGTGCCTGGGAGGCGGTAGCCTGTTCTCGTGGCTACTTTTGACTTGAGGACTCCTTAGGTTATGCAACAATCTCAAGTACTCGTACCCAACTTTCTTTCCTTTACTTCTTCCCTGACAGCCAGCCCTATATTTGGAATGAAAGTATGTACAACCACATCAGCCATCCATGCACCACAGCTAACAGGCCCGAGTACTGTGGGGAAATGAACTATGTGGCATTCCTGATCCCAAGCCTGTCAGAGCGCTGTGGGATCAGTGTAGCCCTTTTTTAGATACACATCTCTTTTATATTGATATTTGTCTACCATCACCATTTGTAAATATATATACACACAGATATTAGTCAAAAGTCTCTAGTTGGAAAAATAAGAATGCAATGAACTCGTCCATGTGGATAAATAAAAAAGTCTCAAAACTAACAGAATTTCTAATGTTTAAATATATTTGAAGATTAACCATCAAAAGGATTTTTGGTTTGTTTTTAAAAAGTAAACTTGTTAAAGAAATAAATGCCTTTCTCCTGAGGCTTGCACTCCACATATTATGATGGTGTATGTAGGAATTCGCACACATTATTGCTGTATTCTTTAAACCACTTTCCTCCTGGTCCATTACTCTGCAGGGGCAATTTGAGTAGGTATTAATGATGATAAACACCACAGTTTAGAAGATGTTAAACCAAGCTTATCAGAACTCATATAGAGAAGCAAATTAGGCAAACTGATGTAATTTGAGCTAATGAAGTTTGATTCAAAACATCCAGATCAATTAAGCTTCAAATATTTGCTTGCGTTCCTGCTCTGTACTGCAGTGAAGAATTGCTACCTGGAGGACAAGGGCTGGGAACTCTACTTGGAAATAGGATGACAGAGTCATCCAGTGCTTTGCAGGATCTATTCCACAGGCTTCACTCTCTGGGTGTCACATCACACTGAAATGAAGACAAAGCAATGCCTGCATGTAGCCCCGTACTGAGTGCCCCATGGTTTCTGGTATTCCCTAGAACTGGTATTTTGAGAATGTGACCAGCCTTCTGGGTAGAAGCTCCTCCATAAGGAAATAGACAGGAGGTGGCTTCCATGGAATGGTGGAAGCTGGAGCTAAGTGGAACTTAGCTCTGCTTTTGCCAAAACTATACTTCATATGCTGGGGTTTGGGTGTCTGCTTTACTTTGTTTCTTGAAAGAACACTGAAGACCCATATTGAAGGCTTGGTCATCATGATGGCACTAGCAACAGGTGGTGGAACTTTTAGTATTGTATGAGAGACCCCTGGATTCCTAGACTGTGACTTTGAAGGGGATTTAGGAAGCCCTTTTTTCCTTTTTTGTGCTGTGCTTATGAGGTGAGCTACCTCGCTACAAGCCCAAATCAATGAGTTTGATTGATTGAAGACTGGGACTTCCAAAACTTTAAACCAAAATAAGTATTTTTCTTTATATAAGTTGATTACCTCGGGTATTTTGTCTTAGTGACAGAAAGCCAACAAATAACACCCTAATGTACAGAATGAGAGAATGTACACTGGATAATTTCTGTTAGTCTCTCAGGTTCTCCATTTCAAGCCAGGTCTTCTTGCTATTGGCCAGGAGGTGCTAAGAGTGGGGGTGCATGTGTGTGCTGTTTGTGCAGGCATAAGTAGACAGTGGCAAATGCACATGGAAGACCTAAGGTAGGAGGGCGGAACTCGGAAGACATACGCAGGCAGGTCACATGCTAGATTTGAATAATCTTAGCCTCTGTTGCACATGTGCCTAATACTATTCTGAAACTTAACTTGGGCCACTGTTTGATATAGTAGTGGCAGGTGAAGCCTCTCACCTCACACACATCTGAGAACACTGGCCCTTCCATGTTTGGCCCACCCACACACTGAAGCTGAAGGTATCAGATCTACCACCGTTCCACTTGCAATCTCCCTATGTCCCTTACCATGCAGACACCCAGTGTTCAAATCGTGCTCTCAACTTCCCAGACGTGCTTGACATCCAGAGAAGCAGCCTCTGGGCACTTCTGGAGCATAAGTTCCCTACTACTGCATACTTAGTTAGCTATAAAATATGCATGCCCTAGAGGCATAGTATATAATTCTTATTGTTATGAAAACTATGCAAAACAAGTACTAAAATCATATCCATGTGAAAAAGAAAACAGTAATTTTAATTTTCCTGCCACACCCGAGTTTCATCTTGTGTTTCTCTTGGGTGTACACATAGAATGATATTTATATTTATACCATTTGTATCAGAGGGATTTAGGGCTAAGTCTGAACTCTACTCCTTGCTGTCTGTGGGCAAGAAAGCTAAGCCTGAGTCTTCTTATCTTTAAGGCGATGATACATTTCCTTCCAGTACTGTAACTGTGTTCAACATCTAAATATTTTTACCCCACTTTAGAAAAGTTTTGTTGTCTCATTTATTCACTTCTGCATTAAATTACGTAGCCTTCAAATATTTATTTAGCACAACTGATGTTTTAAATATTGCTCTGGTGGAAGGGAACATGACAGGACTAATGCAGCAAGGTGCTTGCCCCGGTGGAATTTATATCCTGTGGTGGAGACTGAACAAATAAGTGTGTTGCATTATGGCAAGTAGTGAGTGTTCAGTTTATAAAGATATAAAAAAATAAAATTTTATGAATAGGAGCGAGGGAAATTTTAGATTGGGTGACCAGAGGTCCTCACTGAGGGGTGACATTTACAAGTACTTGAAAAAAACTGGGGGAAAAAGCCATCCACAGAATTGAATATCAAATATAGCTGAGAGTACAGGAAAGAAAAAGACAAAGGTAGACAGATGGATAAAGAAAATGTGGGGTACACGTAATGGAGTACTATCTTGTTACAAAGAAAGATAAACTTGAATTATTTATAGGGTAAATGGATGCACAGTAATGTTGTGTGAAATAAATCAGAAACATAAACTTAAACATCATATAATTTCTACTATATGAGAATGCAAACTGTAAATACACAGCAAAATAAAAGCCAGATAATAAAAACTAGAGAGACAGATTTTGTTCAATGGGATGAAAATCAGAAGAAGGAAGAAGGGGTAAGGAGGTGAAGGAAAGGTAAGGAGGTGAATGAAAAAGGGAACTGGGGTGTACTCTATCTACTACCAACTCCAGCCCAGGTGTGCAAACATCTACTACAAGCACATACTACTAAAAGATAAATAAATAAACATGATGATAAAAATTGAACAAGAAGGCAGATACTGATGATTTATTCACATTATCTTACTTCTTTAATTTCCAGGTTTCAGTGGGGAAATAGATTGGCAAGAACCCAACAGAATCTGAGGTAAAAACACAGAGACCAAAAAGTTCAGGTAAAATTTCAAGAAAATTTTCATAGAGGGAAGCAGAAATATGGAGAGATTGCTGAAGGGAGTGAAAGGTTTAGGAATTCCTGTCTTTTGTTTCTTAGGTGAGAGACAATTTAGAATGTTTATGTTGGTGAGAAAATCCAGTAGAAGGCCACCTTTCATGGAAAGATGACAAACTGATGTGCGGATGTCTGTGAACTTTGTCATAATTTGTATTAGAAATTTTACATTGATAGTATTTGGTCATATCATTGGCAGAAATACAAGGAAATATATTATTAAAATTATATCATGTTGGCCCAGGGAGGTATCTGAGCAACATAAGCAACTGCCTGGCAAACGCAAGGTCCCAAGTTTGATCTTTGGTACAAAAAAAAATTAGACCATGATAACTATACCCCTGCTCCAGTTTCCTGAGGGCCTTGGAGGTCCACCTACAAGCAGTATCAAATAAGAATTAAAATTAAACTATCACTCTACTAATGTTATTCAAGTGCCCAATACACGAGGCCAAATTTCTGATAATAGTTGATTAGGATCTTACAGCTTGGATTTCTTGCCCAAGGTGCAGATCCAATTAATGGAATCTTAACCTATCTAGGAAACTGCAGGAGAAAGGTAAGCTGCAGAAAGTGTTGGCCTTGAGTCAACTAATACATCCTTGTAGAGTGAAAGAGAGCAAAGGGACAGAAACTGTGCTGGTTCCATGTTGGAATCTCCCGTCCATTAATCCTTGTAGCCCAGGCAATCTCTTGAGTTCTAGTCATTCACATTAGTAATTCTGAGAGCAGGAGCAGAGTTGACCAGGCCATCCAAATTCTCTTCACCTTATGGAGGTAGTGGGTCAATGACTGCGGAGTACTTGGGTTTATTGAACTAGAGACCTCTGAAGACCCAAAAGCATGGTCTTAATAATGAAAGATTCAGAAATCAAAACACTGAGTTTAGAGAAAGTCTAGTAGTCCTGTTCCTATCTCTCACTCCCGTTTTGCTGATTTGCACAAAATTCAAGCTCTTTAGAGGATCTTTCCACATTCATTATACATGGAGTCATTATAAAACCCCCAGGAAGATCTCTTATATCTATTCTCTTCTTTCCATTTGCTTACATGAACATGATTTTTTTTTTTTTTTTTTTTTTGTATTTTTAGGTCAGAGTCTATAGGGTATTCAGGGTCTCACTACTAGATCGAACTCATAGTGATTCTTATGTTTACAGCCTCCCAAGAGCTGGGATTTAAGGTGTGCCACACCACTCAATTGCCATGTCAGCGTGCCCAGGGGGCGGGGCCAGCATGGCCTGCCCTGGGATTGAACCCCCAGCCCCTGCGTCTGCTTGCAAGCACTTTAATCTGCTGAGCTGTTTGACCGGCCAATACTTTGTTTTTCAAATAGCCCAAAACTATCAAAACACTTGATTTTTATTGCAAGGAAAAGATAAATGCACTAGAATCCAGTGACCATGCTTTTTGGGTAGCTCAAAGGGAATTTCATAATTCAGAATTAATTAGACAATGAAAGAGAACATGAGGCATATTTTAGTGTATTAATTCATGCCAAGTTCAAATTCATTCCTTCTCTGTTACCCAGTGTGAATAATTATGCCATTAATCCAAGACAGGAGGGGAGCTGTTATGACAGCAACATATTTCTGAAGTAAATAAAGAAAAATGTCACCTCTCCATCAACTAATGCTCTGAATACAACTACATAGTAATAGTTTTATTTATTTATAGGGTATAAATTCTCTTGGGCTAAATAAACTACGAAGCAGCAAAATGCTAAAGAAAATAATAGAACTTCTCTGCTAATTGTGAAACAAGTCATTGGACAAGAAGAATGGCCAAAGCAAAAGATTGAAAATTAAGGAGCACTTGAAAGTGGACTCAAAGGAAGAAGTGACATGTAACTTATTCATTTTTCCCTCCCCTCCTTCTGCACACAGTTCTCCCTCTGAGGTGTGGCCATTCTGGGAGGAAAGGTTTAATGTACATTTAACCATCCTGAATGTGAGCCTTGACTGCACACATCCTTTTCTGTCAAGGCAAAGTTCAATGTGTACCTTTCTCCACTTCTGGGTTCCCTTGCAGTTCCTGTGCAGTTTCTGGGCATAGATATACTGGTGGATCTCTGTGGTTTCCCATCCACACCCTCTCAGGATGGATCCACAATACACAGAGTGGTTTTTGTGAGACTTTTCAAGCTTCACAGCATGGAAGAAGAGATTAAGAACAAATTTAGGGGCCCCTGCTATGGAAATGAAGTTTCACATTTTCTCTGAAATCAGAAGGATCAGGCTGAATACCCACCACACCAGCCCTGGACGCCTGAAGTCACAGAAGCAGTGGGAGCGCAGTCCTCACTGCCCTGACACTGGTGCTTCTGTAGTACCTCTTTAGGCTCACACACAAGCCCATCATCCCTCCCAGCTGGAGCAGATGAAGATCCTACAGTCGCAAAGTCCAGGAGGCTGAGCTAGGAGATGGGCCAAGGTCTTCTCAATAGGACCTGGACACAGCCCAATGTCCAGAACACACGAATTCAGTGCTACACTGAGAAAATAAAGCCCTCCCCGGCTGCCTCTCATCCGGTCTCTACTTGACCGGAGAATGTCACATCACTTCTTTAAACACCTGTTACCTGAATTACAGGCTGTGGAGCAGTGAACTGGTCATAAAATGTGTGGGGATAAAGGGGTTAAGTATAATTATTCCTGGATTTGGGCAGTGAAACTCAGCAGGGTTAATGCTAAGGGAGGCGATAAGAAGGGGATAGGGGTTGCAGGAGTGAGTAAGCCAAAGCTCTACTTTGTGCAGCTGTGTACGTTGTGTTGCGTGTGTTGCACATATGGGGAGAACTGGGAAGGCCAGTTAAGGTTCACAGAAAGATCAAGACCACAGTTAGCTGTTTGGGTGCTTTGGGACTGAAATTAGATAAAAACACATGCATTCTCTTGAGTATCTTTAAAGGACAATGGGAGCGTGGGTATGAAAGAACTAGATGCTTCCTCTGAGTCGCTATATCAGCTACATAAGCTCCTTAATACTGTAGCTTAAGGAAAAAAAAAAAAAAAAAAAAAAAAAA
>NW_004524793.1:3747184-3774920 GCF_000260255.1 Octodon degus
CTCTTCGTGTACTCATTGATTTTCTATTACATAAATTGGATGATGCAATTTTAAAGAATATGTGGGGTTTAAACCACGTAAAAGTACTATTATTTGAAAATAAAATAACCTGGTAGTAATAGTTTTACTTTTCTTAAATTGCTCCTTCACGTGAAGAAAAAAAACATCCGTCGGTCGGACACTAGAGGGCGCCCCGTGGACGTCAATGGGTGCGGAGCTGCTAAGCGCTGCGGCTCTGACTTCCGGGACCTCCTGCCCGGCTCTTTCCAACACCTAAGTCGGGACTCTGGGGACAATGGATGAGGGAGGGCGTCCTGCACGTGACCGTTTGGTCAGGAGACAGCAGACAGGATTTTTCCCCAAAACAGCAGTTTGTCTATAAAGGAGACAAGAGCCAGACAGAAAGAAAGGGAAAGTTAAGAGAAGAGAAGAGGAAGGGGGTGCAAGTGCATGAAAGAGCTGCCCATGATGAGGCGCGAGGGCTCCAGAAAGTCAGGTCTGGAGGGGCCATTTTTGCAGGACTTTGTTTCCTCGGTAACAGCTCACTGGAGGTAGAGTAGAGGGCTTTCTAGGGTTCTGCATCTTCCACAGTGTCTTCGTTGTCCCCTGTGTCACCTTCATCAAGCGCACAAGACTGCTCCTCCCCCTCCTCCACAGCAGGCAGGCTGCATCCCAGGGCGAGCTGCTCGGGCCTGAGCCCTCAGAAAGTGCCTGACCCCACAAATGCGATGTTCTCCCAGACGCACCTGCAATAAAGTTGGATTTAAAAATGAAGCTTAGTAAGAGGATGAGAATACAACTAATAATAAAATAGAAAATGTATACTACTGTAATAAAAGTTATATAAATCTTAAAAATTATTTGTGGGATTGTTTTGTGTGTTTGATTTCGCACCGTGGTTGACTGCCAGTAAGCAAAACCATGGAAAACAAACTATGGAGAAAGATGACTGCTGTGTGACCCTATCAGAGGCCTGCTAAAGGACACTTCATGCCCCACCTCCTTTCACAAGAGTCTTCTTCCTTACAGTCCCTACTCTGTGTCCCTACTCGCTGTGAAGTAAGAACAGAGAAAGCTACTGTGTCACATGGTATGCTCCAAGTAATATACAAGACACAGTAAGAATTGAAGATGTAACAATTATAGCTAGTCTTTTGATTCCAGCTTCTAAAGGGCCCTGGGGATTATATTGCTTTTCCCAGTGTTCTTTAAACAATTAAAAAGTGTTCCTACAGTTTCAAACTGTGAATGAAGACTAGAAAGTTTACTATCATACAGATTTGGATTTCAGTCCTGGCTGTTCTTGCTCACTGGTCCATGATTTGGGGCAATGTTTCTAAGCTCTGTTGCCTTTTCATATTTGAAATAAAAACTAGGAAAGCACCATGTCAGAGGTCTCTTATAAGGGTTGCAAAATAAATAAATAAGGTATTGTTTGTAAAGTTCACAGTATCTTGTCAATAAACAATGTTATGTCAGCAAAAGGTGATATCCTTAATCGAGGGCTTACAGTAATAGTAGAAACATGGAGACAGGCTGTGGACAAAGGAGCTAAATATGTATAAATGACTTAGAGCCATGATAATCAAAGAATGCAAAGTAAGGCAATGTGACAGTTCTTTCCTGTCCCTTATGTAGTTCCTCAAATGCAGCCTCCGGCCTCCCTCAGCCATCTAAGTCAAACACTCAGACACTGAACCAACTATATCTTCAAATATGGGACAATTTCAGGGTCAAATGATTATAAACTATTAAAAAAGTAAGAATTCACAAGTCTACACTGACAAAATCCAGTTAATGTCTGAATAAGGAAGAAAGAAGGGGAGGTTTTTTCTTTTTCTTTACAGGAGAAAGCCAACTAATAATAAAGGATGACAATTAGAAAATTGCTCTCTGTTCATCACCCTAATTATAAATTTTTTTAAGAATGAGACTTTGTCCTTAATAAAAGATGTTTGAAGAGGGACAGAATATTGCATAGTATCAAAGTATCTGTCTAAAATCATTTTGCTATATTACTGGGGAACCCTGGAAGGTATAATCTTACTAGGCAAAGGAAACATTGCCAGGGACAGGGCCCAGGAAAAGCCTGAGCTCCTGCTGAGCTGCTTATCCTCTCTTGGAGGCATCCAAGCCCATTCTCAGGATCTGACCTTAAGGAGCTAGGGCACACCTCAGGCAGAGAGCCAGTCTGCAAAGTAAACTGACCTACACTTTTTACATTCCAGGATGTAAAAGGCAAAGATGTAGAAACGCTTCCTGATTAAAGGAAACTAAACAGAAAAAGATCATGAAATGCAGTGCATGATCTTCGACTTCTGTTTATAACGTGGTTGGGAGGTACCATTCGAACAAAAAGCAGAGAAATAAACAGGTTGCATAGATTATATAATAACATCGTAATAATGTTGATTTCTGATTTTAACAATGATAATGGGCTTTGAAAAGAATCTTTTCATTTTAAAGAAACACAAGGCAATATATCTGGAAATTACTTTTAAGTGAAATAAAGAGAAGATGGAGGAGAGAGGAGAAAGAGAAGGGGAGGAACAAAAGGAGGAAGAGAAAGAGAGGAAAGAGAAAATATTGACAATTACAATCTTGGTAGAGGCTATCCAGAAATTCAACTATATTATGCTTGCAATTTTTCTATTATCCTGAAATTATGTACAAACAATAATCCCATTTTGAAACTTATTCCTCTTTTTCATTACTTCCGAAATGCAGTTGATCCCTTAGTCCCTATGGTTCCTTCTCCTCAGTATCCTGACAACCCCATCACTTCTCTTCATCTCCACAGCTACATCCTAGAACAAACTACTCCATAACCATGACTAACAAAAAACAAAGAAAAACATGGCAAGTGTCTTAATGAAATGTTCTCAAATACTGTCCCTTCCTAATATCCCTTTAAATCAACACTATATTGAATACTTTATTAATAAAAAGGGAGTGCCATACTCTTAAGTGTAATAGATCAGAGAGCTGTGTAGAAAAACCACACTGTTTCTCTACTGTGAGAAACCAAACCTGTGTATAGGCCCAAAATGCACAATAGATATTGTGAAATAAAATGCAAACTTTCAAATGGAAAGGAAATTATGGAGGGAAGAGGGATCAAGGAAGGAAGGAAGAAAAAGATGAGAAAAGAAATAAAAGTGGAAACAAAGTTTTTTATAAATAAGGAGGGGAAGAGGGATTGAAGTGAGGGGAGGGGGATGCGATAAAAAACAAGACAGATCATGTATGGTTACAAAACCCTATGATGAATGTGAACATTATGTATACATAAAATGTACCAATAAACTTAAAGTTTTAAAGGAGTAAATATTACATTATAAACTATATTATGTCATTATATAACATATTAACATTATATTATAAAATATTATAAAGAACTGCAAAATGAAACAAAATAGGACAATCCCTACATGGACAACCCAAGAGAAGCTACAAAGTATTGGAAGTAATTCTACTTAACAAGATCAATATACAAATCAATTCCTGCACAACAGCCATCGAGGATGTGTATTTTTTAGCTATCGCACAGTAACAAGAAAATTACAGAATTCCTAGAAACAAATCTATCAAAGTATGTAAAATATCTACAAATTAAAATAATGACATCTTGTAAAATATAAAGGAAAACTGAATAAATAGAAAATGTATAAAATACCAACGGATGGTGTAATTGTTCTGATAATTCTGAGAAATCTATTCACCACTTTTTTGCTAGGAAAGTTCACAATTTGGGGAGAGAGGAAAGTGAATATGTTTTGCTAGATTTTCTTGCAAATAGGCATAATTCTTACAATGTTCTGACTACTGAGAGATAAAAAAAAAACATGGAGATAACTCTTTTATTTGTTTTACTTTCTGGATGAGGCCTCCCCACTCCCATCTTCCTCTTTCCTGATAGAAGTCAGATGTGATGTCCAGAGCAGCCCAAGCCATCCCGTGACAAGGATGCAAAACTTAAGCATAAGGATGAAAATCAGTATGTACAAAAATGACCAATACATTGAAGACAAGCACTGCCCATTCTGGACTGTTCCTTGCTGGCTCTCTTGCCATGTGACTAATTTCAAGTCTTTTTTTATGTTCTTTTTTTTTTAATAACTCTTATTGTTTGCCCTATTATAATTCAGGTTTCTCTTACTTGGATCCAAAGTACACTTAAACATTACAGGTAGAAGCACTCAACATTTAAGGATATAAGTTTCTTTTCCCAAATTAATTTATAACCAAGTAGATAGATATAATCTTACTCTGGCTGAGGAAAAAAGAAACGGCTGTTCTTTGTGGAGTTCTGTGAAATGACAAACAGGAAGCTACCACATCCGGTTCTGGCCTCTCTTAGGCTTTTGGTGGGGCTTCCAGACACCTAGAGGTTACATGGTTTGCTCAGTGCATGCACTGCTGTCTCTGCTAGCTCCCTTTGCACGTGGACTGCAGGGACAGCCCGCCCCAGGCCGCTGGGCCTCCTTCTCCCACCACCTAGACTTGTGCTCCGTTTTGACAAACAGCAGGATATTAGGAGTTTCACTAGAATAGCTCCCACTTCAGGGCCAAGCATACACTCTCAGAGTGCTTAGGGTGGGGAGCAGGGGAAATGGGGGTGGCAGGAAAAATTTGGCTTTCCTGGCCCACCTCAAGGTGAGAAAAGAGGTTAACCTTTCAAATAAATAACCTTCAGATTCTGGTCACTCTTGAGGGGCTTCTGGGAAGTGATTCAGTAAGAGCCCTATTTCCCGCCCACCCCTGCGATCAGCAGCTGCAGCCACAAGAGTTACCTTTGCTTCTCTGGCCTCTCTCTCCCTTACTAGAGCAAAAGTTTCAGGTGCCACAATCCTTATCCTTTCCCTTCGATCCCATCATTCCTGAAACTCTACAAAAAGAGGCTCCCCACAAGTGCTTGAAGCAAGTCCTTTCCCAATCCCTGGAATGTAGGTGTCCTACTGGCACCGCCTCCTCCTCCTCCTCCTTCCCCTATAGCCCAACAGAGCCTGGGAACTGCGTCAGAGTGTCTCAGCACAGTCTGGTAACAGAACTGAAACACCACTTCTCTAATGTCCTGTGCATTGACACAAACCACCAAGACCCAAAAGGATGCTGTGTTTTCTTTGAAGTTCTTCCGGCCCTGGTACATTACTGTGCCACATACCATTACACTACATCTTTTCTCTGTGTTCTTAGGAACAAACTTTGGTTTTTTTTTTTTTTTTAAAGTAAAAGAATTTTATTTTATTTTTTTTTCTTTTCAAAGTTTTATTGATAAACATATAGCAATGAGACAGTTTCAAATCAAATCGCAAGTACAGTTTCAACAAATAATACACTGCATATATTCTTCTTAGTGGTTAATTGCTGTACAAGATGCAGACTTGTGATCCTACTTACAAACACCCTTAGAAAAAATCATTTTATTCATTAAGAGAATGCAACTATATATCTATCCCAACCACTTTGAATACACAGATACAAAATGGACATTCATAGTTATACCCCAATTTTTTTAAGTTCTGTTGTTGAATATTATAGGTGTGTAAACTCAGCAAAATATTCTAAAAGAGTCCAGTAGCCCATAATAGCATTGGGTCTTCTGTTTAACTGGCAATGTCAGAAATTATTGACCTGAGTCCCCCACAGCTCAACATAACAACATGGCTTTACTTCCTATATTTCATCTTCATACTTTTCTACTGGATGGTTAAGACCAAGGTAAAGCAGGACCTGTGCAACAAGAGTTGTAGCTTTTTGGTCTGAGAAGGTCAGTGAAATGCCCTCAGGATTTATCCTAAGATCCTGTACCTCAGATTGTAGAACCTTTGTCAGTGTCAGCCATGTGGATGAGTCACGGCCAATGCTTGGCCAATGTGCTCTCTGTGAAAGCCTGACAGAGTGTCTTCTCCCCATGTGACTCTCCTTAGGCACACTCTACGTCATCGATCACTTTCCTCTTTGGCCCCATAATCTTCCTGATCAGAAAATTTGGGACACTACCGAGGTACATGACGTTACAGTACAAGTTCTCATATGTCCTGAGTCTTAATTGACCTTAGAAGGCTAGGGCCAAAATGTTGGCTTTCCTTGTAGCCCTCCTTTTTAGGAACAAACTTTGACACTCAACAACAAGGCAGTTCTGGTTGTCCTTTAGTGAAGTTATATGTTCTTTTACTGCCTGTGGCCACTCTCTTCTGGCGGCTCTTCTGGAGCAGATAGCTCTGCTGCCTCCTTGTCTCTAGTCTCTCCTCCTTGGCCCAAGACGAGCTCCAGTTGAATCCTCAATAAATCTCATGGCTTTAGCCTCTCTCCTGGATTCTAGGGAAGTGAACTACCTTGCTGATGGGGCCAGGGATAGAGGTTCTTTCAGTCTGCAGCTCCAATGCTATGGAACTGGGACCCAGTTCCCTCACACATTCAGCTGCCTCCTCTTCCTTCTTTCCTATAAAACCTTAATTTCCCTCAGTCACCTCTTTCAGGACCCACTGCAGCTACTTGAGAAGCTTTTTCTCACCTCTGGACTTTCACTCCTCCATTCAGCCTTTAGGGGACCATTACTGGTATAATGCTGTCACTGTGATATACTGCATGCTGCACAATCAAGAACTGTTCAGTCAGACATGAGAGAAAAATTTAAGTATATAGCAAGTATATTGAAAATAATGAGACACTCCCCATTCCAGAGCAACAAAGCTGCCAATCCTAGAGAACAAATAGTTATCTTAATTGACAAGCTTCACTACTTTTGTTTCTCAGGGCCCTGGTCATTTGTGCAGGCATTTGCCTTTCATGTGTCCCACTCTTTCTGCACCCACCCCCCCAAATCTGAGAACACCCAATAAATACACTGACCTGGAAGAGTTTTTGTCTTTACTCCCAGAGCCTTTACTCCTAAGAGAGTTCTGACTTTTCTGGACACCCAAAAAAATTTTAAAAAAAGAAATAATGAAAATACAAATAATCTAACTGTCCTCAAATAAGCAATTTGTTGAATGAACAGTGGTATACTTACCCACTGAAAACTCAGACAGTGTTTATAAATATTGAGGTGGAAGGAGATTCTCAAAGAGTCCAAGCTCTATGTACAGCCTGCATCAGTCAGTTAGAGGCTTCTTAAAACAACAAAAACAAAAACAGATTTCTTAACATGGATCTCAGCTACTGAACCAAAAGCTCAGGCAAGAGGATGGAATCTTTATTTCTAAAGGTTACTCCAGTGATGTTTAACTTACATTAAAGATAAAAAACAACTATATAAGTATAATTAATTATAAGGGAAATGATCCTGATATATTTTAGGTGAAAATAGTAAGCTAGAATTTACAATATATTTCAATTTTTAAAATAGTATTGCCAAATGTAAATGAGATAAAACTACAATGATGCATACTAAAATATTAGCATTGGTTAATGGTGAGCTTACAACACACTTTTTTAAAATTGTTAAATCCTAAAGATTTTTTTTTGTTGTTTTTACTAGTACATGTTTGTAGTAAATAATGCTTACAGTCCTTAGGGAGGAGTTGGTCCGCATGCAAAACACATTTTAGTTTCTTTATCATCCCCTTCTCCCTCCCTTCCCTGTTCCTCCATCTCTTGATACCCTTCCTCTTTTACAAAAATCTGCCCCTAATTCTCACCATCTAGCTTTTATTTTTGCTTTGAGTTTCTTATACAAGAGAAACTGTGAGATATGTAAGCTTGCGTGTTTGATGTCACAGATTTTAACTTACTCTTTTCACTTTTGTGTGTGTGTGACTTCTAAGTTTCTAAAACATGTTTTTTATGTGCTTAGAAAACCAATAAAAGTTGTTTTGTATTTACAGAAGTATACATAAGATCCATGATGCAGTTTTGATTCACTTGCATTCTGAATTAAAAAAAAACAAAACAAAACAAAACAACCTTGAGAGCTTGTAAAAATGTTGGACCTTCACAACAAGTAAAATTTTTAAAATAGGAACCAGAAATAAAGAGAAAATACAGGTACAAACATGAAATGAAACCAGGATTAAGATTACTATACAAGAATCTGTTGCCCTATACTTTAGTATTTGCTTCTAAAGTGAACTATAAATTTTGTTCTTCCTAATGTCACATTCTAAATAAATATATATGGCAGAGAGAGGGATGAGTCAAGGATTATTTTGAATTTTACCTTAGACAATGACATAAATGTAATTTTTTAAAAAGGACAAATGTTTCATCATAGGCTTGGCTAATTTTCTTTAGGGGATCATTATTGGTAAAATGCTGTCACTGTCATATACTGCATGCTGCACAAATCAAGAACTGTTCAGTCAGACAAGAAGGAAAAATTTAAGTATATAGCAAGTGTGTGAAGAAAGTAATGAGACACTCTAGAGCAACAAAGCCACCAATCTTAGTAACATACAGTTATCTTAATTTGTAAGATTCAGTGCCTGTGTTTCTCTGGGCCAGTGACTCGCTGCTGCAGGTCACCGAGCTCAGTGACCATCCAGGTGCCAGGCTTGCAGTGTGCAAGTCAAGTCCATGTTTAAATACAAACTTGGGGACTTGGTGATAAATGATAAATGGTGATAAATGGTAGTTAACTAAACCCTTCTTCAAAGAAGATACTCAAGTGGCTAACACACATGTGAAAAAAAATATCATCATCATTAAGGAAATACAAATCAAAAACCACTGAAATGATACTCCACACCCACTAGGATGGTTACAATTAAAAACAAATTACGAGAAATACCAAGTGTTGGGCAAGAGTGGCAAGAATTAGCACTGCTCTTGCAACGTAAATCTTACAATCTATCTGTAACATGGTGGGGCAGCTGCAAAAGATAGTTGGATGGTTGTTCACAGTTAGCATTATCATATAACCTGGCAGTTTCACTGTCAGGTATATTCAGAAGAACTGGGTAATTTCAAAAGATTTGAAAAGGAGCATTCACACCAATAAGTGTACATGAAACATTCATAGCCGCACCGTATGTAATCACTACAACCAATAAACACATAAACAAAATGTGGTGTATCCACACAGTGGAATATTATTCATCCACAAAAAGAAATATAGTCCTGACTCGTGTTACAACATGTAGGGACCTTAAAAACATACTGGATTAAAGAAGTCATATATAAAAACTCATGAGTTGCATGATTCAATTTATATTAAATATCCAGAAAATGTGAATATGTAAAAACAAAGTCAAACTTATGTTTTCCAGGAGCTGAGGAACAGGGAATGACTGTTTAATAGATACAGAATTTTCCTTTTCATGTAATGAAGATCCCTTGCAACTAGAGGTGATGATTCCAAAATATTGAGAATGCACTAAACATCACTGAATTGTGAACTTTAAAATGGTTACTAATTAAATTTATGACATGAGTGTTTTACTCCAATTTTTAAAGTCAGAGTCTTTCAGGGTCACTTAGCCATAGTTTTTGGAAGTTACATCTGAGCAAAACGGAGGTTTTCCAAAAGATTCTGTTTAGAAAAGGAGTAAATTAATTAGTTTAGTCCGCAAGCTTGACTTTGATATTGCCTCAGGGCATCCATGTGGAAAGTTCCCGAAATCAGTTAAGATTGCCAGTGCAGGTAGCTTTTTTTTCTTTGTGGGGGGGACCAGGGATTGAACTCAGGCCCTTGCACTTGCCAGGGAAGCACTTATTCCACTGAGCCACTCTCCAACACTTGCTTATGGTCTAATACATAGTCTCAGTGACCTAACAATGTAAACAATAACACAGACAGAATATGTAAAGGCACAAGAAATAGTATTTATATGCATTCATTTATATATTTCTTCAAGATAAAAAGTTGATAACATTGGTCACCTCTTAGGAGGATAATTGGTAACTAGAAGATAAAGCCATGGAGCAAAAACTTCCCCTATGAATTTCTAAGACTCTTGATATTTGAGCCATGTGAATGTATTGCTTATTTAAAATTTTTAAAACAAAATCATGTCAGGGAGAAAGGTGATTGTCATGCCTTATGACTTCAATATTGATCTTTCTCATCCTACTCCTCTTGCTTTTAGTGTTTGCAGTACCCAGGCATTGCTCTAATGATAAACTTTTTCTACTAAGTGCTATACCATCCTACTTAAGCTTATATAATATCAATAAATGGTGCTGCAAAATGTAAAAAGAAAAAAAAGATTGCCAGTGCAGAGCTGAGAAGGACGAACTGCAGCTGTAGCTTCAGCAGTCTCACACTGGAGATGCGTAAGTGTAGCTTCCCTTTGCAGCCCCTTAGCGTAAATGTTGGGAAATAGAAGCCCCAGGGGAGCAGTCTCTTCACTGACCCTGGTAAAGTCTTTTCAGACTTCTTAGAGTGTGCGATTTACAATTCATTTATCACTTTTAGTGAAAGTGGAGTATGATGTAGAAGTTCTACACCTAAGGTTTGCACCCAGACACCTCCTCATCAGCTTTTGTCTTTCTCTGCCTGACAAAGTGTGAAGAATGCTTCACCCTTCTCAGCACTGATTCAAGACGTTTGTGGTGTGCTGAGCAGAAAGATCACTTGTAGCTGATGTGTCACAGAGGCGATGTGATGTTTGGCTGGAAGAGAGCCACGTCATAATCTTTCTCCAGATCTTTTCTACTAATTAACTGGAAACAAATTTCAGGGTCTAACTAATATTTAAAATGCTATTTTAAAATACAATAAGCCTTGATAAATATTTAAACTAGATGAAGGGTGTGTGAATATTCGTTGTACTATTTTGTCCATGTTTTATATATTGAAATATTTATAACAATTTTAGTGGAGTCTGCTATTATGGTAAGTTAGCTCCCATATGAATTTACTAAGCACCAGTTTTGTTCAAGGCTGATGGTGGTGAACCTATGGCATGCATCTTGCTTTTCTTTTCAGACAAAAGATGTTAATGCACTAGCTATTTTTCCTAAATTAAGGTACCTCACGTCTAATTCCAGTGTTGGGCCTCTGCAGGAAATAAATGAAGTTTGGGCTTCAGTTTAGGCACTCAGTCTCTAAAGGGTTTGCCATCACAGGCTAGGCACTAAACTAAGATCTTCACACTTGATTAGTGTCCGCAGGATGGACCTCTTTGGTGGTGGTTTCCTTTTCTAACCAATAGACTATACATTTGGTTGCAATAAATAATGTTATTCAGTAGAAAGATAGTTAATAATTAAGCTTTGGGTTAATACAAAGTCAAGGTAAAGTTTTATATAGATTAGATTTGAAACACTCTTGTAAGCTAAATAGTGCCCCTCTTCAAAAGTTAAAATGATTAAGGACAGTACGAGAGTTGCCTACACATTTCTGAAAGACTAGTACATAGAGGAGACATTGTAGGTCTAGCATCTACAAAACAGGTCAACTTTATTTACTTGGCTTAACATGAACTTATAAAGTTCACCAGTGTCTGCATCCTAATGTTAGACTATGGTTAGTACTACTAAATTCTCTAGGAAATGTCACTAGTATATGCTAAGCTCTACGTATGGTATTTCACATACCTTATCTCATTTGATCATTTTAACAGTCCTAGAGACCAAACATACACATAAACAGCTCAAGTAATTTAAATAGCTTGCCTTAATCACAAAGTTAATAATCAAGCTAATATTTAAACTTAGGTCAGATGATGTCCAAACATAACTTTTGTCAACAGAATATGTTGCTTCAGGGAATAAAACACTCTGGAATTTACATCATCTATCTTTATATATGGTTTGTTTTAATGTGTAAATTTTCACATAAGCAAATATATTAACATTTTCCTCTGCATACTGTTTTGTGTGTGATAAAGGAAATTTCTTCATGCTAAGTTTGTAAATAATTCTATATTTGGTTTTAGACTTATAAAAATTTGTTTCTTGTATTCATATCTACAGCTTTACTTTCTATTTGTTAGTCATATGAATTAAGGATGTAATTTAATTTTCCCCATGTGAGGAAATACTCATGCAGTGTCATCAGTCAGAATTCACCATTTCTCCACTAGCTAGATGAGGACTTCATTTCTGAACTTCCTACTGACGGTACTAGGCTTTTAATCTCTGTGTAAATACTAGATTTTGAAAGACTTCAGTTTAATAACGTCTGCTTATTGTCTTTTTTGTTTGTGTTATTTTTGGTGAAACCAGGGATTGAACTCAGGCCCTTGCACTTGCCAGGGAAGGGCTTATTCTACTGAGTCACTCTCCAACACTTGCTTATGGTCTTTGAATTCAGATGGTTGATGGGAAAAAATAAAAGAACTGAAATTTTGTCTTAAATCCTGATTATTCATTTCTTATACTGCTCATGGATTCCTGAACATGTGGATATATGAGCATTATGGTAATTACTTGAACATATCAGAAAAGATTCTTAATCTTCAACTATATATTTGCAAGACAACAAATACTAATTCCTCACGAAGTTGTTTCCTGATTAGAAAAGGTCAGATCAAACCATCACGATCTGCTATACCACTTATAACAATATTTGAATGTACTTCTTTAAGTTATGTCATATTATTGAAAAGTAGAAACTAGATCTATGGCCTCTTCATTTAATTCCCACTGCTTTGCATATACAAACTCATAGAGAAAGAAATTAATGCATTCCTTACAAATGAAAAACAATTCAAAGAGTTGGACATTCCATTTATTTGTATGTGACAAAAAATCCTTTCCCTATGGACTAATTCTTCAGTCCTGCTACAGTTTTGTCTCTCAGTATCATGGCGTATAATGGAAAGCTTTTAAATATTCAAGTTTCAAACTATTCAGTCTCTATCTGTGATCTTTATCTGAGGTGCCAGTTTTGCCTAAAATGACTGTAAAAAGACAAAGGTTCTTTCAACAACATAAACTCTGTTGGGGTAGTATATGATTACAGCACTTAACTGTATGCTTGTAGTTTTTGACTAATCACAATGAATTCTGAACCTCAACCCATTCCTCAGTAAACTGCATTTTTTTCCATGACACATTTTCAAAGAGTTATTTTACTTTTCATTAAATTTAGGACATGTAAAGAGCAATGAATGTTTGTTACTATAATTGATTCACGCTATGTTGTAATATCCGGCCTTTATTGAGAAACCATAGTACAGAGGGTTTTCACACATACACTACACCCACCCGGCTCCCCTTATCTGTCTGATGAAGACTTCGTAAGATGTCATCTAGACCCTCTGCTGATTGGTCAGGCCAAAATTCATCTGGAAGCAAAACGCTAGATGATGGATGACACTGATAGAAACCTCATGCATGAGATAACTGTCTTATAGCATCAAGAAAATACAGGAAGGAATTCACATGTAAAAGTGTTGGTGGAATTTGTAAAGATAAAAATTCATTCCTCATGTGAAAAGGCAACATTAGGGGTATGAAGCTGCTTTCCACTTCTACAATGCCATGGTCCTAGAGAGGAAAGTCGGTGGAGGACAGTAAAGGTGTGCAGGAAGTGGGTGGAATATCGTGCAAGTTAAAAGTAAACAAAAGTATTTTTAGGGAAAAATGAGATGAGCTCAAATGTCAGAAATAAAATAATAGAGACAGAGTAAAGGAGAAAAGAAGTTTTATTTCCTAGACTAAGATAAGTGCAAAAGTGCACTTGAGGCCCACACATTAGTCCTAAAAGACTCTTCCAAGCCTTATCTCTGAACAGCACCAAGAACCTTCTGGACAACTTCTCTTTTCAGTTACTCATCCCTCAAATGTCTGCTGAGTATCTACTATGTGCCTTATGAACTATTGGTTTGTTTCTCACTTCCGTCACGCTGACATCTACATATCTTCTGCTTTGCAAATTTTCGTGCCCTACTTATCACACCAGGAGAACATGAGCTCCACATGTGTATCACACTCAAACTGATCTTAAACACACTACAGCACAAAATCATTCTTGACTGCACTTGTCTTCACTGGCTAGATAACTATAAACTGTAAAACAGAGAATGAATCCTTTGAAATGATGAAGGAAAAGACAGCCTCTCTGAGGCCAGTAGTTTCTCCTGCTCACTCTGTAGAATAGAGTTCCAAATCTTCTTTTGCATTGAGGCAGTCATAAATATAGACAGTTCTCCCACTGATGTGCTTTGCCTATAGAATTGATGCTGTGTGAACTTCCCTCAGGGAATTGCAGCATCTACACATGTTCTTTATAAGTTTGAATTGCTTGCTTCCCTCTACCAAAAGAAGTATACAAGTGGAATTCCAGGTTGGTCTCTCAGCTTAGCCTCCCCGTCACAAATTTTTCCTGCATGGGGGATGAGGGTCTGCCATGAGGACACAGAGAGGAAAAAGTTCTTAGCAGAAAGATATCTAGGAAGATTATCTTATATGTACCTTATGACTTTTAATTTTTTTTAAAAGTAAAAAGCAAGCTTCCAGATAAGCTTTGTCACTCAATGCATGGAACCTCACAACTGAAAGGTTTGTCCCTGGGGGGAAAAATAGCAACCACTGTCTTTAACAAAAAAATGAATTTATTGCTTTTGAGGCAAGGGAGACCAAAAATTATTTTAAAAAGAAAACAACAGAAAGGAAGGAAGGAAAGAAGGAAGGAAGGAAGGAAGGAAGGAAGGAAGGAAGGAAGGAAGGAAGGAAGAAAAGAAGGAAGGAAAGAAGGAAGGAAGGAAGGAAGGAAGGAAGGAAGGAAGGAAGAAAGAATGAAAGAAAGAGGAAACTGAAGGGAAAGAAAAAATGAAAAAGGAAAGTCAACTAAGAAGAGCTCATCTTATATCGAATTTGTGAGATATAAAATGCAAACATTAATGCCTTCAGAAGTGAAGATACTTTGGGATCACCTGGGTTTCCACTACAGAAGCATGCATGCTGGTACGGGTTTTGAGCTGGTAGGCTTATCCACACCACTCTCTGAGCTGCCACTCAGGAAGCCCAGTTACAGGCCTTATAATGCACTGTTTCATTCAAGTCCAATAATGGAAAAGCAACACAGTAGGAAAAGAGTACAGACTGAGAGGGGAAGAAACAATAAAGGGAGAGGTCAGATGATAGGAGCACGTGATAAAGAGAAAGAAAGAACAAGAGAATGACAGAATAAGACAAAATGAGAAAAAGAAAGAACAAGAAAAATGGAATGGATGAGGGACAGCAGAAAAGATAACGGGAGAGGGCAGGATATGAAGAGGCAAGTGAGGGCTTGCTTAGTCATGGAAAGGGTATTTATCATGAAGGTAGAGAGGGATAGAGGTCCTGCCCTGAGAACTAAATCAGAAACCTTTCCAAAGGAGAGGAACATAAATGTGTTATCTATAGGGAATAGAATACCAGGAACCTAGCTCTTCTTTCTGAATTTTGTCAAAACTGAATAGAACTCTTGAGCCCAAACTGACTCCAGAAGCTTCTGATTCTGACTGCTGTACATCTGAAGCATGGAGAAAAGCCAAAGGCTTTTAGCCAGATTCCTTCACATTGACCCTTCTCACATGGGACTGACCACACCTCAACACACTGCTTGATAGCAATTTGTAGGTGTGCCCTGCCAAGGGTGGTAAGCAAGGCCTCTGGACTGTTACCTCCCCTGAACAAGAGATGCCAGTTGCACGGACAAAACTGATCACAGCATCAGAGACCAGGAGATGTGCTTCAAAAAGACAAAAGAGCCCCTAAGGCTGAAGCCTCTGCACATCTCTTCCCCAGTGCACTCTTTCCTGTGGTCCTCTCTGGACAGCCTCCCTTGTTAATGCCTCTGACTTCACTGAGAGGATCTTGTCCAAGAGAGAACTGGAGGGAGAATCCTAGCAGAGGAGCAGCCAGCAGAAAAGTGTGGGAAAATTGGAGTCTGAGTCCTGGGATGAAATGAGGAGTAATTAAAAGGTTTCAGTATGTTTTAAGGATATTGTTTATCAGGGTAAAGAAATTTCTCTTCATTTGGTGTGCAAAAAGGTAATGTTTGTTAATGTGAGCATATGTTAAATTTTATGAAATATTTTTATATATGCTGAGGTGATTTTATAATTTCTTTCTTAAACCTGTGTATATAGCAAAGCATTTTAATTGGCCTTTCTTATGTCAATTGACATCTGTATGCTTGGTGTAATTTCAATTTGTATATATGTACTAATCTTTACATACCATCAGACTAACTCTGAGAGTAGATTCTGTGTGTAGGATTTTTGTGTTTTCTTATGTTTTTTGTGTATGTCCAGGTTATGCCAGGCTTACAAAATTACATTTTAAAGTTCTTTTCTCTCTGTTTTGTGGAAGAGTTTGTAGAAAAAAATCTTTTCTATTTATGAATTTCTGTAGAAATTAATGGCTATGTCAGTTCCCTACATGGAAAAAAAACTTTGACTGTTGATGCAATTTCTTTGATTACCTAGCATCTCAACTTTGCAATTTCTCCTTAGTTATGCAGCGACATTTCTATAATGTATAGAATTTCAAATGTATCAGTATAAATTTTAAGTGTGTTGATTTAGTTTCTGAGGGTCTACAGTAGTTGTATAAATATTTCTTTTGAAATTTTTGGCATAAAATGTTTATGCCTTCTCACTTTTTTCCTAATTAGCTTCTCTAGAGATTACTCATCTTTAATAGATTTTTTCAAATAGCTTCTTTGTATTATTATATTTCTACTGCATGCCTTGTATTTCATTAACTTTTGCTGTCTCATTTCTTCTTCCTACTTCATATCATGTATTAATTTTAGTTTGTTAAAATATATAATAAGCTCAGTAATTTCAGTTTTTGTGATATTTAAAATTTAAGATCAAAATTTTCTGTACCTGTTTTAGATATATTCTGCAATGTTTAACAATTATCATGTGCAAACATTATATATTTTTTAAAAATTATTCAGAAGCTAATAACAAGTTATTTAAAGATATATTTCTTTTCTCTAAAATTATGGGGGGCAGGGAGATGGCTTAGAAGAATAAGCTATTGCCTGGCAAGCACAAGGCCTGAGTTCAGTTCCTGGTTCTGCAAAAAAAAAAAAAAAAAAAAAAAAAAAGATTTTCTGCTTATTTAAATGATTTGTTGCTTGCTTATGCAATGTGCAGAAAATATGTCAAAGATTTGCATTTTGGGAATTTCTAAAATTTCACTTTATGGGACCTTTTAGGGATGAGGGCAGTGGTGGCAGGAGTAGAGCTATGAATTTGGAGCCAGGTTGGGTATGCCTTGCATTCAACACCAGCTTGCATTGTGTAGCAAGACCTTGAAAAAAAAAAAAAAAACACGAGGGTTTTTTTCTATTTAAGTAAAATCAGAGAGGTATTAAGTTGGAAGTGTGGTAAGCAACAGAGACAGCTTCTCTGAATATGACTGGCAAGACCCTGGAATAGAGCAATGTGAGGAAGACAAGAGGGAGGGAAGTGGTCCCTTGAACTCAAAAGGATATGAGTTGCAACTTGAAGCCCATAGAGAGAGTAAAGGGAAAGCATTTAAAGAAGAGGAAGGAGGGAGCCCCCAGCAGCTTCTCTCTGAGATGGGACTCACCCTGTAAGACAAGTGATCCAATCCTCTAGACACGTGATGCAATAATTCAAGTGTCCATTCACAGATGAATGTAAGAATTATGCTTCAGATTTAAAATGTTCACACAAGGAACTGGATAATAGACATCGTATAGTTTGTATGGGGATCAAAATAATATTCCAAGTGAAAGGAGCCAGACACAACAGGTGGCAGATGATTCCATTCTTATGCAATATTCAGAATATGCAAATTAATAGTCAAAAGATTAGCAGTGCAGTGTAGAGGAAGGTGATATAAAGGAGAAATGGGAAGTAATGTTTAATTAGTACAAAAAGTTCTAAGGTACTACAAAAATTTTGAAACTCTACATACATATTTTGACAGTGCTAAATGCTACTGAACTGTATGCTTTAAAATAACTACACATATATTATGTTAACTTCACTTCAGGTTTCGAAAATAAGTTAAGATCCTGTTTGAAAATAATCCCTTTTAAATTTAAAAATTCTCATACATGAAAAATGTATTGGGTTGTTCTTTAAGGCATTAAAGATAACAATATGTGATGAAAATCAGGTAGAAATTAATTTAAAAAGGAAAGAAAATCAGTTTTATTTAATTGTTTTTTATTTGCTTATCTTGCTGTTTCAAAATTTTACAACCTTAGAAATTAATTGCATGTAATTTTTACAAGAAAACTAGGAAACAAATACTATGGTGGTACTGATTAATCAGCATTCCTTAATGTGGTTCATCTGCTTAAATTCCAGCATCGAGTAAGAAAGATTAGAATAAAAAGTAAATTTCATTGTATATACACCACTGTTCTAAGTGTTTAATATGCTCACTACCTGAGCTTCATAATCTGTGTGGGATTCTAAGGAAATAAGTACAGCGATTTCTCTGAAAAATAAAAGTAAAAATTCCAGCTCTTTCCCTGCTATGTATCTTCCTGAAAAAGGTAAAGACATGTTATTATAGTGATTCACATATACCCATGTTTATAGCAGCACAATTTATAACAGCTGCATTTTGGAAACAACATAGATGTTTATCAATAAATGGATGAAGAAAATGTGGCATTTGTACACAATAGAAATCTATTCTACTATACAGAGGGATTAAAGTAGGTCATTTATAGAAAACTGCACCTTCAGACCTTAATGTTAAGTAAAATAAATTATTCACAAAAGCTTAACTATTACATAGTTTCTCTTATATAAGAAACCAGAGGCCTAAATAAATTTAAAACAAGAGCTAAATAAAAGATAAACAGTAGTAAACAGACAGATTTTCTCATATAGGAAAAAGACAAAGACAGGGAAAGAAGGGGAATAAAGGAGACAGGAAGAGGTCAAAAATTAAATAAGTTGTCTCAGGTTTAAGTCCCCAAAAATGTAATCATTGTGTAATACAAACATGTACTATTAATTTTTTATTGCCTGTGGGAGATAAACAAGTGCTATTTTTACTTTCTACTGTCTGAATTTTCTTCATAAGTATATACCCTATCTATAATCAGAAATATATATATATTACGTAAAGGTTTACAGGGTGTTCAGGGTCTCACTACTAAATCAGATGCATAGTAATCCACCTGTTTACAACCTCCCAAGAACTGGGATTACAGGCTACCACCACCATGCCCAGTCTCAATTGTCATCTCATCTCCCCCCAGGGACAGGGTCAGGATGGCAGGTCCTGGGATTGAACCCCGTGCCCCCTGGGCCTGCAAGCATCTGCTGAGCTATTTGGCTGGCCCTTTTTGTTGTTTTGTTTTGTTCTATTGATTTATTTTTGTTTTTAGGACAGAGTGTACAAGGTCTCACTGTGTAGATCGTACTCCTGTAGTGATCCTTCTGTTTACAGCCTCCCAAGTGCTGGGATTATATGTGTGCGCCATTTCAGCCAGTCTCAACCCCCATCTCAGCGCATCCCATGGGCGGGGTCGACATGGCATGCCGGGGATCGAACTCCTGGCCCCTGCATCTGTCTAAGCAGTGCTCTAATGTACTAAACTATCTGGCTGGCCCTCTTATTTTTAAATTTCATACCATTGGGAGAAGTAAATTAAAAACAAGCAGTGATTTCATAAATTTGGTGGTTTTCTACTGACAAGGAAGCTACACTGGAATTTTATCTCCTCAAACAATATTTTTCATAGAAAAAAGTCAAATATAGACACATAAAGAGGAAACGGAAATCGGCAGAATCCAGAGAACAGTTGTCTCTCAAGCAACACAGAGTCAGAGGATTCAGTCCCTGGCAGGTTGACTCCAAGGAAAAGCACTAGAGTGAAAGGTATTGATGGATCAAAGCAATTCTCTTCCTCTAGCCCAAGAATAAGTGTATAGATGTAGCGCCCTAAAGCCAAGGCAGTAGTGCCTAGATGTACACCCTAAACACCTCCATCCTTAATTCAGGTGGTTCAAGAGGACTCGACTACAACTCTCCCAAAATAATGGGAGTAGTGGGAGTAACCTATGTTAATTCATGAATTGGACTTCTTAGGCCTACAGTAATTTCCTAATTTAGACCAATAAGTGCCACACACAGAAGTTTGTTTAAAAATTTGAGAAGAAAAGTGCATTCCATCACACTGAATATTCATAATTAAATGAGAGGTGTGTAGGACACCCTGGGAAGGAGGCTATGGAGATGGAAGGGTCATCAGGCAGGTTTAGTACATGGTGGCCATGCTTTGTTATTGTTTAGTACATCACTCCAACATGACCATCATGAAATTGAGTTGTGGGAATTCTGTCTCTGTCACAGGGTCAGTTTTATTTCCAAGAGGCTTGTTCCTAGTACAAGAGAAGGGTCTAATGCTCATCTGCTGCAGGATCTATTCTGATAGATTCTGCTGTTGTAAATTCTATTGCCGGGAACCCAGGCTTCTGATGCTGTACTGGCCAATACCACATCCTCCAGGCCCCACCTTACATTCTTGGTTTCATCTTATGGGCTGTGATGGGGAGTTTGCACTGAATCATCAGCTGTGGTTAATGTATGATTCTCACACAACCACATAGAAGTCATCAGGGGACGCACTGGGAGTAGAACGCTTTCATAGAAAGCCTCCCGTGATGAAGCGTAACAAAGCCATTTGAAAACATAAGGTCATTAACTCCACCCCTGTCCTCTGCAGAGAGATAAAGGAGAGTAAGTTAAAACTTCAGAAGCTCTCACCTGGGAAGCCTTCTTGGGAAGATGCAGCTGCTTCTGCTCCTGTTGGCCTTTTTTCTACCCTCCAGGACAATGGCAGGTAAGTTATAACCTCCTCCTCCACTCTCCAACCCCAAATCCATTCTACAAAGGACATGGATGCCCTTTCCCTCTTCACACCCTGATCCTTCTGTCTTCCATGATTGCTCTGAACCTGACCTCCAGTCCCACAAGAGAAGCCCAAATACATACTGGGTAGACTACCGCAGACTGTTCTCAACAAAAGCCAGGGGACACTGTCCTCTCAATAGGCCCCACCTTTGTAATCTGGGAAGTATGTCTTTCCTCAGAGTGTGTGCAAATGGTAAGAAATTACAGGAGAAAGTATCATACTCTCCTGGAGTGTTCAGAATAGGCCTGTCATCCGAGTTGCCCTCATCAGCTGCTTAGCAGAGAGGCCCATAGCTCAGGGAGCCCAGAATGTATGGAATCACTCTCCCCAAAATAGTACTTCTGCCTTTCCTCATTCCTAGCCCCTTTCTCCAAATCTGCTTTCCTCCCCAAGCCTTATTGTCCACCTTACTTTGCATATGAGCCACACAGGCAGACTTTCTTTCAGACCTTCCAGAATCCCATCAATTATGCCCTACCACCCTCCATCCAGAGACTCATTGGAGCTGTTTGATCACAGCTACTGAACATTTTTGAGTCTCCTACTAAATGTCAGTTCTTAGGTAAGTGGATCAGATATCTAGAGTACACCTGAGAAGAGAACTGAGGAATTAGGAATAGCCGCTGGGATTTTATTGTCTTCAGACAGGTATATTCATATTCAAACACATGGAGAAGGAAGATTTCTAGACAAAGACCTGATTTCCCTCCCTATGCAGAAAGTTGAAGCTCATCCCTGCAGGTTCCTCCCAACTCCTGAGCACCCCAGTGGGCCAATTGCTGAGCAGTTCTGGAGCCACCAAGGTGAGGCTCATGCAGTGAGTCAGTGGCTGCAAACCAACAGTATTTATCTTTCAGTGGAGATCATCGGGGGACATGAAGCCAAACCCCACTCCCGCCCCTACATGGCCTACCTTCAGAATGGGGATGGTTTGACATGTGGTGGCTTTCTGATAAATGAGAAGTTTGTACTGTCAGCGGCTCACTGTAACGGGAGGTGAGTAATGGAAAACTTTGCACTGTCTTGGGGAAACCAGAGAACCTTCCTCAAAAGGAACTCCCTGAGCTCCTGGAGAAATAAATGCAGGAGACTCTGTGAAGGTGAGAAAGGGCCAGCCATGTCTCCCAGGAAGATAAGGAAGTTGGCAACAAACTAATTTCTGACATCAACAGACCAGGGCAATTAAGCCTGGTAAGTGTAGAACTAGGACTGTGATTCTTTTAAGGCACAGAAAAATAATTTCATATGTTTTCCTAAAGAGAACTGACTCTTAAGAACTTCTAGTGCCCAAGGTCAAGCATTTACCAAGTTGTTAAGAAGCAGAGGGCACAATTATTCAGTCAGTTAGCACTGCTCTCATAGACAGCTCCACACGACACCAGCTGTAAACTGTTCCTTATAGTTCCTATCATGTGTCCTCTATTTGTTCATATCCCTCCACTCATTCTCCCATTTGTGCAGCTCAATATATGTCACCCTGGGTGCCCACAATATCAAGATGCAGGAGAAAACCCAGCAGGTTATCCGTGTAAGAAAAGCCATCACCCATGAAAACTATGGTCCTCGAACCTACACCAATGACATCATGCTACTGCAGGTAAGTCACACCTCCCCAGTGCTCTTGGTCTCCCTGTGCAGGGTTGCCCCTCCCACTGGGACCTGTGCCTTCCTTCTGCCATCATTTCCATCACTGTGTCCAGGCACAAAATGCACAGGCTGATCTGGACTCTCTTACTTCTTTCCAATCAGCTGGAGAAAAAGGCCAACCTGACTAAAGAGGTGCAGCCTGTCAGGCTGCCAAAAGGCAAGTCCCAGGTGAAATCAGGTGCTGTGTGCCAGGTGGCTGGATGGGGACTGTTGGCCCGGAGGGGTAAAAGAGCAACCACACTGCAGGAGGTGGACATGACAGTGCAAAAGAATGAGGTGTGTGAGACCTGCTATGCCAACTATGACAGAGCTTCTCAGATCTGTGCTGGGGATCCAAAGATTCAAAAAGCCTCCTTTAAGGTAAGACTGAACACCTATCACTCTTAGATTTGGGATAAAGTGTGTTTCAGATAGATGTAGGACCAGGATCCCCAACCAACAGGGCTTCCTCAGCTAGTAGGTTATGGTAATTCTCCCTGAAAAGAAAAAATGAAGCAGCCTGAGGTAGGAGGTAACTAAGGCTTCCACCACTTTCCAAAGGGCCTCTGCAGAAAAGTGCCCCTCTGGAAGCTGGAGTTTGGAGTTTGCAACAAGCTGCCTGAGCTCACATCCAAGGCATTAGAAACCATTCCTTGGGTTGCAGTAATTATAGCCAATTAGCTCCACACAGACTCCTAACCCTCTTGGAGATTCATTCTCACTGCTTGATGTCTGGCCCGCTCATCAGTTTCTATATCCTTAATCAGGAGCCTGAAACCAATGGGCCCGCAGTACTCTACAGGGATGAGATTCCCAGGACCTCAGGGGAGGACAAAGGCTGACCTTAATAGGGAGGTACAGCAGGAACAATGTTCAGAGTCAGAGCTTGACAGCTATGGGTCCCAGGGCCTGTCCTTCCCCCTCATTTCTCAGCAGCAGAATATGAGTAGTACTTCAAGAGGGTTTTGGGATTTCAGAGGCAAAGGTCCAGGAGGTACACTCCCTTACAGCTTCATGCCTCACTCTCTATTTGCAGGGTGATTCTGGAGGCCCCCTCATGTGTAATAATGTGGCCCAGGGCATTGTTTCCTATGCACCAAAGGATGACACAACTCCACAAGCCTTCACTAAAGTGTCACATTTTCTAAGATGGATAAAGAAAACCATGAAACACCATTGACTGTAGAGAGAAAACTAAACACCTTTTGGAGAGACCATGTTTCCTGGACCTGAGCCCAGAGGTGCTCTAGAGCAGACATCATCAGTTAAATAAATGTCTTATCTCAGTAAAAACACTGGTTGCTTGTTTCTTCACTTATATTCATTCTCAAAGACCAACTCTACGTTAAGCAGGACTGTAATATAATTCTGCTGATTTCTGCCTCCTCCCTTCCTGCTTCCCTCAGTACCTTCCCAAGTCCACACTCAAAGCTGTTAACCCACTGCTTTTGACCAGCTATAGTTTCCCCATAAAATTTCCTTTTGTGAAGAATGAATACCAGCACCATCAGGAAAAATGTTCACTGCTCTTATACTGGGTCTCAGGGTGATCATGTGACCAGTTTGTGTCATGTGGCAGGGAGGAAGGGGGACAATTTCATGCATCCTGAATATCAGTCAGGCACCACTGATGTCACCACTCAGCCCTATTATGCTAAGTATTGGTGGGTCTTCCTGAATAGAACATTTCCTCTTACAGGTTTAGAGATAAAGGGGCCAAAGGTATCCTCAGTGACTCTTCATTTTCACCTGAAATTTATTTCTTTTCCCTTTCTCTTCAAGGACCAAGAGTAATCTAGGTCTATAGATCCGGGTGCCCATTTTATATTTTCTCCTCCCACAGTTGTCACAGTCCACCAGCTCCTGTTCTCTTTAGGTTACAAGGACATGATGTGATTCCTTAAATTGCCCCACCTAGGACATCCAGAACCATGTGTGGTTCCATACAAGGCCCATAAAGGACAAGGCTGGTGGGATCAGAACCTCTTACCCTGCATCTCACTTGAGCAGGGCTCCTTACCCATGTGGCCTCCTGCATGCTCAGGGGCCCTTGCATCTTAGCCTCTTTCACCCTATCCCTGCTGATAAGTACTAGCCTCTAAGCTAATACTTCTGTGCCCACATAGGCTATACCAGTCTTCTATTTTACAAAGGATTCCTCTCTGCAGAAGGAGAGGAAAATGTGCCAGGTTCCATATATCAGTAAAAAAAAAAAAAAAAAAAATCCCTGAATGTTGAGAACCACCAGGATGACTGTTTCCTCTTTTTTTTTTTTTTTCTTTATCTTTTCTTCTGTACCAGGGATCAAACTCACATGCTCTTGCCAGGCTCGTACTTATGCTGTTGAGCTATCTCCCCAGTGGCTTTTCTTGAAAGAAAAGTATTTGGCTCCATGTTGGCTAACTTTGCCCTAATTCCATATATTGATGTGTACAGAGTGGACAAGGATAATATTTTGTTTATTCATTTATTTTTAATTTATGTATTTGGTACAGGGTCTCACTACACAGCTTGAACTCATAGTGATCCTCCTGTTTTGGGAGTCCCCAATGCTGAGATACAGGCATGGCCCATAGCTCTGCATGCCTAGGGGATCCAACCCTGGTCCCTGTAATTGCCAAAGCAGGCATTTAGTCTGCTGAGTTATCTAGCCAGCCTAGGATAATATTTTATTACCTCAACTGGCTTTAAGCAATGCAAATGATCTAGGGGAGGTGCTGATGTGTAGCCTTTGAAGCAATGGGCAGGTCAAAGATGCCCACCTGTAGCTCCTACTGCTAAGTGTGAGCTAGGCTGAGAGACTGTGCTGTGAACTGGAACTGTGGCTCAATGACGAGTTCTGGCTCCAAGGCAAGAAAGCCACACATCAAAGCTGAGACAACTGACTAAAACCCAAGACACATCCTTAAAGTGTGTTATGGAGACACCTCCAAACTTAGACACTACCTCTTACTTGAATCTGGTACTCTTTCTGCAAACCACTCTCTGCATATTGCAGTAGTGCAGTTCTTCCTACCTGGCTCCGCTCAGAGCACTCATGGACTTCACACCATTCTCCTCCTTACTCAGCCCCAAGCCACTCCCCTCTTCACAAATTAATAAACCCATGTTCAGCCCTGGGGTTGAGGCCTTTGTACCAGTTAGTCATTGTTCAGACTGGACTGAGGACACCCCTTGGCTCCCACAACTGAAGATACATGTTTGTCTATTTGTTCATGCTGTGGGTTACACTGGAAGTGGTAGATTGGAATTGACTTATTAGAATTACAATAACTTTTCCCTAGGATTAAAAATAAAAACTCCTACAGACTAATTCAAAGCCAACGCAGGCTTTCTCTAAGTATCTACTAAGACTAAGGCCTTAGGGATCTAAGCATAATAATAGCCCCTTGAAACAGACAGTGTTGGAGACTTTCCAAATTAACCGGATATCTCCCAGATTTGTCCATAAGGCCCATGTGAGAAATATATGGAAAGAAAATATTTTGTTTTTCTTCCTGGATACAATTTCTATCAGTAGTATGACACCGTACTCCTGAAGTATATGAAATTTGGAAATGAACTTAGTCATTCAGTGTCCAAGTATGAAGTTGCTGAATGAGTCAAAAGAAGTCCTTTTCATGTGCAGAGTGGCAGCACGTAGGTAAGAAGATAATGGGAAGAGTTATTTCATTTTTATGAAAAATAGCGTGCATCAGTATCACTACACAAATTCAAATTGCAGGAAACATGCATGTCTACTCTACCCATGAAAACTGTAATGCCTGTCAATATGAGACTGCCAGCCTTTTCAGAATCAAACTTGAGTCAGGGAGCCTGCTATGGTGGAAAAATCCAGAAAAATCTGGAATGATTAGCTCACCATTGTTACTGTTACATTCATGGCTTTTTTATATTACCCAGGCTTCTATGTTGGGAAGTTCTTAGCTTAGAGGATACCACTTCGATTTTTCTTAAACAGATGTCTCCTGGGAGTGGGCTAAGTTTGGTCAACACTGCAAGCTGACCTCGCTGCGGGGTCATATCACTCATACTTAACACTGCCAGGCACAACTTGGCTGTAAATTAGTGCTTCCCTGTCCCCAACATACACAATATTATACTCTTCTGCAAAATGGAACAAAATCTGCTGAGTTCATAGAAGTCCCAAATGCGTACCTTTCCCATCTTGTCCTCAAATCACGTTACATCACAACCTCCTAAACAGGAGGGATTGGGCCATTTTACTGTGGAAATACAGCTTCTGAATGGGGGCTGGAAGAAAAATTCCTGCCCATAAGATCTAGTTCCTTCCTTAGGAAAAAAACCTAGAAAGTAAAACCCCCAATATACTATTTTAGAAAGTGGCCCAGTCAAAGTATTATATTTACTTTGAAAAAATGCATTTCTAATTTAAAACGTCTTTGAAAAATCATTGTTGTAAATTATACAAATAGTGTGTGCTAAGCAACTGATACAGAAAAGCAGCCTGATGTTTAATTTCTGTGGTTGCTCTGATTTTCATGTCACTTTGCTGGGTGAGTTTCCTGGCTTAGATCTGGGTTTGAAACCCATAACAATCAAACTAGGCTTGCTCTAAAGATAACATCTATTTGGACTTTATACATCACAAATACATGATACATGCCACAATTTTCAAGTGCATTATGAGAGCAGCCATGGAAAGAGTAGAATGAGTGACTCAGAGCTCAGAAATGCTCTTTGCTTGAAGCCAGGTCGAAGATGAGGGGAATGGCAGACAGCACAAGCAGGCCTGTCCATATTTGATTTGCATGCCTTGCTGCACAAACTCAGCTATAAAAAGGTGGAACATTTTCTTGAGTCCAATTCCAACCCAGATCTGGTAAAAAATTGAATACCTGCTTTTACTGAAGCCTGGAACATCCAAAATGGAACACAAACAATGCCATTTACATGGAACCTGGAAAAGCCTCTAATGTTCAAGGTTTCAGGTTTGGCCTGGTTAGAGCACAGTGTGCTGTGCTGGCCTCCCAGGGAGTGGCAGAGTCACAGCTCTTCAGGGGTCCTGGCGGAACTGTGCTCTGCTGCAGAGGGAGGTGTGTGCTTCAGTCGTGGGTTAACAGGTCCTTCTTCCTGCTCACCACACTCTTTAAATGTGGGCACATTATCTATCTCTGCAGTCATGGTCCTCAGGGAACAGTCCCTTCACCTCTTGGCCTTGAAGTATCTTTGGTCTATTCTTCTGAGTACAATGAACAGAGACCATCTGTCAGTACATAATTCTGGTTCTGACCCAGAAAGCAAGCTGTGAGGCAGAAGCATAAGAAAACTTCAGTTTCCTGTACAGAAGAGAAAGACCTGAATGACAAGGGAGAAAATAAGATGCATACTTCAAAAATATACAAAATT
>NW_004524793.1:3775575-3776742 GCF_000260255.1 Octodon degus
TTTCCATTCTTCAACTTTCAGTCTATGAGTTTCTTTATAACTTAAGTGTGTTTCTTCCATATAGCATATTGTTGGATTTTGTTTCCTATTCCACTGTGCTAGTCTATTTCTTTTAAGTGATTAATTGAGTTCATTAACATAGATGTTATAATTGAGATGTATTGATTTATGAATGACATGTTATTTACCTGCTGCTGTATACCCTTTTTTCTCCTGTGTTTAATTGGTGGTCCCATTTGGTGGGTTCTTTCCATTCTCATTTATGGAGTTGTGGTCATTTTGGTGGCTCTCCAGAATATTTTTTAGTAGTTTGTGTAGGGTTGACTTTGTCACCAAGAAATTCTTTTTGTGTTCTCTCTCATGGAAGTCTTTTTTTTTGTTTTGTTTTGCTTTGTTTTGTTTTGTTTTTCTGTGTTTTAGGGAATGGTCTACATGGTGTTCAGGGTCTCATTACTAGATCAGACTTGTAGTGATTCTCCTATTTACAACCTCCGAAGTGCTTGGATTACAGGCATGCACCACCATGTCTAGTCTCATTTGCTATCTCAGCATGCCCCAGGGCAAGCCCGGGAATCAAAACCCTGGCCCCTGCATCTGGTTGCAGGCATTTTAATTCACTTAACTATTTGGTCAACACTGTTGGAAGTATTTTACTTCTCCCTCAAACTTGAAAGAGAGTTTTGCATGGTATAGAAACTGGGACTGGAATTTTTTTTCCTTTGAGGACTTGAAATACTTTGCTTGATGCTCATCTTGACTTCATGGTTTGTGAAGAGAAAGCTGCAATTATTCTGATGGGTTTTCCTTTAAATGTGATCTGCTTCTTTTGAACTTTTTAGTATACGTTTCTTTAGCTGTATTTCTGGAATTATGACTATTATATGCAGGGGCATGTTTTTAATTGGGTTGATGTTATTTGGAGCTCTATATGCTTCAGTTACTGAATGTCAGATTACTTCCCCATATTTTGGAATTTTTCTGCTATTGCTTCTGCCAATATCCTTTTTATATCATTTATATTGAAAGCTTTTTCTCATTATACCTAATAGTCTCACATTGTTCATTTTTGCATCATCATAAAGATTATTCTTTCCTACATCCTAGTCATTTTTAAGATATCCTTTATTATGTTTCCACTAGCTGCAATGGAGTATTCAGCACCTGAAA
>NW_004524793.1:3776867-3777895 GCF_000260255.1 Octodon degus
AAAATGGTCATTCAAGTATATCCCTTTTATTTGCCTAGTTTGATCAGAAATGGGTATTGCATTTCCATTTAAATATGTTAGGTGTATGAATTCAGCAAAATAATACAATATACTCCAGTAATCTATAATAGTAGTGGGTTACCTATAGGAGTGTCAGTGTCAGAAGTTGTTGACTTAAGCCTTTTACAGCTCAGTGTATTATTAAGGCTTCACTTTTTATACCTCAATTTTATACATTTCTGCTTGATGGTTAAGATCAAGATAAAGCAAGGCCTATATAACAAGAAATTTAGCTTTTCTATCAAATACGGTCAGTCAAATCCCCTCAGGTTTATCCTGAAACCCGGTAGTGCAGTTTGTAGATCCTTTGTCAGTGTCAGCCATGTGGAGGAGTCATGGCCATTGCTTGACCAATTTGCTTTCTGTGAAAGCCTGAGAGAATGTTTTCTCTCCATGTGACTCTCCTTAGGCACATTCTAAGTCACTGATTACTTTCCTGAGCGGCACTGTCATCTCCTTGATCAGAAAACTTGTATATCACTGAGTTACACGATGTTACAATGCAGGTTGTCCTATGTCCTGAGTCCTCACTGACCATAAAAGGCTAGGGCCAAAATGTTGGCTGTCCTTGCAGCCCTTCTTTTTATGTAATTTTTGATCTTCAAACTTAAGTTTTTAACTTGCCAGAAGAGAAGTTTAATTATATTATTACCCTATAACATAGGCAGTTGAGTTTAACATCACTATCTGTGAGATTATCGAACATGTTAGACATAGCATGGAACAGGTATTTTCCATTAAGTATAGATGTGTTAAATTTAAATCCCTACAGAATATGAAGAAAAAATATTTCAAAAATATTGATAAACAATTACACATTTTTACACAGAAATTTAGAGAGGTAACTATATACAGCATTGTACCAGGACAGTCCTGTAACATTTTTTTCTTGTCACTTATTTTTATTTATTACACTTTTTTTTTAAACAAACAATTACTTGAAAGACAGTATAGCAGTAATTGATATG
>NW_004524793.1:3781490-3782579 GCF_000260255.1 Octodon degus
AGGAATCTGTCCATTTCTTCTGTGTCTTATATTCTGTGAGAGTAAAGAGTCTCAAAGTAGCTATGGATAATCTTCTGAATTTCCACTAGGTCTGTGCTAATTACACTTTTTCATTCTTTTTTGCTTGTGCTTAAATTTTTCCTTTCCTCTTTTTGATGAGGTTAGCTAGGGGCTTATCAATTTTATTTAATCTTTCAAAGAACCAGCTTTATGATTCATTAATTCTTTGCGCTATTTTCTTTGTCTCAGCTGAATTAATTTCTGCTCTAATCTTTATGATTTCTTCCCATCCTTGGATTTTGAGTTTGGTTTGCTCTTCCTTTTCTAATGTTGGAGGTGTACCAGTAGGATGTTTATTTGTTTCTGATCTGTTTTCCTAATGTGTAAGTTCAGAGGTATAAATTTCCCTTTAAGAACTGCTTTCATAACATCCACTAGATTCCGAAAAGTTGTGCTGAAATTTTCATTGAATTGTAGAAGTTGTTTAGTGTCTTGTTTAATTTCATCTGTACCCATTGGTTGTTGAGGAGGGTGTTGTTTAATTTCCATGTATTTATGGGGCATTTCTGGATTCTTTTTGACCTTTATTTCCAGTTTAATTGCACTGTGGTCAGATAATATGAGTGAGATAATTTCTTGTATCTTGCATATATTTAAGCATGACCTATGGACTATGTGCTCTATTTTAGAAAATATTTTATATGCAGGTGAAAACAATGTGTATTAAGTTGATTGGGTGAAAAACTCTGTATATGTCCACTAGGTCCATTTATTGCAAGCTCTTGTTCAGTTTTGGCACTGTATTAATTTTTTGTCTGCTTGACCTATCTTTTTGGGATAAAGGTGTGTTAAGGTCTCCTGTTAAGATTGTGCAAAAAAAAAAAAAAAGATTGTGCAATTGGAGATCAGATTTTTCATGTCGTTTAAGATTTGTCTTATAGAGTTGAGCGCTCCCTTGTTTGGTGTGTTAATATTTAAGAGTGTTACCTCTTCCTCTTGACTTTTTCCATTCAGCATTATGTAGTGGCCTTCATTGTTTCATTTGATCATTCTTGGTTTGAAGTTGAGACTGTCTTCAAACAGGATTGC
>NW_004524793.1:3784568-3785635 GCF_000260255.1 Octodon degus
TCTAGTGGCTTTCAGTATATTTTTCTTGTGCTGGATTTATGGGATCTTGACTATTATACGTCTTAGTGTGTTTTTCATTGGGTTGATGGTATTTGGAGTTCTTTGTGCTTTGGTTAACTGAATGTCAGATTGTTTTAGCATATTTGAGTTTTCTGCTATTACTTCTGCCCATATTTTTTATATCATTTGTATTGACTCCTTTTTTTCCCTCATTGGTGTCTATTAGTCTCACATTTTTCTTCTTTGCATTGTCTTTCAGTTGATCAATTTTCCTTCCGTGCATCCTAGTTGTATTTAAGAGATGTTTTCTTGCCTTTTCACTACTTGCAATGGGGTCTTCAAGATTTGAAAGT
This sequence comes from Octodon degus, assembly GCF_000260255.1. Taxonomy (NCBI): domain Eukaryota; kingdom Metazoa; phylum Chordata; class Mammalia; order Rodentia; family Octodontidae; genus Octodon; species Octodon degus. The sequence continues at coordinate 3,784,922 of NW_004524793.1, forward strand.
CTATCTTCACTTTGAATCAAATGGCTTTGCAAGCTCGTGATTGAGGATTTAAGTTCCTCTATATCCATTTGACTCTGCTTCATGTGATCTATTTCTTTCTTATATTGCTCATTGAAGGATTCCTTAATTTTTCTAATCTTGCATCAATTTTTTATCAGTGCCTTCTTGAGAACCATTTATTAATTCTTTCACTATTGTTATCCTTTCTGTTTCTACCTCAGAGATTATTTCTGATCTGATATCCTCTGTGTTTCTGCATTTGATATTTTACTTCAGATTCTATTAATTCAGAGATTTCTTTTTTATTTTGCCATTTTTTCTGATCTGAGTTCAATACCTTTATGCATTTGTTTCTTTACTTCAGATGCTATTAATTCAGACATTTCAGCTGTGTGATTCACAGTTTGTTCTGTGCTAGTGTCTTCTGCACTTGTTCTGGGTGGGCTCTGAGCCTGAGATTGCATTTTAATCCTTCTGTTTGTCATTTTTTATAGCACTGTCCTCTGATCTTTGCTGTAGATCTTTGGTGCAGTTATGTCCTTAGAACATACTGAAATTTGGGTGCAGATCTACAAAGTTTGAGTTTATCCAGTTGTGCCTGGCTTGGGTCTGGCTGCTGTGCTCAGCTTCATCCTGCTGTAGCCCTTGGAAGTGAACCTGTTGTGCCCTTCAGGTAAGATGCTGTCCTTCTGCATTAGCTGGGTGCTTCTTGCC
>NW_004524793.1:3786990-3798453 GCF_000260255.1 Octodon degus
TGATATTACATTACATCACAATTGTCTATCACACTCAAAGCAAAGGGGATTTTATATGAGTTAGCATCAGTGGGCATAACTCTAGGATTCTGTCAGTCACCATTGCCATACGCTTCAAGAGTTACATTGATAAAGCTTCGATATGAAAAATGGAAGAAAGCTGAGGAAAGGGATGTCCAGGGTCCCATCAAAGTTGACTTCTGGCTATCCACCTCCCTGTAGCAATCTCAGTGACCAAGGTTAGCCAGGCAGAAGTTCATTGTAGTAATAAATATCTGGAAGCTGTTGGCCACCACTTTGTGCATCTCTTGTAATTATAGAGGCCAAAGATAATATATATTTATTTCATGATGTCTCAATAAATTTAATTTTAAAATGTTTTTAATATAAGAATTTTCCTGAAGTATGTATGCTTTATTTTGGTGGACTTTATATTTGAAGAACCAAATGGGATAACATGTTAGTATTCACATTTTGCCTTTTATTCTTCTAAGCATAAAGACTTTCTTAGATTTTTATCAATTTGGGAAGCTAATAAGAAATGACGAAAAAAAAAAAAAGAATTGGCTCTTTATGTTTTCTTCCTCATTAATTAATATTTCCACGCTGACATTCTGATCTCTCTGCAGACAGGACTGCCCCTTCTCAGTCTGGAGATTAAGTTACCTTACTTTCTCTGTCTGGCTCTCTTCTTCATCTGTGCCCTGGCTGATCTTGTGCAGATATATCTTCCTACCCTCTTTGTAGGACTAGGATATGCTGTTTAACGCTATATCTGAGCCCTGTTCCTGTTTGATTAAAGTTTGTAGTAAAATGGCCCTGTACCTTTCTCTTTTCTGGAGGCTCTGTGCAACCTCAATGTCAAAGGAACAAACTCTAAAACACAAGATTCTACATTCTGAGGAATGAACCCAGGAATCACGATCTTAGTTAAATGACATCCTCCTGTCCCTAGACTAGTCTAAAGATGCGCTATCTGCTAGAAAATTTTGAAAATATTTCATAGGTATGAGTAATTAGTTTAGTCATTGAGAAGATGTATAAATGTTGGTAGAATAGTATAACTTTACAGAGAAAGCTCTGCCTTAATCCTACCTAAAGAGTGAAGGCAATTTCTAAGGTGGTAGCATTTGACAAGAAGCCTGAAAAAGGAAGACAAATAGGCCCTGACACCATCAAAAATTATTTTATTGAAGCTTGGATTGAAAATAGGCTTTTGGTGGTGACCTCAAGGTGCCTCATATTGTCCTACCAAGAACTGGTATAGGACCAGGGTTAGCACACTGAAGCCCACCCCTCAATGCCCACCAACATTGTGAGAATTTTAAGATGATTAGTTTTAACTGACAGGAAATTTGAAGATATTAAGTAGTGCTTTAAAAAAGGAGAATCATGTAATCAAATTTTTAAAATTAAAATCTTACTCTCTTAATTCTGTGAATAATAACTAGAGGGCTATGAGATCAGGCAAAGAGAATCCAGTCATTACCTGCTAAACACCAATGCTGCAGCTGCAGACACAGCAAAGATGGGGCATCTGTAGATCTTAGAAGAAAAGATCAGTGAGCCTCAGTAATAATGTGATATGGGTAGTTAGGAAAGAGAAAGGTTTAAGGAACAGGTTTAAGGAACTATCTGCTGAGCAAAGGATAAAGGAGTTTCATGGGATTCATGAAGAAAGAGAAAATTTTTTCTAATTAGAGGATTCCAAATGCTTCTGAACTCTCCTTCCTTAATTGCTTGGTAATGACTGTCATATGTGGACTTCAGCAGAGAAGTCAGTGCAGACATCATTTGATCCCCTAGATTGCTAAGGAAAGTGATGAGGTCCTACCAGGAAACACGGTTAATCTGGTGTCCTGAGGAAGGTCTGAGAATCAAAGATAAATTGAACAATGAAATCCAATCTCTACAAAGAATGTCATAAACCCTCCACAGTGACATTGAGTCTTATACACTTAGGAAGCTGAAACATAATTCTGGAAGGAAGGATAGCTAACAAGACCAGCCAGGGGCCTACTCCTTCTAGAGCCCTGTGCTGGGTGGGGTACAGCTATGGGGCAGGTGCTAATAATCAGAAGTAAAGGAGGGTGCGAACTATGCTGCTGCAGCTTCTCTCTGCCCCTATGGGTTCTGAAATCTCATTCTTCTCCAACTGGCTTCATTGTCAGAAGCCAATAGTGAGAGGAAATCAAAGACTTGGCTCATAATTAGTGTGGAGGCTCAGGTTTAGAAACCATGAAGAAATGGTACTCTCTAAGTTAAACTATGGATAATAGGGCTGCTGAACGGATAAGGGAAACAGAAACAATCTGGTTGTTCCCCATTTAGTTCACTCTTGAACTTTAAAAAATGATTGATTGTATTTCCACTCTTACAAACTGTAATTTTCACTCCATATTTTTAAAAGAAACATGTTCCTAACATAATGTTTCAAAAGTGTACAAAACACAAAATTCCCTTCCAGTCTCTGACTTGTAGTCATCCTCTTTGTTTCTCTGGAAGAAACAAATTAATAATGTATTTTTGAGATTTACTCATCTTGATACATGTAATTTATTTACTTTTATTGACACATAATATTCTCATTCATCATAATAACTGTGATTAGTAAGATGTTCTGTTTGTTTCCACTTTTTGCTACTAAAATGTTACAAAGAACATTCTTTTATATGTCTGTATGTTTACAAATACACAAATTTCTTTCAGATATATCTTTAATGTGGAATCTCTGAATTAGAAAAGATATGTTTCTCACTTGTCTTAGATATTGTTCCATTACTTTACAAAGATACTATTCTACTTATTGCCCTTCAACACTTAAAAATATGTAATTTAACAATTTCTGTCATTCTAGTAGGAGTTCAGGGTAAATCATACTCTCTTGTGATCACTTCTCTATTAGTGAGTTTATGATCTTTTTCAATATGTACTTGCCATTTGTGCTCATTCTAGGATTCCCAGAATTGCACATTTGGTTTTGTTCTTTTCTTTAATGATTTTTAGAAGTTCTTTGTGTGTTCTAAACACATTTTCACCAGGTGATCATTATAAAAATTGTCAAAATCCAAACTTACTTTTATATTTAATGATGACTTAGGATGATAGATTTTGAAAGAATTCAGTTTATTAATATTTGCTCTTTGCCTTTTTTTTTTCTTTTTTGGTGGAATTGGAGATTGAACTGAAGTCCTTCCAGTAGCCAGGGAAGGCTTATTCTACTGAGCCATTTCCCTGGTTGTTGCTTATTGTCTTTGAATTCACAGAGTTGATAAAAAAAAAAGAAATTAAACTTTGTCTTAAATTCTGATTAGTCATTAGTTATAATGCTCAGTTAATCTTAGACATGTGGATATGTGGAATTAAGGTAATTACTTGAACAGATCAGAGAATATTCTCCATCTTCAACTTAATATTTGCATGACAACAAATACTAATTCCTCACAAAGTTATTTTCTAACTAGAAAAGGTCAGATTAAAGTTTTATGGTCTGTTGTACCATTTGTAACAATATTTCAATGTACTTCTTTAAGCTATGTCATATTGTTGAAAATTAGAAGCTATATCTATGGCCTCTTCATTTAATTCCCACTCCTTTGCATTGAGAAACTCATAGAGAAAGAAATTAATGTATTCCTTATAAATGAAAAAAACTGCAAAGAGTTGGACATTCCATTTCTTTGCATGTGACACAAAATCCTTTCCCTATGGACTAATTCATCAATCCTGCTACAGTTTGGCCTCTCAGTATCATGTCATGCAATGGAAAGTTTTTAAATATTCAAGTTTTAAAATGTTCAATCTGTCTCTGCAATCTTTATCTGAGGTACCAGCTGTGGCTACACTAACTGTAAAAAGACAATGGTTCTTTCATCAACATAAACTCTAGTGGGGTAATGTTTGATTACAGTGCTTAATTGTATGCTTACAGTTATTGACTAATCACAGTGAATTCTGTACCTCAACTCATTCCCCAGTAATTTGCATTTTTTCTATGACATATTTTTAAGGAATTATTTCATTTTTCATTAAACTTAGGACATGTAAAGAGCAACGAATGTTTATTACTTCAATTCATTCATGCTATGTTGTAATATCCGGCCTTTATCTAGAAAACAAAGTACAGAAGGTTTTCACACATACACTGTACCCGCCAAGCTCCCCTTATCTGTCTGATGAAGACTTCCTGAGAATGTCATCTATACCTTGTGCTAATTGTTCTGGCCAAAATTCATGTGGAATCAGAATGCTTGATGGTTGATGACACTGATAGAAGCCTCAGGCACGAGATAGCTATTTTATATCATGAAGAAAATACAGGAGGGAATTCACATGTAAAGGAGTTTGTGGAGTCCTTAAAGATAAAAATTCATTCCTCATGTGGAAAGGAAACACTAGGGGTACACAGCTGCTTTCCACTTTCACAGCGCCATGGCCCTAGAGTGGAAAGTTTGTGGAGGGCAGCAGTGATGTGTAGGAAGGGACCAGAACATCGTACAAGCAAAAAGTAACCAAAATTATTTTCAGGGACAAACAGCATGAACTCAAATGCCAGAAATCAAATAATTGATAGGACAGAGTAAAGGAGAAATGAAGATTTGGTTTCCTAGACTAAGATAAGTGCAAACGTGCACTTGAGGCCCACACATTAGTCCTAAAAGTCTCTTCCAAGCCTTATCTCTGAACAGACCCAAGAACCTTCTGGACAATTTCTCTTTTCAGTTACTCATCCCTCAAATGTCTGCTGAGTATCTACTATGTGCCTTATGAACTATTGGTTTGTTTCTCACTTCCATCACGCTGACATCTACATATCTTCTGCTTTGCAAATTTTCATGCCCTACTTATCACACCAGGAGAACACGAGCTCCACATGTGCATCATACTCAAGCTGATCTTAAACACACTACAGCACAAAATCAGTCTTGACTGCACTTGTCTTCACTGGCTGGATAACTATAAACTGTAAAACAGAGAACAAATCCTTTGAAACGATGAAGGAAATGACAGCCTCTCTGAGGCCAGTAGTTTCTCCTGCTCACTCTGTAGGACTGAGTTCCAAATCTTCCTTTTGCCTTGAGGCAGTTATGATTATCGACAATTCTCCCACTGATGTGCTATACCCATCGAATAGGTGCTGTGCGACCTTCCCTCAGGGAATTGCAGCATCTACACATGTTCTTTATAAGTCTGAATTTCTTGCTTTCCTTTACCAAAAGAAGTGTACAGGTGGAATTCCACATTGGTCCCTCAGCTTAGCCTCCCCGTCACAAATCTTTCCTGCGTAGGAGATGAGGCTCTGCCATGAGGACACAGATAGAAAAAAGTCCTTAACAGAAAGATATCTAGGAAGATTATCTTATTTGTACCTTATGACATTTTTAATTAAAAGTAAAGAAAAGTATGAAAGCAAGCTTCCAGATAAGCTTTGTCATTCAATTCAAGAAACCTCACAACAACTAAAACGTTTGTTCCTGGGCAAAAAATAGCAACTGCTGTATTTAACAAAAAATGAATTTTTTGCTTTTGAGGCTAGGAAGACCAATAATTATTTAAACAAGAGAACAACAGAAAAGCAGAAAGGGGGAAGGAAGAAAGAAAGAAAGAAAGAAAGAAAGAAAGAAAGAAAGAAAGAAAGAAAGAAAGAAAGAGAAAAGCGAAGGAAAAAAAGATTAAGAAACGAATGTCTCTCAACAAAGAAGAGCTCATCTTATATTGTATTTGAGAGATATGAAACCCGAACATTAGTGCCTTCAGTAGTGAAGATATTTTGGGATATCCTGGGTTTGCACTACAGAAGTGTGAATGTTGACAGGAGCTTCGAGCTGGTAAGCTAATCCACACCACTCCCTGAGTTGTCACTCAGGAAGCCCAGTTACAGGCCTCATAGTACGCTGTTTCATTCAAGTCCAATAATGGAAACACAGCACAGTAGGCATGGGGTACAGACTGAGAGAGGAAGAAACAATGGAGGGAAAGGACAGATGATAAGAGAATTTGATAAAGTGAAAGAATAATAGAATGACACAATAAGACTAAATGAGAAAGAGAAAGCAAGAAAAATGGAATGAAGGACAGCAGAAAAGTTAATGCGGTAGGGGAGGAAATAAAGAGGCAAGGGAGAGATTGTATACTCATGGAAAGTGTATTTATTATGAATTTATAGAGGGACAGATGTCCTACCCTGAGAGCTAAAACATAAACCTTTCCAAAGTAGAGGAACAAGAATGTGTTATCTATAAGGAATAGTATCCCAGAATACCAGGAACCTAGCTGTTCTTTCTGTTTTCTTCAAAACTGAATAGAACTCTTGAGCACAAACTGGCTCCAGAAGCTTCTGATTCTGACTATCCCAAGTCAGAGGCATGGAGAAAAGCCAAAGGCTTTTAGCCAGAATCCTTCACATTGACCCTTCTCCCCGGGGACTGACCACACCTCAACACATTGTATGATAGGAATTTGTAGGTGTGCCCTGTCAAGGGTGGAGAGCAAGGCTTCTGCACCCTGTTACCTCCCCTGAACAAGAGACCTCAGTTGAATGGACAGAACTGATCACAGGAATATGGTCATGGAAAAAGGATTCAAGAAGAGAAAAGGACTACCTTAGGCTGAACCCTCTCCGCATCTCTTCCCCAATGCACTCTTTTCTGTGGTCCACTCTGGACAGCCTCCCTTGTTAATGCCTCTGACTTCACTGAGAGGATCTTGTCCAAGAGAGAACTGGAGGGAGAATCCTAGCAGAGGAGCAGCCAGGAGAAAAGTGTGGGGAAAATGGGAACCTGTGTTGTGGTATGAAATGAGGGGTAACTAAAAGGTTTCTGTAGGTTTTATGGGTATCATTTACTAGGGTAAAAAAATTTCTTTTCATTTGGTCTGCTAAAAGATAATTTTTGTTAATTTGAGCATATTTTAAATTTTATGAAATATTTTTATATATGATGAGGTGATTTTATAATTTATTTCTTAAATCTGTGTATATAGCAAAGTACACTAATTAGCCTTTCTTATGTCAATTGAAACATCTGTTTGCTTGGTGTAATTTCAATTTGTGCATGGGTACTAATCCTTACACATCATCAGAGTAACTATGAGAGTAGATTCTGTGTGTAGGTTTTTTTGTGCCTGTGAATCATAAATGTTGACTTGTAAATTTCCTTTCTTATTGTTTCTTTCGTGTGTGTGTGTGTGTGTGTGTGTGTGTGTGTGTGTGTTTGTGTCCAGCTTATGCCAGGCTTAAAAAATTACACTTCAAATTTCTTTTCTCTCTGTTTTCTGGAAATGTTTGTAGAAAAGTGTTTTCCCTTTATGAATTTCTATAGAAAGTGATGGTTATGTCAGTTCTCTACATGGTAAAAATCTTTGATCGTTGATGCAGTTTCTTTGTTTATCTGTCATACTCAACCTTGCAATTTCTCCTTGGTCAGTGACATTTCTATAATATATAGGATATCTAATGTATTATTATAAAGTTTTAAGTGTGTTGCTTTAGTTTCTGTGGGTCCACAGTAGTTGTAAAAATATTCCTTTTGAAATTTTTGGTGTAAAATATTTATGCCTTCTTACCTTTTTCCCAATTAGTTTCTCTAGAGATTAGCCAACTTTAACAGATTTTTCAAATAGTTTCTTTGTTTTATTAAAATTCCACTTCATACTTTGTATTTCATTAACTTTTGTTGTCTCATTTCTTCTTATTTCATATCGCTTATTAATTTTTAGCTTGTTAATATATCTAATCAGCTCAGTAATTTGTTTTTGTGATATTTAAAATTTAAGATCAAAATTTTCTGTACCTGTTCTAGATATATTCTGCAATGCTTAATTATTATTATTAGGTGCCAACATATTTTTACAAACTTTATTCACAAGCTAATAACAGCTTACTTAAAGATGTTTTTCTTTATCATTATGGAGATTTTCTAGTTACTTAAATGATTTGTAGCTTACTTATGCAGTGTGCAGAAAATATGTCAAAGATTTTCGTCTTGGGAATTTCTGAAACTTCACTTTATGGGCCCTTCTAGGGATAAGGGCAGTGGTGGCAAGAGGAGAGCCAGGAGTTTGGAGCCAGGGTGGCTATATTCTGCATGCATGAATAGCTTGCATTGTATAGCAAGACAGGGCCTCAAAAAAAGTTTTCTTTTCTATTTAAATAAAATCAGAGAGGTACGAAGATGTAGGAGTCGTAAGCAGCAGAGAAAACTTCTCTCATTATCAGTGTCCAGGTCCTGGAATATAGTAATGTGAGGAATACAAGAGGGCAGAAAGTGGTCCCTTGGATGCAAAAGTACATGAGATACAGCTGGAAGCCCACAGAGAGAATAAAGGGCAAAAATTCAAAGAAGAGGACGCAAGGAGTCCACAGCATCTTCTCTCTGAGATGGAATTCACCATGTAAGCGAAGAGATGCAAATCTCTAGACACATGATACAGGAATTCAAGTGTCCATTCACAGATGAATGTAAGAAATATGCTTTAGATATAAAGTGCTCACACAAGGAACTGGATAATAGACATCGTATAGTTTGAATGGGAATCAAAAATATCATTGTAAGTGAAAAGAGTCAGACAGAACAAGTGGCAGATGATTCCATTCTTATGCAACATTCAGGACATGCGAATTCATAGACAAAAGATTAGCAGTACAGTGTAGAGGAGGGTGATATATAGGAAAAATGGAAAGTAATACTTTAATAATTACAAAAAGTTCTGAAGTGTTACAAAAATTTTGAAATTCTACATACATATTTTGACTGTTTTAAATGCTATTGAACTGTATGCTTTAAAATACCAACACATATATTATGTTCACTTCAGGTTTCAAAAGAGTTAAGATCCTGTCTAAAAATAATCCTTTTAAATTTAAAAATGCTAACATATAAAAATGTATAAGGTTTTTCTATAAGCCATTAAACATAATTAACAATATATGATGAAAATCAGGTGGAAATTAATTTAAACAAGAAAAGAAAATCAGCTGTATTTAATTATTTTTTATTTGCTTATCTTGCTGTTTCAAAATTTTACAACCTTAGAAATTAATTGCATTTAATTTTTGCAAGAAAATTAGGAAACAAATACTACAGTGGTACTGATTAATCTGTATTTCTTAATGTGATTCATCTGCTTAAATTCCAGCATTAAGGAAGAAAGATTAGAATAAAAAGGGAATTTCATTGTATATACACCACCGACCTAAGTGTTTAATATGCTCACTACCTGAGTTTCATAGTCTGTGTGGGATTCTAAGGAAATAGGTACAGTGATTTCTTTGAAAAATAAAAGTAGAAATTCCAGCCCTTTCCCTGCTATGTATCTTCCTGAAAAAGGTAAAGACATGTTATTACAGTGATTCACATATACCCATGTTTATAGCAGCACAATTTATAACAGCTGCATCTTGGAAACAACGTAGATATTCATCAATAAATGGATGAAGAAAATGTGGCATTTGTACACAATGGAGTTCTATTCCATGATACAAATAGAGTAAAGTGGGTCAATTGTAGAAAACTGCACCTTGAATCCTTAATGATAAGTAAAACAAATTATTAACAAAAGCTTAACTATCACATAGTTTCTCTTCTGTAAGAAACCAGAGGACTAAATAAATTTAAAACAAGAGCTAAATAAAAGATAAACAGTAGTAAACAGATAGATTTTCTCATATAGGAAAAAGACAAAGACAGGGAAAGAGGGGGAATGAAGGAGACAGGAAGAGGTCAAAAATTAAATAAGGAGTCTCAGGTTTAAGTCCCCAGAAATGTAATCATTGTGTAATACAAACATGTACTATTAACTTTTTATTGCCTGTGGGAGATAAACAAACAAATGCTATTTTTACTTTCTACTGTCTGAATTTTCTTCATAAATATATACCCTATCTATAATCAGAAATATATATATGTTTACAGGGTGTTCAGGGTCTCACTACTAAATCAGATGCATAGTAATCCACCTGTTTACAACCTCCCAAGAACTGGGATTACAGGCTACCACCACCATGCCCAGTCTCAATTGTCATCTCATCTCCCCCCAGGGACAGGGTCAGGATGGCAGGTCCTGGGATTGCACCCCGTGCCCCCTGGGCCTGCAAGCATCTGCTGAGCTATTTGGCTGGCCCTTTTTGTTGTTTTGTTTTGTTCTATTGATTTATTTTTGTTTTTAGGACAGAGTGTACAAGGTCTCACTGTGTAGATCGTACTCCTGTAGTGATCCTTCTGTTTACAGCCTCCCAAGTGCTGGGATTATATGTGTGCGCCATTTCAGCCAGTCTCAATCCCCATCTCAGCGCACCCCATGGGCGGGGTCGACATGGCATGCCGGGGATCGAACTCCTGGCCCCTGCATCTGCCTAAGTAGTGCTGTAATCTACTGAACTGTCTGGCTGGCCCTCTTATTTTTAAATTTCATACCATTGGGAGAATTAAATTAAAAACAAGTAGTGATTTCATAAATTTTGGTGGTTTTCTACTGACTAGGAAGCTACACTGGAATTTTATCTCCTCAAACAATATTTCTTATAGACAGAAGTCAAATATAGACACATAAAGAGGAAACTGAAATCAACAGAATCCAACTATCTAGAGATATAGTTGTCTCTCAAGCAACACGGTTTCAGAGGATTCACTCTCTGGCAGGTTGGCCCCAAAGGAAAAAGCACTAGGGCAGAAGGTATTGATGGAGCCAAGCAATTCACTTTCTCTAGCCCAGGAAGAAGAGCACAGATGAAGAGCCATAAAGACAAGGCAGCACTGCCTAGATATACACCCCAAACAGCTCCATCCATAATTCAGGTGGTTCCAGTGGAGTTGAACACACCTCTCCCAAAGTAGTGGGAGTAGTGGGAGTAACCTATATCAATTCATGGGTTGAACATCTTGGGTCCACAGCAATTTGCTATGTTAGACAAATAAGAGCAACACACAGAAACTTTGTTTAAAAATTTGAGAAGAAAAGTACATTCCATCACAGTGAATATTCATAATTAAATGAGAAGTGTGTAGGACACCCTGGGAAGGAGGCTATGGAGATGGAAGGGTCATCAGGCAGGTTTAGTACATGGTGGCCATGCTTTGTTATTGTTTAGTACATCACTCCAACATGACCATCATGAAATTGAGTTGTGGGAATTCTGTCTCTGTCACAGGGTCAGTTTTATTTCCAAGAGGCTTGTTCCTAGTACAAGAGAAGGGTCTAATGCTCATCTGCTGCAGGATCTATTCTGATAGATTCTGCTGTTGTAAATTCTATTGCCGGGAACCCAGGCTTCTGATGCTGTACTGGCCAATACCACATCCTCCAGGCCCCACCTTACATTCTTGGTTTCATCTTATGGGCTGTGATGGGGAGTTTGCACTGAATCATCAGCTGTGGTTAATGTATGATTCTCACACAACCACATAGAAGTCATCAGGGGACGCACTGGGAGTAGAACGCTTTCATAGAAAGCCTCCCGTGATGAAG
>NW_004524793.1:3799138-3807007 GCF_000260255.1 Octodon degus
ACCAGCTGATTAGCAGAGAGGCCCAGAGCTCAGTGATCCCAGAATGTATTGAGTCACTGTCTCCAGAATATTACTTCTTCCATTCCTCATTCCTAGGCCTTTTCTGCGAATCTGATTTCCTCTTAAAGCCTCACTGTCCACCCTACTTTACATATGAGCCCCACAGACAGACTCTATCTTTCAGACCTTTCAGAATCCATCATTTATGCCCTACCAACCTCCATCCAGAGACTATTTGGAGCTGCTTGCTCAGAGTTAGTGAATAGTCCCAAGGCTCCCACTAAATGTCAGGTTCTAAGCAAGTGCATCAGATATCTAGAGTATGCCTGAGAGCAGAGCTGAGGAATTAGGAATAGCCTCTGGGATTTTATTGTCTCCAGACAGGTATGTTCATGTTCAACCACATGAGGAAGAGGCTTTCTAGACCAAGACCTGATTTCCTTCCCTATGAAGAAAAAGCTGAGGCTCCTCCCTGCAGGTTCCTCCCAACTCCTGAGCATTCCAGGGCGCCAAATGCCCAGCAGTTCTGGAGCCACCAAGGAGAGGCTCATGCAGTCACTCATTGGCTGCAAAAAACAACCCTTTTCTTTCAGCGGAGATCATCGGGGGACATGAAGCCAAACCCCACTCCCGCCCATACATGGCCTACCTTCAGATTGGGCATAATATGATGTGTGGTGGCTTCCTGATAAATGAGAAGTTTGTGCTGACAGCAGCTCACTGTTTAGGGAGGTGAGGAATGGAAAACTGCCCACTGTCTTGGGAAAACACTTCTTAGAGATCCTTCCTATCAAGGAGCTCTCTGAGATCCTGGTGAAATACATGCAGGAGACTCTGTGAGGGTGAGAAAGGGTCAGTCATGTCTCCCAGGAAGACAAGGAATTTGGCAACAAACAAATTCCTGACATCAAAAAGACCAGGGCAACTAAGCCTGATAAGTGTAGATGTAGGACTATGCTTCTCTTAATGCAAAGCAAAATAATTTCATGTTTTCCAAAGGTAACTGACTCTTAAGAACTTCTAGTGCCCAAGGTCAAGAATTTGCTAAGTTGTTAAGAAGCACAGGGCTCAATTATTCAGTAAATTAGCACTGCTGTCATAGACAGCTCCACTGGCCACCAGCTGCAGCCTACTCCTTATAGTTCCTGTCATTTGTCCTGTATTCATTCATATCCCACAACTCATTCTCCAATTTGTGCAGCTCAATAAATGTCACCCTGGGTGCCCACAATATCAAGACACAGGAGAAGACCCAGCAAGTTATCCGTGTAAGAAAAGCGCTTTCTCACCAAAATTATCATCCTAAAATACACACCAATGACATCATGCTGCTGCAGGTGAGGCACACCTCTCTAGTGCTCTTGGTGTCCCTGTGCCGGGTTGCCCCTCCCACTGGAACCTGTGCCTTCCTTCTGCCATCATATCCATCAGTGTGTCCAGCCCCAGAAGGCACAGGCTAACCTGGACTCTCTTGTTTCTTTCCCATCAGCTGGAGAAAAAGGCCAAGCTGACTAATGATGTGCAGCCTCTCAGGCTGCCAAAAGGCAAGTCCCAGGTGAAGTCAGGTGCTGTATGCCAGGTGGCTGGATGGGGAATGTTGGCCCCAGGAAGATCCACAAACATACTGCAGGAGGTGGAGATGACAGTGCAAAAGGATGAGGAGTGTGAGGATCGTTATTCCAGTTATGACAGAGCTACTCAGATCTGTGTTGGGGACCCAAGGATTCAAAAAGCCTCCTTTAGGGTAAGACTGGGCATCTGTCACTCTTGGATGTGGGAGAAAATGTATTTTGGACAGATGTAGGACCAGGAGGCCCAAGTATAGGGCTTCATCACCTAGTAGGTTATGGTAATTCTCCCTGACAAGGGAAAAAAGGAGAGGTAGGAGGTAACTAAGGCTTCCACCACTTCACCAAGGGGCTTCTGGAGAAAAGTGCCCCACTGGAAACAGGAGTATGCAACAAGCTGCCTGAGTTCACATCCAAGGCATTAGAAACCATTCTCTGGGTTGCAGTAATCATAGCCAATTAATTCTACATAGCCTCCTAACCCTCTTAGAGAAGAGGGTTCATTCTCACTGCTTGGTGTCTCACCCTCTCATCAGTCTCCATATCCTTAATCAGTAGCCTGAAACCAATGAGCCCACAGTACTCTACAGGGATGAGGTTCCAGGGCCTGGGGGGAGGACAAAGGGTGACCTTAAGAGGGTTGGAAAGCAGGAACAATGTTCAGTCAGAGCTTGAGAGCTATGGGTCCCAAGGCCTGTCCTTCCCCTTCATTTCTTAACAGCAGGATATGAGTAGTACTTCAAGAGGGCTTTGGGATTTAAGAGGGGAAAGGTGCAAGAGGTGCACTCCCTCACAGCCTTACTCTCTATTTACAGGGTGACTCCGGAGGCCCCCTTGTGTGTAATAATGTGGCCCAGGGCATTGTTTCTTATGGACGAAGAGATGGCAGAACTCCACGTGTCTTCACTAAAGTTTCACGTTTTCTAAGATGGATAAAGAAAACCATGAAATACTTTTGAGTGTAGAGAGAAAACCAAGAAAATTTTGGAGAAACTGTCCTTCTCAGACCTGAGCCCAGATGTGCTCTAGAGCAGACACCAGCAGCTAAATAAATGTCTTATATCAGTAAAAAGGCTGGTTGCATGTTTCTTCACTTGCTTCCATTCTCAAAGACCACCTCCATGTTAAGCAGGGCTGTAATACAAATCTGCTGATTTCTACCTCCTCCCTTCCTGCTTCCCTCAGCACCTTCCCAAATCCTCACTCAAAGCTGTTAACCTTCTCCTTTTTACCAGCTATAGTTTCTCCATTGCATTCCCTGTTGTGAAGAATGAATACCGGCACCATCAGGAAAAATGTTCACAGCTTTTATACTGGGTCACAGGGTGATCATGTGACCTGTTGTGTCATGTGGCAGAGGGGAAGGGGGACAATTTCATGCATCCTGAATATCAGTTAGGCACCACTGATGTCACCACTCAGTCCTATTATGCTAAGTATGGGTAAGGTCTTCCTGAATACATTTTCTCCTACAGGTTTAGAGACAAAGGGGCCAAAGGTATCCTCAGTGACTCTTCATTCTCACCTGAAATTTATTTCTTTTCCCTTTCTCTTCAAAGACCAAGACTAATCTAGGTCTGTAAACTCCAGGTGCCCATTTTATATTGTCTCCTCCCACAGTTATCACAGTCCACCAACTCCTGTTCTCATTAAGTTACAAGGATATGATGTGTTTCCTTAAATTGCCCCACCTAGGACATCCAGAACCACATGTGGTTCCATACAAGGCCCATAAAGGACAAGGCTGGTGGGATCAGAACCTCTTACTCCACATCTCACTTGAGCAGGGCTCCTTACCCATGTGTCCTCCTGCATGCTCAGGGGCCCTTGCATCTTAGCCTCTTTCACCCTATCCCTCCTGAACATTGCTAGCCTCAAAGCTAAGACTTCTGGGCATACATAGAATATAACATGCTTTTAGCTTACAAAGGACTCCTCTCTGCAGAAGGAGAGGAATGTGTGCCAGTTTCCATCTATCATTAAACAAATACTCCCTGAATGTTGTTGAGAACCACTAGGATGATTGTTCCTTTTTTTGTTTGTTTGTTTGTTTGTTAGCTTTGTTTTCCTTTTCTTTGGTACCAGGCATCAAACTCATGTGCTCATGCTAGGATGGTACTTATGCTGTTGAGCTATCTCCCCAGTGGCTTTTCTTGAAAGAAAAGTATTTGGCTCCATGTTGGCTAACTTTGCCTTAATTTTATATATTGATATGTACAGAGTTGGCTAGGATAATATTTTATTTATTTATTTATTTATTTTTAATTTACATATTTGGTACAGGGTCTCATGATACAGCTTTAATTCATAGTGATCTTCCTGTTTTCAGCCTCCCCAGTGCTAGGATTACAGGCATAAGCCACCAGCTCAACATGCCTAGGGGACTGAACCCTGATCCCTGCAATTGTCAAAGCAGGCACTTAGTCTGCTGAGCTATCTCGCCAGCCCAGGATAATATTTTATTACACTTGGCCTTAAGCAATGCAAATGTTCTAGGGGAGGTGCTGATGTGTAGCCCTTCAAGCAATGGAGAGGTCAAAGAAGCCCACCTGTAGCTCCTACTGCTAAGTGTGAGCTAGGCTGAGAGACAGTGTGCTATAGACTAGAACTGATACTCAATGACAACTTCCTGCTCCAAGGCAAGAAAGCCACACATCAAAGCTGAGACAACCGACTAATACCCAAGACACATCCTTAAAGTGTGTTACAGAGACACCTCCAAACTTAGACACCACATTTTACTGGAATCTGATACTCTTTTGCAAACCACTCTGTGCATATTGCAGAAGCACCATTCTTACTACCTGGCCCAGTTCAGAGCACTCATGAACTTCACACCATTCTCAAGTCACTCAGCTCCAAGGCACTCCCTTCTTCACAAATTAATAAACCCATGTTCAGCCATGTGGTTGAGGCCTTTGTACCAATTAGCCATTGTTCAGACTGGATTTAGGACACGCTCTGGCACCCACAACTGATGATACATCTTTATTCATGCTGTGGGCTACACTGGAAGTGGTAGATTGGAATTGACTTATTAGAATTTCAGTAACTTCTCCCTGGGATTAAAAATAAAAACTTCTACAGACTAATTCAAGGCCAGAGCAGGATTTCTATAAGGGTCTGCTAAGACAAAGGCCTTAGGGATCCAAGCATAATAGCAGCCCAGTGAAACTGGCCGTGTTAAAGACTTTCCAAATTAACTACTTCTATCTGCCAGATTTGTCCAAGAGGGCCATGTGGGAAATCTATGAAAATGAAATATTTTATTTTTATTCCTGGATACAGTTTCTATCAATATTATCATATCATAATCCTGAAGCATATGAAATTTGGAAATGAACTTAGTCATTCAGTTTCCAGGTATGAAGTTGTTAAATAATTCAAAAGAAGTCCTTTTCATGTGCAGAGAGGAGAGCAGGTAGGTAAGAAGATAATGGGAAGAATTATTTTCATTTGAATAAAAAATAGTGTGCATCAGTATCACTACACTAATTCAAATTGCAGAAAACATGTATGTCTAATCCACCCATTGTAAACTGTATTGCCTGTCAATATGAGACTGCCAGCCTTTTCAGAATCAAACTTGAGTCAGGGAGTCTGCCTTGGTGGAAAAAAAAAAAAAAACCAAAAACAAAAACAAAAAACCTGGAGTGTTTAGGTCATCACTGTTACTGCTACATCCATGTCTTTTTATATTATCCACGTATGTTAGTTGATACATTGTGTCAACTTGGCTGAATCAGCTCCAGCAGTTGTCAGCATGGGGGCCTCACCCTGCAGGTGGGCAGGGCCCAGGATTTGAGAAAGGCTTCCTACCACCCGGAAGTCCGGAAGTCCCAGTCTTCAGAGGAGTGTGCCACTTTAGAGGAGCTACAATCATTGCAGTCAGTGTAGAAGGAAGAGAGAAGCTTGATGGACTCTGCAGCTGCTGCTCCTCCTCTGCTCTTTATTGTTTTCTGCCGCCATTAACTGCTATTGTTTGTCTTGGAGCCAGTGGAATATGGAATGAACCCTCCAGTAACTGTGAACTAAATAAACCTTTCCTTCCTTTATTTTGATTGTTGGGTATTTGTCCCAGCAACAAAGGAAAAAGTAACTAAGACACCAAGCTTCTCTTTGTTGGGAAGTTCTTAGCTTAGAGGACACACTGTGTGGCTTTTTCTTAAATAAATGTCTCCTGGGAGTGGGCTAGTTTGCTTAACATTGCAAGCAGACCTCATTCAAGGGTGACATCACTCATACTTAACACTGCCAGGCACAACTTGGCTCTAAGTTGGTGCTTCTCTGTCCCCCAAATACACAATATTATACTCTTTTGCAACTTGGAACAAGATCTGCTGAGATCATAGAAGTTCCAAATATGTCCCTATTTCCATCTTGTACTCAAATAATGCTACATCACAACATCCTAAACAGGAGGGAATGGGCCATTTTACAGGAGAAATACAGCTTCTGAATGGGGGCTGGAAGAAAAATCCTGCCCCTAAGATCTAGTTCTTTCCTTAGAAAGAAAACCTATAAACAAAATTCCCAAAGTACTATTTTAGATAGTAGCCTAGTCAAATTACTATATTTTCTTTGAGAAAATGCATTTGTAAATTAAAATGTCTGAAAAATCATTGTTGTAGGTTAGGCAAATACTATGTGCTAGGCAATAGCTACAGAAAAGCAGTCTGAAGTTTAATTTCTGTGGTTGCTATGATTTTCATGTCCCTTTGCCTGAATGAGTTTCCTGGTTTATATCTGGGTTTAAAATCCATAACAATCAAAGTTGTTCTAAAGATAACAGATATTGTGAGTTGACACATCGCAAATACAAATTACATGCTGCAATTTTCAAGTGCGTGATGTGCGCAGACATAAGAAAGGTAGAATGAGTGACTCAGAGCTCAGGAATTCTCCTTGCTTGAAGGGAGGTGGGAGATGAGGAGAATGGCAGGCAGCACAAGCAGGCCTGTCCATATTTGACCTGCATGCCTTGCTGCACAAACTCAGCTATAAAAAGGTGGAACATTTTCTTGAGTCCAATTCTAACCCAGAGCTGGTCAAAAATTTAATCCTTGATCTTACTGAAGCCTGAGCACACCCAACATTGAACACAATTAGGGACATTTACACAGTACCTGGAAAAGCCTCTAATGTTCAAGGTCTCAGGTTTGGCCTGATTAGAGCACAGTGTGCTGTGCTGGCCTCCCCGGGAGTGGCAGAGTCACAGCTCTTCAGGGGTCTTGGCGGAACTGTGCTCTGCTGCAGAGGGAGGTGTGTGCTTCAGTCGTGGGTTAACAGGTCCTTCTTTCTGCTCACCACACTCTTTAAATGTGGGCACATTATCTATCTCTGCAGTCATGGTCCTCAGGGAACAGTCCCTTCACCTCTTGGCCTTGAAGTGTCTCTGGTCTATTCTTCTGAGTACAATGAACAGAGATCATCTGTCAGTACATAGTTCTGGTTCTGACCCTAAAACCAAGTTGTGAGGCAGAAACATAAGAAAAGCTCAATTTTCTGTACAGACGAGAAAGACCAGAATGACAAGTGGGAAAAGAATCCATGTACTTATAAAATATACAAAATTAATACATATATATGTTCAGCTTAGGCACTGAATTTATATATAGGAATAATTTTTGTGGCTAAAACTGATGAATATAGTAAATGTCATAGATCTCTTTGAATTAATCAAAGCATAATTGCTAACCAATGCATGGGATAATTTCTGTTTTCTTGCATATACTTAAGCATGACCTATGGAATAGTATGTGGTCTATTTTAGAAAATGTCCCATGTGCAGCTGAAAAAAATGTGAATTCAGATGTGGTTGGTTGAAACACTGTATATGTCCACTAGGTCCATTTCTTCCAAGTTCTGGTTCAGTTCTGCTACTTCTTTGCTAATTTTTGTCTGCTTGATCTATCTTTTTGGGATAAAAGGGTGTTATAGTCTCCTGTTAAGATTGTGGTATTATATTAGATTTTTCATTTCCATTAAGATTTGTCTTTTGGTTAGGTGCTCCTGTGTTTGGTGTGTACATAAGTATGATTGTTAGCTCTCCCTCTTGAATTATTCCTCTAACCAGTATGTAGTGGCACTCTTTATTTCATTTGATCATTATTGGTTTGAATTTGAGACTGTCTATAAACAGTATTCCTACCCCTGCTTTTATTTTCTAAGGTGCTAGGACATGTAGTAATGTTTTCCATACTTTGCCTTTCAGTCTGTGAATTTCTTTACAACTTAAGTGTGTTTCTTCCAGATAGCATATTGTAGGATTTTGTTTCCTATTCCACTGTGCCAGTCTATT
>NW_004524793.1:3808082-3809160 GCF_000260255.1 Octodon degus
ATTCTTTTTCTTTTCTTTTTTTGGTTTTGGCAGAACCAGGGATTGAACTCAGGCCCTTGCAATTGCCAGGGAAGCACTTATTCCACTGAGCCATCACCCCATCCCTTATTTATTTTATTGTGAAAAAAATAGCAAGAAGAGAGTTTCAAAACTAATTAGTATGACAGTTTCAATAATTAATACATTGCATATTGTCTTCATAGTAGCTATTAATAGTACAAGATGTGAACATGACATTCTGCCTAAACACTTAGTGCAAATCTTTCTTCTCACTGAATTAAGAGAAAGTAGCTCTATATCTATCCTAACACTTTTGTATACGCAGATACAAAATGGTCCTTCATTTATATCCCTTTTTTGCTTAGTTTTGTCAGAGATAGGTACTCCATTGCCATTTAAATATTTTAGGTGTGTTGACTCAGCAAAATAATCCAATATATGCCAGTAATCCATAATAGTAGTGGATTATCTGAAGGACTGGCAATGTTGACTTGAGTCATTTACAACTCAGCATATTAATGTGGCTTTACTTTTTATAACCCATTTTTGTATATTCTTCTGGATGGTTAAAACCAAGACAAAGCAAGAACTATATAACAAGAAATGTATCTTTTTTATTTTTACAAGGTCAGTCAAATCCCCTCAGGATTTTCCCTGAAACCATGTAACATAGTTTGTAGATCCTTTGTCAGTGTCAGCCATGTGGATGAGTCATGGCCATTTCTTGAACAATTTGCTTTCTGGGAAAGCTTGAGAGAATATTTTCATTCCATGTGACTCTCCTTAGGGACATTCTACATTGTCAATCACTTCCTTGTGTAGCCCCATAATCTCTTTGTTCAGAAAACTTGGAATATCACTGGGTTACAGGATGTTAGAATACAAGCTCTTGTATGTCCTGAGTCCTCACTGACCATGAAAGGCTAGGGCCAAAATGTTGGCTGTCTTGCAGCCCTTCTTTTTCTGTAATTTTTGATCTTAAAACTTAAATTGTTAACCCTACAGAAAAGAATATTACTGATATTAAATTTCTAGATATAGTATATATAACATTGGCAGTTCAGCTACTACAGAATGT
>NW_004524793.1:3836983-3838554 GCF_000260255.1 Octodon degus
GATGTTAGAGGTGTACCATTAGGGTGTTTATTTGTTCTTATTCTGTTATCCTAATGTGTGAGTTCAGTGCTATAAATTTCGCTTTAATAACTGCTTTCTTTGAATCCCCTAGATTCCAATAAGTTGTGCTAATTTTTCACTAAAATGTAGATATTGGTCAATTTCTTGTTTAATTTCATCTGTGACACATTGATTGTTGAATGGGTTATTGTTTAATTTACAGGTATTTATGAAGTTTTTCTGGATTCTTTTTCTCTTTTATTTCCAGGTTCTTTGCATTGTGGTGAGATAATACATATGAGATAATGTCTGTTTTCTTGCATATACTTAAGCATGACCTATGGACTAGTATGTCATGTATTTTAGAAAATGTTTCATGTGCAGGTGAAAACAATGTGTATTATGTTGTGGTTGGGTAGAACTTCCTGTATATGTTCACTAGGTCCATTTATTCCTAGCTCTTGTTCAGTTCTGGTACTTCTTGGCTAATTTGTTTTATCTCCTTGACCTATCTTTTTGGGATAAAGCTGTGTTAAGGCCTTTTCTTGAGATTGTGCATTTGGATATCAGACTTTTCATGCTCATTAAGATTTGTCTTATACAGTTAGGTGCTCCCATGTTTGATGTGTAAATATTTAAGAGTGTTACTTCTTCCTCTGGAGTTTTTCCTTTCAGCATTATGTAGTGGCCTTCATTATTTCATTTGATCATTCTTAGTTTGAAGTTGAGCCTGTCTTCAAACTGGATGGCCACCCATGCTTTTTTCTGAGATGCTGGTGCATGTAGTATTGTTTTACATCCTTTGACTTTCAGCCTATGAATGTCTTTATAAGTTAAGTGTTTTTCTTTTATACAGAAGATTGTTAGATTTTTTTTTTCCTAATCCACTGTGCTAGTCAATTTCTTTGAATTGGTGAATTGAGTCCATTTACATGGATGGTTATAATTGACGTGTATTGACTTATGTTTCACGTGCTATTTACCTGCTTTTGTTCTCTCCTTTTTCTCCTGTCTTTAAGTATCTGCCCTATTTAGTAGGTTCCTTCTGTTCTCATTCATGGAATTCTGATCATTTTGGTCCCTCTCTAGAACATCTTTCAGGAGCCTGTGTAGGGTTGGCTTTGTCATCATGAAATTCTGTAGTTCTTCTTTGTCATGGAAGTATTTCACTTCTCCATCAAACTCGAAAGAGAGTTTTGCAGGGTATAGTAATCTTGGCTGGAATTGTTTTCATAGAGGACTTGAAGTACTCTGCTCCATGCTCTGCTTGACTTGATAGTTTGTAAAGAAAATTCTGCCATTATTCTTAATGGTTTTCCATTAATTGTGATCTTCTTTTTCTCTAGTGGTTTTCAGTATACTATTCCTGTGCTAGATTTCTGGGATCTTGCCTATTTTGTGTCTTGGGGTGTTTTTCATTGGGTTGATGGTATTTGGATTTCTGTATGCATTGATTACCTGAATGTTAGTTTCCTCATATTTGGGAAATTTTCTGCTATTACTTTTAACCATATTCTTTTTGTATCATTTGTATTGACTCATTTTTTCTCATTGGTATCTATTAGTCTCAC
>NW_004524793.1:3839126-3841889 GCF_000260255.1 Octodon degus
ATTGCATTTTGATCCTTCTCTTTTTAATTTTTATAGCACTGTCTTCTGACATTTGGTGTAGATATTTGATGCAGACATGCCCTTAGCACATAGTGAAATTCGTGTACAGATCTGGGAAGTTTGAGTTCATCCAGTTGTGCCTGGCTTTGGTCTGGCTGTTGTGCTCAGCTTCTTCCTGTTGCAGCCCTTGGAAGTGAACCTGTTGTGCCCCTCTGGTAAGATGTTCTCCTTGTGGATTAGCTGAGTGGTTCTGGCCCCTAGCCTCTCTGCAGGGACTTCTGCTGCAGAATTTTATACCAGTCTGTATGCCAGGCCTGGGTTGGGTATGGAGGGCTCCAGAGAGCAAGACAGAAGGCCTCAGTTACAAGTACACCTGGACTGGTTCTGGAAGGGTCCAGCAGGCAGCAGGGAGTTCAGAAGCTTTCATACATACTTCCAGGGCCTGGACTTGGACTGGGTTTGGAGGGGTCCCAAGAGCATGGCATAAGGTTTCACACACACTGGGCTTGGGCCTGGACTGGATCTGAAGTGGTTTGGAGGGGTCCTGAGAGTGAGGCAGAAGGTCTCACTCACACTCACACTGACAGTCACATACCTAGCTTGGGCTGGGTCTGGAGGGGTGCAGCAGGCACAAGGGAGTTCAGAAACTCTCCCAAATTCTCACCCAGGCTGGGCTTTGGCTTAGTCTCTGATAACTGTATTCTTAACCAATATTGACATTGATATTTTCCATCTATTCTCCAGGGTTTTATTTTATTTTATTTTCGTTTTTCCATCCTGGGTCTTTAGGTTTTTATTTGTAAATAGAAAATTCTAAATTCTAAAATAACAAAAGTTTCTTGGAAAACTTCTAGTGAACCTTTGATTTGAACATTTGTCAATTCATTTTGAGAGAAGTGACACATCTAGAAATACTGTTTTCTCACCCAAAGTACATCTGAACATTTTTTGTCCTTTTAAAAATAGCTTCCTTAGTAAAAGTTTTACATGCCTATTTATTCATTATTTATTTATTTATCGGTAACTGACAGACTTTGTTCCTATGGCACATATATTAAAATTACATTTCATGATTGTTTAAGTTATAAAACTCAACTGAATTTTCTATATTCATTTTGTATCTGGCAACCTTGCCAAATTTACTTATTAACTTCTATTTTTTATTACATTGCCAACTCTTTTCATTTCATTGCATTGATCTAAGCATGGATATGTTCAAAATTATTAATAATAAATGTATAAAGTATAAAATCTCCATAATTTAAAATATAATATATCTTATATTCTATAATCTTCCATAATTGTGATGATAGCATCCCATACAACTTGAGCTATCATGTGATTTAAACTTAGCTGTTCTTGAGGCCTACTTCACTCTAGGGTTAAATCATGGTTCCAAGGTCTTAACACTCACATTTCTTCAGGGCTGGTAAGGTCAATATAACATAAGAATGATATTACATTACATCACAGTTGTCTATCACACTCAAAGCAAAAGGGATATTATATGAGTTAGCATCAGTGGGCATAACTCTAGGATTCTGCCTATCACCATTGCCATGACCTTCAAGAGTTATACTGATAAAGCTTTGATATGAAAAATGGAGGAAAGCTGAGATACAGATGTCCAGGGTCCCATAAAGAATTGACTTCAGGCTATCCACCTCCATGCGGCAATCTCAGTGACCGAGGTTAGCCAGGCAGAAGTTCACTGTAGTAAAAAATGTCTGGAAGCTGTTGGCCACCACTTTGAACATCACTTGTAATTATAGAGGCCAAAGATAACATATTTATCTCATGATGTCTCAATAAATGTAGTTTTAAAATATTTTTAATACTAAGAATTGTCCTAAAGTATGTATGTTTTATTTTGGTGGACCCCATATTAAAGAACCAAATAGGATAACATGTTAACACTGACCGTTTTACCTTTTATTCTTCTAATAAAGGGTTTCTTAGATTTTTGTCAGTTTGGGAAACTAAAAGAAATGACAAAAAAAAAAGAAATGACTATTTAGGTTTTTTCCTCATTAATTATTATTGCCAAGCTGCAATTCTGATCTCTCTGTAGACAGGGCTGTCCATTCTCAGTCTGGAGACTAAGTTACCTTACTTTCTCCACCTGGCTCTCTTTACCATCTATGCTCTGGCTGATCTTGTGCCAACATATCTTCCTACCCTCTTTTTAGGACAACAATATGCTCTTTAATGCTGTGTCTGAGCCCTGCTGCTGTTTGGTTGAGATTGGTAGTAAAATGGCCCTGCACCTTTCTCTTTTTTGTAGGCTCTGTACAACCTCAATATTAAAGGAACAAACTCAGAAACACAAGATTCTACAATCTGAGGAATGAACCCAGGAATCAGGATCCTAGTTAAATGACATCCTCCTGCCCTTAGATTATTTGTAGTCTAAAGATGTGCTATCTGCTAGAAAATTTTTGAAAATATTTAATAATTATGAATAATCAGTTTAGTTATCGAAGAGATGTATAAATATTGGTAGAATAATATAACTTTACAAAGAAAGCTCTGCCCTAATCCTACCTAGAGAGCAAAGGCAACTTTTAAAGTGGTAGCATTTTAGTAGTGGCCTGAGCAAAGGAAGACAAATAAGCTCTGATACCACCAAAAATTATGTCAATGTAGACTGGAATGAAACAAGGCTTTTCCTGGTGACCTCAAGGAGCCTCACATTGTCCTACCAGGAACTGCTATAGGACCAGGGTTAGCACCCAGAAGCCCACCCCCTCAATGCCCACCCAC
>NW_004524793.1:3842674-3844087 GCF_000260255.1 Octodon degus
AACAACATGGCTTTACTTCCTATATTTCGTCTTCATACTTTTCTACTGGATGGTTAAGATCAAGGTAAAGCAGGACCTATGCAATAAGAGTTGTAGCTTTATTTTTTTTTTTATTTTTTTAGTCTGATGGTATTAATGAAGAAAGAGAAAGTTTGTATTATTAGAGAATTCCAGATCTTTTTGAACTCTCCTGTCTTAATTGCTTAGTAACCAGTGTGATATGTGGACTCCAGCAGAGAAGTCAGTTTAGAAACTATTTAAACCCCTAATTGCTAAGGAAAGTGATGAGGTCCTTCCAGGCAGCATGGTTGATCTGGTGTCCTGAGGAAGGTCTGAGAATCAGAGTTAAATTAAACAATGGCATTCAGTCTCTACAATGAATGTCATAAACTCTCCACAGTGACATCGAGTCTTATACACTTAGGAAGCTGAAACATATTTCTGGAAGGAAGGATAGCTAACAAGACCAGGCCAGGGGCCTGCTCCTTTTGGGAGGGCTGTGAAGGGTGATGTTCCACTATGGAGCAGGTGTTAGTAATCAGAAGTAAAGGAGGGTGTGAACTAGGCTGCTGCAGCCTCTCTCTGCTCCTATGGGTTCTGAAATCTCATTACACTTTGCTTCATTTTTTCTTCTCCAATTGGCCTTATTGTCAGAAGCCAACAGTGAGAGAAAATCATAAGTTGGCCCATAGCTACTGCAGAGGCTTAGGTTTAGCAACTATGGAGAAACCTTAGACTCTAAGTTAAACTATGAGTAGTTTGGGCTGCTTAACTGATAAGAGAAGCAGAAACAATCTGATTGTTCAACATTTTGTTCACTTCTCAACTTTTAAAAAATGATTGATTGTGTTTCAACTCTTACAAACCATAGTTTTCACTCCATATTTTTTAAAAGAAATATGTTCCTAAAGTAACGTTTCAAAAGTGTACAAAACTGAAAATTCTCATCCAATCTCTAACTTGTAGTCATCCTCTTCGATTCTCTGGAAGAAAATATTAATAATGTATTTTTTAGATTTATAAATCTTGATACATGTAATTCACTTACTTTTATTGACACATAATATTCTCATTCATCAAAATAACTATCATTATTAAGACATTCAGTTTGCTTCCAATTTATGCTAAAAAACTGTTACAAAACATTCCTTAATATGTCTCTATGTTTACAATTACACAAATTTCTTTAAGATATAACTTTTATGTGGAATCTCTGAACAAGAGATGATATGTTCCCCATTGTCTCAGATATTGTTCCATCACTTTACAAAGATAATATTCTACTTAATTCCACTTCAACACTTAAAAATATATAAGTTAATAATTTTTGTCAGTCTAGTGAGTGTGTAATGGTAAATCATACTGTCTTGTGCTCATGTCTCTATTAGTGAGTTTATGATCTTTTTAAATATA
>NW_004524793.1:3844187-3850730 GCF_000260255.1 Octodon degus
ATTCTAGGATTTCCACAATTGCACATTTGCTTTTGAGTTGTTTTCCTTAGTGATTTTTAGAAGTTCTTTTTGTGTTCTAAATACCAGTTTTCACCAGGTGATCATTATAAAAACTGTTCAAATTCAAACTTACTTCTATATTTTATGATGCCCTAGGATGATAGATTTTGAAAGACTTCCATTTATCAACATCTGCCCATTTACTTTCAATTCACATAGTTGATGGAAAAAAACAAAAGAAATAGAATTTTGTCACAAATTCTGATTATTCGTTTCTTATAGTGCTCATGTATTCCTGCACATGTGGATATATAAGCATTAAGGTAATTACTTGAACAGATAAGAGAATATTCTTCACCTTCAAGTATCTATTTGCATGACAACAAATACTATTTCATCAAAAAGTGGTTTTCTGATTAGAAAAGATCAGATTAAACCAGTGTGATGTGTTATACCATTTGTAACAATATTTGAATGTACTTCTTTAAATTATGTCACATTGTTGGAGATAAGAGGCTAGATGTATGGTCTCTTCATTTAATTCCCAGTGCTTTGCATAGAGAAACTCATCAAAAAAGAAGTTAAAACATTCCTTATAAAGGAAATAACTGCCTAGAGTTGGACATTCCACTTCTTTGTATGTGACACAAAATCCCTTCCATAAGGGCTAATTCTTAAAGCTTGCTATAATTTGGCCTCTCAGTATCATGTTGTACAACATAAAGTTTTTAAATATTCAAGTTTCCAAATGTTCAGTCTCTCTCTGTGATCTTTATCTGAGATTCCAATTGTGGCTACAATAACTAAAAAGACAAAAGTGCTTTCAGCAGCATAAACTCTAGTGGGGTAATTTATGATTGTAGCACTTAACTCTATGCTGTAGTTATTGGCTAATCACAGTGAATTCTGAACCTCAACTCATTCCCCAGTAATTTGCACTTTTTTCTCTGACATATTTTCAAAGAATTATTTTATTTTTCTTTAAACTTAGGACATGTAAAGAGAAATGGATGTTCATTACTATAATTCATTCATGCTATGTTGTAATATTTGGCTTTTATCGAGAAACCATTGTACAGAGGGTTTTCACACATACACTACACCCACCCAGCTCCCCTTATCTGTTTGATGAAGACTTCCTGAGAATGTCAGCTATATGCTCTGCTGATTGGTTAGGCCAAAATTCATCTGAAAGCAAAACGGTAGATGATGGATGACACTGTTAGAAGCCTCAGACATGTGATAGCTATTTTATAGAGTGAAGAAAATACAAAATGGAAATCAAATGTAAAAGAGTTGGCGAAATTAATGAAGATAAAAACTAATTTCTCGTGTAAAAAGGCAACACTGTGTGTATGCAGCTGCTTTCCACTTCCACAATGCTGTGGTCCTAGAGAAGAAAGTTGGTGGAAGACAATAAAGATGTGCAGGAAGTGAGTAGAACATCGTGCAAGTTAAAAGTAACCAAAAGTATTTTTAGGAGCAAACAAGATGAACTCAAATACCAGAAATCAAAAAATTGATAGAGACAGAGTAACTGAGAAATGAAGGTTTTGTTTCCTAAACTAAGATAAGTGCTCTTGAGGCCCACACATTAGTCCTGAAAGTCTCTTCCAAACCTTATCTCTGAACAGCCCCAAGAACCTCCTAGGTAATTTCTCTGTTTTCAGTTACTCATCCCTCAAATATCTGTTGAGTATTTACTAAGTGCCTTATGAATTATTGGTTTGTTTCTCACTTCTGCTGCCCTAACATCTACATATCTTCTGCTTTGCAAATTTTCCCACCCTCCTCATCACACTTGGAGAACACAAGCTCCACATATAAATCAAACTCAAGCTGATCTTAAACACACTACAGCACACAGTAGCTCTTGACTGCTCCTGTCTTCACTGGCTTGAAAATCATAAACTGTTAAACAAGAAATGATGCCTATGAAAAGATAAAGGAAAAGACAGCCTCTCTGAGGCCAGTAGTTTCTCCTGCTCACTCTGTAGAACTGAGTTCCAATTCTTTCTTTTTCATTGAGGCAGTCACAAATGCAGACAATTCTCCAACTGATGTGCTATGCCTTTAGAAGAGGTGTCGTGTCACCTTCTCTCTGGGAGAAGCAGAATCTACACATGTTCGTTATACATCTGAATTGCTTGCTACCCTCTACCAAAAGAAGTGTGTAAGTGGATTTCCTGGTCAGTCCCTCAGGTTAGCCTCCCCAACAGAAATATTTCCTGAGTAGTGGGATAGGGACTGCCATGAGGACACAGTGAGGAAAAAGTTTTTAAAGGAAAAATATCTAGGAGGATTATCTTGCTTGTAATTTATGACTTTTTTAATTTACAAAAAAAAGATACAAAATCAGGTTTCCAAATAAGCTTTGTCATTTAATGAATGGAACCTCAGAACAAGTGAGAGGATTGTCTCTGGGAAAAAATAGCATCCACTGTTTTTAACAAAAGATGAATTGCTTTTGAGGTAATGAAAACCAATAATTATTTTTTTAAAAATGACAGAACATAGGAAAGAAGGAAGGACAAAGGAAAAGAAAAGATAAAATAAGGAATGCCTCTCAACAAAGAAGAGCTAATCTTATTTTGCATTTCAGAGGTATAAAATCCAAATGGCTCAGAAGTGAAGGTGCTTTGGGATCACCTACATGCTTTCCACTACAGAAGCATGAATGCTGGCCTGAGTTTTGAGCTGGTAGGATAATCCACACCACTCTCTGAGCTGCCGCTCAAGAAACCCAGTTGCAAGACTTATAGTGCAAAAATGGAAAAGCAATACAGAAGAAATGGTGTGCAGACTGAGAGAGGAAGAAACAATAGAGGGAGAGAGGAGAAGATGAGAAAATATGATAAAGTGAAAGAAAGAATAACAGAGTGACAGAATAAGACAAAATGAGAAAAAGAAAAAATAAGAAAAATGGAGTGAATGAGGGACAGTAGAAAAGGTAAGGGGAGAGAGAAGGCTCTAAAAAGACAAGGGAGGGCTTGTTATGTCATGGAAAGGGAGTTTATGATGAATGTAGAAGGGATGGAGGTCCTGCCCTGAGAGATAAAACACAAACCTTTCCAAAGTAGAGGAACAAGAATGTGTTATCTATAGGGAATAGTATTCCAGAATACCAGGAACCTCAGTTCTTCTTTCTGTTTTTTATCAAAACGGAATAGAACTCTTGAACCCATACTGACTCCAGAAGCTTCTGATTCTGATTGCCCCACGTCTGAAGCATGGAGCAAAGCCAAAGACTTTTAGCCAGAGTCCATCACATTTACCCTTCTCCCCGGGGACTGACCACACTTCAACACACTGCATGATAGCAATTTGTAGGTGTGCCCTGTGAAGGGGGGAGCGCAAGGTTTCTGCACCCTGTTACCACCCCGAACAAGAGGCCCCAGTTGGATGGACAAAACTGATCACAGAAACAGGGTCAGGGAGAAGAGTTTCAAGAAGACAAAAGGGCCCCTGAGACTGAACCCTCTCCACATCTCTTCCCCAGTGCACTCTTTCCCACGGTCCATTCTGGAGAGCCTCCCTTGTTAATACCTCTGACTTCACTGAAAGGATCTTGTCCAAGAGAGAATGGTATGGGAATCCTACTGGTAGAGCAGCCAGGAGAAAAGCGTGGGAAAAATGGGAACCTGAGTCCTGGGATGAAATGAGGGGTAATCAAAAGTTACTGTTTGTAAGTCTGGCATAAACTGGGAACACACACACACACACACACACACACACACACACACACCCCACCAAAAAAAAACAGAGTAAGAAAGGAGATTTATAGGTCAACATTTATGATTCATAGACACAAAAATCCTACACACAGAACTGTTTTACAGTTACTGTTTATTAGGGTAAAGAAATTTACCTTCATTTCATCTGCTAAAAGGTAATATTTGTTAATGTGAGCATATGTTAAATTTTATGAAATATATTTATATATGCTGAGGTGATTTTATAATTTACTTCTTAAATCTGTGTATATAACAAAGTACATTAATTGGCCTTTCTTATGTCAATTGACATCTGCATTCCAATGTAATCTCAGTTTGTGCATGGTGTACTAATCTTTACACTCATCAGACTAACTTTGAGAGTAGATTCTGTGTGTAGGATTTTTGTGTCTGTGAATCATAAATGTTGACCTATAAATCTCCTTTCTTACTCTGGTTTTTTTTTGTGGGGTGTGTGTGTGTTTGTGTGTGTGTGTGTGTGTGTGTGTATGTGTGTGTGTCCAGTTTATGCCAGACTTACAAAATTACACTTTAAAGTTCTTTTCTCTCTGTTTTCTGGAAAACTTTGTAGGAAAATTGTTTTCTTATTCTGAATTTCTGTAGAAACAAATGGTAAAATCAGTTATCTACATGGAGCAAAGTTTGATTGTTGGTGAAATTTCTTTGATTTTCTGGTGTAATCAACTTTGCAATTTCTCCTTAGTTTTAGGCAGTGACATTTCTACAATGTATAGGATTTCAAATGTATTAGTATAACATTTTAAATGTTTTGGCTTAGTTACTATGGGTCTATAGTAGATGTCAAAATATTCCATTTGAAATTTCTTTCTTTTTTTCTCTTTTTTTTTCAGGGGGCGGGGGGAACTGGGGATTGAACTCAGGCCCTTGTGCTTGCCAGGGAAGCATTGATTCTACTGAGGCATTTCCCCAGCCCCTCCTTTTGAAATCCAACATAAAATATTTATGTCTTCTCAGTTTTTTCCTCATTAATTTCTCTAGAGATTAATCAACATTAATAGATTTTTTAAATAGTTTCTTTGTTTTATTAAGCTTGTACTGCATGCCTTGTTATTTTATTAACTTTTGCTGTCTCATTTCTGCCTCCTACTTCACAACATTTATTGATTTTTAGCTTGTTAAAATATCAATGAGCTCTGTAATTTCAGTTTTTGTGATATTTAAAATATAAGATCAAAATTTTCCGTACCTGTTTAAGATATATCCTGCAGTGCTTAATAATTATTATTATGTGCAAACATTATATATTTTTGAAAACTTTATTCACAAGCTAATAACAAGTTATTGAAAGATGTCTTTCCTTTTTTCTAACATTATGGAGATTTTCTGGCTATTTTATTGTATTTATTTATTTATTTATTCATTTTCTGTATTTATGGGAAGCTTCTACAGAGTGTTCAGGGTCTCACTGTTAGATTGCTCTCAGTGATTCTCCAGTTAACAGCCTCCCAAGTGCTAGGATTACAGGCATGCACCACCATGCTCAGTGTCATTCATCCTCACAGTATGATCTGGTGGTGGGACCGGCATGGCATTCCCGGGAATCAAACCCTTAGCCCCTAAGCCTGCTTGGAGGCTCTTTAATCCACTGAACTATTTGACCAGCCTATTTTCTAGTTATGTTGGTGATTTGTAGCTTACTTATGCAGTGTGCAGAAAATATGTCAAAGATTTACATTTGGGAATTTCTATAACTTCACATTATGGGCCCTTCTAGGGATGAGGGCAGTGGTAGCAGGAGGAGAGCTAGGAATTTGGAGCTAGGGTGGGCACACTGTGCCTTCAAGACCAGCCTGCATTGTATAGCAAGACCTTGCCTCAAAAAAAGTTTTCTTTTTCTGTTTAAATAAAATCAGAGCGGTATCAAAATGGAAAATACCATCTGGTTTTTTTCTATACCATAAGCAGCAGAGAAACCTTCACTGAGTATTGCTATCCAGACCTTGGAATATAGCAATGTGAGGAAGACAAGAGCGAGGGAAGTGGTCCCTTGGACTGAAAAGGACATGAGAGGCAACTTGAAGCCCATGGAGAGAGTAAAGGGAAAAACTTCAAAGAAGAGGAAGGAGGGAGCCCCCAGCAGCTTCTCCCTGAGATGGTACCGACCGTGCAAGGGAAGTGATCCAAACCTCTAGAGACATGATGCAGTAATTCAAGTGTCCATTCACAGGTGAATGTAAGAACTATGCTTCAGATCTGAAGTGCTCACACAAGGAACTGGAGAGTAGACATAGTATAGTTTGGATGGGAATCAAAAATATTATTCTAAGTGAAAAGAGTCAGACGTAACAGGTGGCACATGATTCCATTCTTATGCAACATTCAGAACATGCAAATTCATAGTCAAAAAATTAGCAATGCAGTGTAGAGGAGGGTGATATAAAGGAGAAATGGGAAGTAATACTTTAATAATTACATCAAATTCTGAGGTTCAAGAAAAGTTTTGAATGTACATACAAACTTTGTGCTAAATGCTACTGAACTGTATGCTTTAAAATAGCAACACAAATATTATGTTAACTTCACTTCAGGTTTTAAAAGTGAGCAGAAATGTTGTTTTGAAAATAATCCCTTTTAAATTTAAAAATGCAAATACATGAAAAATGTATTAGGTTGTTCTATAAGCCATTAAAGCTAATTAACAATAAATGATGAAAATCAGGTGAATTTAATTATTTATTTATTTGCTTATCTTGTTCTTCCAATCTGAGGTCCTCTATACCTTTCTGCAGCTGTTTCTTTATTTCAGAAGCCGTTGATTCATTGCTTTCAGCTGTGTGATTTCCAATTT
>NW_004524793.1:3852120-3876206 GCF_000260255.1 Octodon degus
TGTGTGTGGCCAGTTCAGCCCACCAGAGGGCGGGGCTGGCCGGCATGTGGTGCTGGGGATTGAACCGCGGTCCCTGTGCTTTTGCTTAGCTTAGCTTGTTCTAAGTAGGTGCTTTAGACCACTGAGCCATCTCACCAGCCCCAGCACAACTTATAATAGCTGCATCTTGGAAGCAACATAGATGTCTGTCAATAGGTGGATGAGGGAAATGTGGTATTTGTACACAATGTAGTTCTGCTCTACCATACAGAAGGGTTAAACTGGGTCATTTGTACAAAACTTCACCTTGAAACCTTAAAGTAAAGTAAAATAAATGACTCACACAAGCTTAAATATTACATGGTTTCTCTTATATAAGAAACCTGTGGCCTAAATAAATTTTTAAGAAGAGGTAAATAACCTGAGAGAATGTTTTCTCTCCATGTGACTCTCCTTAGGCACACTCTACATCATTGATCACTTTCCTCTGTGGGCTCATAATCTTCTTGATCAGAAAATTTGGGACATCACTGAGTTACAGGATGTTATAGTGCATGTTCTCTTATGTGCTGAGTCCTCACTGATCTTGAAAGGCTACGGCCAAAATGTTGGCTATCCTTGCAGCCCTTCTTTTCTCTAAGTTTTGATCTGAAAACTTGTTAACCCTCCAGAAGAGAAGCTTAATGATTGTATTACGCTACAACATAGACAGTTGAGCTTAACCTCACTATCTGTATGAATATCAAGCATCTTAGACATAGCAAGGAGGCCGTGACTCATCCACATGGCTGACACTGACAAAGGATCTACAAACTGCGGTACAGGTTTTCAGGCTAAATCCTGAGGGGATTTTGCTGATCTTTTCAGATACAAAAATTATGGTTCTTGTTTTATAGGTCTTGCTTTATCTTGGTCTTAATCATCCAGTAGAAAGTATAAAAACGAGGTATAAAAAGTAAAGCCATATTAATAGGCTGAGTTGTGAAAGGCTCAAGTCAACTACTTCTGACACTGGCAGCCCTATGGATAACCCTCTACTATTATGGACTACTAGACTATATTGGATTATTTTGCTGAATTCACACACCTACAATATTTCAATGGCAATGGAATACCCATCTCTGACAAAACTAAACAAAATAAGGGGATATAAATGAAGGAATATTTTTTATCTGCATATACAAAATAGTTAGGATAGATATACAGTTACTTTCTCCCAGTTCCATGAGAAGAAAGATTTGTGCTAATAGTGTTTGTACAGGATATCATGTCTGCATCTTATATTATGAATAACCACTACAAAGACAACAATATGCAATGTATTAATTATTGAAACTGCCTTATTAATCAGTTTTGAAACTGTCTCATTGCTATTTGTTTCTCAATAAAATTAATTTAAACAATCTGAAAAAGAGCTAAATAAAACATAAATAATAGGAAACAGATAATTTTTTTTTCACATAGGAAGAAGACAAAAAGGAAAAGGGGAAAGAAAGGAGACAGGAAGAGGTTGAAAAGTAAATAAGGTGTCTTAGGTCCAACTCCCCACAATCAATGCAATCAGTGTGTAATACAAATGTAGTAATAAATGTGTTTTGCCTATGAGATACAGACAGATAGTCTTTTTTCCTTTCTACTCCCTCAATTTTCTTGATAAATATATATCAATCTATAATCAGACAATTTTAATTTTCAAATTTCATACTATTGAGAGAATTAAATTAAAAACAAGCAGAGATTTCATAAATTTTGACAATTTTCTACTGACAAGGAAGGTATTTACACTGGAATTTTATCTTCTCAGACATAGTAGTCCCCATAGCAAAAAAAAAGTCAAACATAGACACATAAAGAAGCTGAAATCAGCAGAAATAACTATTTAAAGATACTGTTGTCTCTCAAGAAACATGTTTTCAGGGGATTAAGTCCCTAGCCAGCTAGCTTCAAGGAAAAGAAAAAACAAAAAACAACACTAGGGTAAGAAGTATTAATGGAGCAAAGCAGTTCACTTCCTCTAGCCCAGGAAGTAGAGCACAGAGGAAGAGCCCTGAAGACAAGCCAGTAGTGCCTTGACATACACCCCAAACATGTCTATCCTTAATTCAAGTGATTCCAGTGGAATTGACCGCACCTTTTCCAAAGTAATGGAAGTAACCTACATCAATTCATTGTTCAAACTCCTAAGGCCCACAGCAATTTGCTGATTTAGACTGATAAATGTCACACATGAAAACTTTGTTTAAAAATATTGAGAAGAGGGGCCGGGGAGATGGCTCAGTGGAATAAGCGCTTCCCTGGCAAGTGCAAGGGCCTGAGTTCAATCCCCGGTTCCGAAAAAAAAATATTGAGAAGAAAAGTGCA
This sequence comes from Octodon degus, assembly GCF_000260255.1. Classification (NCBI taxonomy): domain Eukaryota; kingdom Metazoa; phylum Chordata; class Mammalia; order Rodentia; family Octodontidae; genus Octodon; species Octodon degus. The sequence goes on from NW_004524793.1 coordinate 3,854,461, forward strand.
TTCCATCATTTTGAATATTTATAATTAAATGAGAGAAGACCCCTTGGGAAGGAAGCTATGGAGATGGAAGAATCAACAGGTAAGATTAGCACATGATAAACATACATTGTTATTCCTTAGCACATAGCTCCACAGTGGGCTTCATGAAATTGAGTTTCAGGGATTCTGTCTTCTTCCCCAGATGGTTAGGTCTTTCTCCACTAGGCTTGTTCCTGGCTCAAGAGAAGAGCCTAATGTTCATCTGCATTATCCGTAGAATCTATTATCATGGACTTAGATTAATAGTGCTGTTAATTCTGTCACTGGGAACCCAGATTTCTGAGGCTGTACTGGCCAATACCACATCCTCCAATCCCCACCTTACACACCTGGGTTAGTCCTGTGGGCTGGAACAGATGATTTACTCTGAATCATCAGCTGTGGTCACTGTGTGATTTTCACACAGCCACATAGAAGAGTCATGGGGTTGGGGAGGCATTGGGAGATGGGTATTGTCTTAGAAAACCTCCCATTATGAAGCATTACAAAACCAGTGGGAAACATAAGTCACTGAACCAGCTCCTTCCCCTTCCTCTTCTGGGGGATAAAATACAGCAAGGACAGATCTTCAGAAGCTTTTACCTGGGAAGCCTTCTTGGGAAGATGCAGCTGCTCCTGCTCATGTTGATCTTTCTGACCCTCAGGACAAGGGCAGGTAAGTTTCTATCTTCATCCCTGAGAACCCAAGCCCCATTCTACAGAGGATATGGGTGTCCTGTCCTCTCCACACCCATGATCCTTCTGTCTACCAGAATTTATCTGAGCATGACCTCCAATCTCACCAGATAACACCAAGTATGACTCTGGATAGGTTACCATAGATTGTTCTCAACTAGAGCCAGGGGAAACCATCCCTTCATGAGACCCTACCTTTGTCATTTGTGAAGTGGGTCTTTATTCAAAGTGAATGCAAATGATGAGAAATTACAGGAAGAAATGTGACATACTCTTGGAGAGGGCAGAATAGATCTGTTTTCCATGTTGGGTAGGAGAAAGGTGTTGTCCTCATCAGCTGCTTAGGAGAGATGCGCAGAGCTCAGTAAGCCCAGAATGTATGGAATTACTATCTCCAGAACACTACTTTTGTCTTTCTTCAATCCTAGCTCCCTCTTCCACCTCTACTTTTAACCCCAATCCTTACTGTCTCCCCTGCTTTCTATATGAACCACAGAGACAGAATCTAACTTCCCTGTCTCCCACAATCAACACTATCCTGCCAACCTTCATCCAGAGACTGCCTGGAGCTGCTACCTCACACAACCAATGAACAGTTCTGAGGCATCCACATGTGAGAACCTAGGAAAGAGGATCAGATAACATCTAGATTACACCTGAAGCCCGGCCAGTAGGAAGCATCACCATGCTAGACATTACAAGACTTGGAGGGTTTTGGATACTCAATGGCAATGAAAGGTCAGTGGAAGAATTGGAAAAGTTCCTGGGATTTTCTTGTATTCAGACAGGCATACTCCACTTCATGCAAAACAAAGATTTCTAGACCAAGACCTGATTTCCATCCCTAGGCAGGAAAAACTGAGACCTCTTCCTTCAGGTTCTTCCCAGCTCCAGAACATCCCAGGTGGCTAAACGCCCAAATTTCTGGAACCACCAAGTAGATGCTCATGCAGTCACTCAGCGGCTGCAACAATTAGCCCTTTTCTTTCAGCGGAGATCATCGGGGGACATGAAGCCAAACCCCACTCCCGCCCCTACATGGCCTACCTTTGGATCGGGGATGATGCTATATGTGGTGGCTTCCTGATAAATGAGAAGTTTGTACTGACAGCGGCTCACTGTTCAGGGAGGTGAGGAGTGGAAAACTGCCCACTGTCTTGGGAAAACCCTTCTCAGAGAGCCTTCCTCCCATTGAGCTCCCTGAGCTCCTGGTGAAACACATGCAGGAGACTCTGTGAGGTTGAGAAAGGGCCAGCCGTGTCTCCCAGGAAGACAAGGTATTTGGCAACAGACAAATTCTTGACATCAAAAAGACCAGGGCAATCAACCCTGATAAATATAAACATAAGACCATGCTTCTCCTAATGATGCAAAGCAAAGTAATTTCCTGTGCTTTACTGAAGGTATCTAACTGCTGAGGACTTCTAGTGCCCAAGGCGTGAGAATTCAGCCTCAGTTATTAAAAAGCAGAGGGCACAATTATGCAGAGGGCTCTGCTCTCAGAGACAGCTCCACACTACATCAGCTGTTGCCTGCTCCTTATAGCTTTTGTCATGTGTCCTCTGTTCCTTCATATCCCTTAACTCACTTTCCTGTTTGTCCAGCTCAATAAATGTCACCCTGGGTGCCCATGACATCAAGAAACAGGAGAAGACCCAGCAGATCATCCGTGTAAAAAAAGCCCTCCCTCATGAAAATTATAGTACTGAACTGTACACCAATGACATCATGCTGCTGCAGGTGTGACACATCTTCCTGCTGCTCTTGCTTTCCTCACACAAGGTTGCACCTCCCACTGGGGCCCTGAGCATTCCCTCTGCCATCATGTCTTTCGCTGTGTCCAGGCCCTGAAGCACACAAAGGCTAATCTGTACTTTTTTACTTCTTTCCCATCAGCTGGAGGAAAAGGCCAACCTGACTAAAGAGGTGCAATTTCTCAGGTTGCCAAAAGGCAAGTCCCAGGTAAAGCCAGGTGCTATGTGCCATGTGGCTGGATGGGGACGGTTGGCCCCAGGGCGTAAAAGAGCAACCACACTGCAGGAGGTGGAGATGACGGTGCAAAAGGATGAGAAGTGTGAGACCCGCTATTCCAGATATGACAGAGCTACTCAGATCTGTGCTGGGGACCCAAAGATTAGAAAAGCCTCCTTTAAGGTAAGACTGAACACCTATTACTCTTGGCTTTGCACAAAAGTGTATTTTGGACATATGTAGGACCAGGAGGCCTGAGCAACAGGGCTTCCTCAAATATAGGCTGTGATAATTCTAGGTGAAAAGAGATAAAGGGAGCGGCCTGAGTTGGGAAGTAACTGAAGCTTCCACCACTTCACCAAGAGGCCTCTGGAGAAGAGTGCCTCTCTGGAAGCAGGAGTTTACAACAAGCTGCCTGTATTTAAATACCAGGCATTAGAAAACCATTCCCTGTGTGTGTAGCAATTATAGCCAATTAGGTCCCCAGAGCCTCCTAACCCTGTTGGTCAGGAAGGTTCATTTCTGTTGCTTGGTGTCTGGCCCATTCATATCTGTCTATGACTTTAATAGTAGGTAGAAACCAATGGTCCCACAGGACTCTACAGGGATGAGATCCCAGGACCTGGGGCAAGGACAAAGTGTGACAGAGAGATAAACAGTAACACTGTTCTTTGCTTGGCAGCTAAAGACTCAGGGCCTGTCCCTTCCCCTCATCTCTCACCAGCACACTGAGAATAGTACTTCAAGAAGTATTTGGGATATGATAGGGGTCAAGTCCAGGAGGCTTCATGGCCTCACTTTTTATTTACAGGGTGACTCTGGAGGCCCCTTCGTGTGTAATAATGTGGCCCAAGGCATTGTCTCCTATGGAAAAAAGGATGGCACAACTCCATGCATCTACACTAAAGTCTCACATTTTCTAAGATGGATAAAGAAAACCATGAAACACCACTGACTGAAGAAAGCAAACTGAGCACTTTTGTGAGCAACCATCTTTCCTGGCCTGAGTCTAGAATTTCTCTAGAGCAGCCACCAGCAACTAAATAAATGTCTTTCTCACTAAGAGGGCTGGTTGCTTCTTTCTTCACTGATATCCATGCTCAGAGACCAGTTCTATGCGAAGCAGGGCAGTAACATAAATCTGCTGATTTTTGCCTCCTCAAGATATGACAGAGTACTCAGATCTGTGCTGGGGACACAAGGATTCAAAAAGCCTCCTTTAAGGCAAGACTGAGCACCTATCACTCTTGTTCCTCTCAGTATCTTCCCAAATCCTCACTCAAAGATGTTAATTAACTCTATCTTACTTGCTTTAGTTTCTATGTTCTGTTTCCTTTTGTAAACCCTGAAGCTCTGCACTATTAGGAAAAAAAAATTCCTAGCTCTTATCCTGGGTCTCAGGGTGAACATGCAACCTCTTTATGTGTTACATGGCAGATGGGGGACATGCATCCTAAATATCAGTCAGGCACCACTGATGTCACCACTCAGCTCTATTTTGTTAGCTAGGAGAAGGGTCTTATTGAATGAAACATTTCTCTCCAACAGGTTTGGAGATAAAGTGGTCAAGCGTATAGTCAGTGACTCTTCATTCTCACCTGAAATTTGTTTCCTTCCCCTTTCTCCTCTAAGACCAAGACTAGGTGTATAGGTACCTGGCTGACCATTCTATTTTGTCTCCTCTCACAGTTGCCACAGACCACCAACTCCTGTCCTCACTAGGTCACAAGGATGCGATGTTTTTCTTTTCTTAAATCACCCCCCTGGGACATGCAGAACCACATGTAGTTCCATTCAAAGACCTAGAGAGAAAGTCTGGTGGGATCAGAACCTGTGGTCCCGCCTCTCACTTGGGCAGGGACCCTCAAACCTGTGTCCTCCTGTATGCTCAGCTGTCCTTGCATCTTAGCCCCTTTTACCCTATCCCTGCTGGTCTCGAAGCTAAAACTTCTGGCCACATGTGGGCTCTATCAGTATTTTATCTTACAGAGGCCTTTTTTCTGCAGAAGCACAAGAAAATGGACAGGTTTTCATATATCAACAAACAAATTCTCCCCAAATGCTGTTGAGACCCACCAGAAAGACTTTTTTTAAACCAGGGATCAAACTCAGAACCTCGTGCTATGCTGCTGAAGTATCTCCCCCATAGCCCTTCTTGAAAGACAATTATTTGTCTCCATGGTGGCTAAACTTTGCCCTAATTCCATATATTGATATGTACAAAACTGGGTGGAGTAATAGTTTAATACCTCATGGGCTTTAAGCAATGCAAATGGATCTAGGGGAGGCGCTGATGTGTAGCCTTTGAAGTGGTGGACAGCAATGATGCCCACCTGTAGCTCCTACTACTAAGTGTGACCTAGGCTGTGAGACAGTGTGCTCTAGGCTGCAACTGAGGGTCAACAGAGTTTCTGCTCCAATGCAAGAAGGCCAGACATCAAAGCTGAGGCAGCTGACCAAAACCCAAGACATGGCCTCAGATTGTGTTATGGAGACTCCTCCAAACTTAGAGGCTACCTCTTACTCAGATATGGTACTCTTTCTGCAAGCTTCTCTCTGCATATTGCAGAAGCGCCATTCTTCCTACCTGGCCCAGCTCACAGTACTCACAGACTTCCCACCATTCTCCCAGTCACTTAGCCCCAAGTCACACTCTTCTTCACAAATTAATAAAACCCTCATTCAGCCCTGGGTTTAGGCTTTTGTACCAGTTAGCCATGGTTCAGACTGTACTTAGGACACCCCTTGGCTCCCACAAGCAAAGATATGTGTTTGCTTCTTTCTTTATATTGTGGGCTGCACTGGAAGTGGTAGAATGACATGGATTTATTAGAATTCCAATAACTTGTCCCTGGGATTAAGAATAAAAACTCTGTCAGACTAAGATGAGGCCAGAGTGGGCTCTCTGTAAGTGCTTACTAAGACCAAAGCCTTAGGGATCTATGGTGAGCATAATAATAGCTTGCTGTAGAGGAAACTGACAGTGTTAAATAATTTCCAAATTAACCCCCTCTCTATCTTCCATATTTGTTCATAAGGCCCATGTGGGAGATCTATAGAAATGCAATATCTTATTTTTATACCTGGGTATAATTTCTATCAATATTATTACATGATATTCCTGAAGTGTATGAGATTTGGACATGACTTAAGTCATTCAGTTTCCAGGTATGAAGTTGTTAAGTGAGTCAAAAGAGGTACTTTTGGGCCAGAAAGATACCTCAGTGGAATGTGTGTTTGCCTGGCAAGCACAAGGTCCTGAGTTTGATCCCTGGTACTGAAAAAAGGAAAAAAAAAACAAAAAAAAAAACAAAACAGAGGTACTTTTCATGTGTAGAGAGGGCAGCAGGCAGGTAAGATGATAGTGGATAGGCTTAGTTTCATTTGTATTAAGAGTATTAGACTTTAATGTCTCTATACAAAATCAAATTGCAGGAAACACACATGTCTAAACTACCCATGGAGAACTGTAATGCCTGTCAATATGACAGTGCCAGCCTCTGCAGAATCAAGCTTGAGTCGGTGAGCCTGCCATGGTGGAAAAATCGAGAAACACCTGGAGTGTTTAGGTCATCATTGTTACTGCTACAGCCATGATTTTTTTCTTTTTGTATTTGGGAAAGGGTGTGTAGGGTGTACAGTGTCTCACTGCATAGATCGGACTCATAGTGATCATCCTGTTTACAGCCTCCCAAGTTCTGGGATTACAGGCCACTATGCCCAGTTTCAATTGCTGTCTCAGTATGCCCTGGGGGTGAGGCCAGCACGGCAGGCCTGGGGATCGAAATCTCGACCCCTTTGTCTACCGAAGCAGGTGCTTTAGTCCACTGAACTATTCAGCCTGCCCTACATCCATGAGTTTTAATAGCACTTAGGTTTCTCTTGATTGGGAAGTCTTTAGCTTAGAGGATAGTGTGTAGTTTTTGCTTAAATAAATGTCTCCTTGGAAGTCAGCTAAGGTTGCTGAACACTTATTAGTGATGTGACCCCTCAGCATGGGCTGAGGGGTCACATCACTAATATTCAATACTGCCAATCACAACTTGGCTCTAAATTAGTGCTTCTCTGTCCCAAATATACACAATATTACACTCTTTTGTGACTTGGAGCAAAAATCTCCTGCTGAGCTCATGGAATTCCCAAAGGCTTACCCTTTCTCTTTTTTTAATGTGTCTAATACACAGTCTACAGGGTCTCATCAAAAAGATCAGACTCATAGTGATCCTCCTGTTTTCAGCCTTCCAAGTGCTGGGATTACAGGCACGTGACACCAATGCTAATCTCAGCCCTTTTACATGTTGTACACAAATCATGCTACATCATAATCTCCTCATTCTCTTTGGCCACTTTAGAGGGAGAAGGCAGCTTCTGACTGGGGACTAAAAGAAAAATTCCTGCCCCTAGATCTAGTTCCTTCCTTTGAAAGAAATCCCAGAAAACAAAACCCTCAAAAATACTATTTTAGCAAGTGGCCCCATCAAAGTACTAGATTTACTTAGAGTAAATGGATTTGTAATTTACAACATCTTTGAAAAATCATTGTTGTAAGTTAGACAAATAGTGTGTGTTAAGCAAATGATGCAGAAAGGCAGCCTGTTGTTGAATTTTTGTGGTTTCTCTGATTTTCATGTCACTTTGCTGGGTGAGTTTCCTGGCTTAGATCTGGGTTTGAAATCCATAACAATGAAAGTAGGGTAGTTCTGAAGATAATACCTCTTTAGAGTTTATGCACCAAAAATACACATTACATGCTGCAATTCTCAAGTGCATTATGGGAGCAGGCATAAGAAAGGTAGAATGAGTGACTCAGAGCTCAGAAATGCTCCTTGCTTGAAAGCAGGAGGAAGATGAGGAGAATGGAAGGCAGCATAAGCAGGCTTGTCTTTATTTGACTTGCATGCCTTGCTGTACAAACTCAGCTATGAAAAGGTGGAACATTTTCTTGAGTCCAATTCTAACCCCAGAGCTGGTCAAAAATTTAATCCCTGCTCTTACTGAAGCCTGGACACACCCAACATTGAACACAATTAGGGCCATTTACACAGTACCTGGAAAAGCCTCTAATGTTCAAGGTGTCAGGTTTGGCCTGGTTAGAGCACAGTGTACTGTGCTGGCTCTCCAGTAAGTGGCAGAGTCACAGCTCTTCAGGGGTCCTGGCAGATCTGTGCTCTGCTGCAGAGGGAAGTGTGTGCTTCAGTTGTGAGTTAACAGGTCCTTCTTCCTGCTCATCACAATCTTTAAATGTGGGCACATTATCTATCTCTGCAGTCATGGTCCTCAGTGAATAGTCCCTTCACCTCTCAGCCTTGAAGGATCTCAGTGGCATATTCTCCTGAGTACAAGGAACAGAGATCTTGTGTCAGCACATAGTTCTTGTTCTGACCTTGAAAACATGCTGTGAGGAGAAACATAAGAAAAGCTCAATTTTCTGTACAGAAGAGAAAGAGCAGAATGACAAGGAGGAAAATCATATATTTACTTCGAAACTATGCAAAATTACTACATATATATATATATATATATATATATATATGTTCAGCTTAGGTACTGTGTTTATTTATAAGAATAATTGTTGTGGCTAGAATGGATGAACATGAACATAGTAAGTGTCATACACATTTTTTAATTAATCAAAGCATAAGAGCTAATGAATGCATGGGATAATTTCTCTTTTCTTGAATATACTTAAGCATGACCTATGGACTAGTATGTGGTCTATTTTAGTTAGTTTGTTTTTTGCAGAATGGGGGATTGAACTCAGAACCTTGTACTTGCCAGGCAAGTGCTTATTCTTCTGAGCTATCTCCCCAGCCCAAAGTTGAGAAGGATTTTTTTTTTGGCTGGTTCAGGCTTTCTCAATCACAAGTTGTGTAAGATATCTTGAGCTAGGAATCGAACCGAGGTCCACAACACCTGACTGTGTTTGCCTGCACAGGTGCTTAAACAACTAAGCCAACCTGCAAGCCCTGTAGTCTATTTTGTAAAATGTCCCAAGTGCAGCCAAAAAAATGTATATTCAGCTGTGCTTGGGTGGAATGCTCTGTATATGTCCACTAAGTCCATTTGTTCCAAGCTCTGGTTCAGTTCTGCAACTTCTTTGCTGATTTTTTACATACTTGACCTATCTTTTTGGGATAAAGGGGTGTTAAGGTCTCCTATTAAGAATGTGGTATTGGATATTATATTTTTCATGTTCATTAAGATTTGTCTTATATAATTGGGTGCTCCCATGTTTGGTGCATACATATTTATGAGTATTACATCTTCCTCTGGAATTGTTCCCCTAACCAGTATGTAGTGGACTTCTTTATTTCATTTGATCATTCTTGGTTTGAAGTTGAGACTGTCTTTGAAGAGGATTACTACCTTGCATTATTTCTGAGGTGCTGGGGCTTGTATTATTGTTTTCCATCCTTTGACTTTCAGCCTATGAATTTCTTTATGAGTTAAGTGTGCTTCTTGTACACAACATATTGTTATATTTTGCTTCCCAATCCAGTCTGCCCATCTATTTCTTTTAATTGGTAAATTCAGTCCATTTACATTGATGGTTATAATTGAGATATATTGGTTTATGATTGACATGCTATTTACCTGCTGTTTTATACCCACTTTTCTCCTGTGTTTAATTATTTGCACTATTTGGTAGGTTCTTTCCATTCTCCTTTATGGAGTTGTGTTCATTTTGGTCCCTCTCTAGAATATCTTTTAGTAGTCTGTGTAGGGTTGGCTTTGTAATCATGAATTCTTTAATTGTTCTTTGTCATGGAAGTATTTCACTTTTCCATCAAACTTTAAAGATAGTTATGAAGGGTATAGACATCTGGGCTGTAATTTGTTTTCTTGGAGGACTTGAAATATTTTGCTCCATGCTCTTCTTGACTTGATGGTTTGTGAAGATAAATCTGCCATTATTCTGATGGGTTTTCTTTAAATGTGATCTGTTTCTTTTCTCTAGTGGATTTTAATACACTGTACTTATTCTGGATTTCTGGGATCTTCACTATTATATGTCTCAGTGTGTTTTTATTTGGATTGATGTTCTCTGGAGTTCTATATGCTTTGGTTACTGAATGTCCATTAGTTTCCCAATATTTGGGAAGTTTTCTGGTAGTCTGCCAATATTCTTTTTTTAATCATTTGTATTGATTCTTTCTCATTGATTCCTATTAGTCTCACATTGTTCATCTTTGCATCATCTTGCAGATGTTGAATTATTTTTTCCTACATCCTAGTTGTTTTTAAGAAATCTTTTCTTACCTTTTAACTAGCTGCAATGGTATTTTCAAGATCTGAAACTCTATTTTTACTTTCATTCAGACTGTTCTGTCTTGTGATTGAGGTTTTAGTTTTCTGTAAATATCTTTGAATTTCTTCATGTAATTTGTTTCTTTTCTATATTTCTCATTCCAGGATTCCATAATTTTTCTATCCTCCTCTATTTTTATCAGTGTCTTCTTTAGAAGCACTTAGTAATTCTTTCAGTACAGTTATCATTTTTGTATACTTTAGAGAATATTTCTAATCTGATTGCCTCTATAGCTTTCTGCAGTTGTTTCTCTACTTCAGACAGTATTAATTCAGAACTTTCAGTTATGTTATTCCCAATTTCTTCTATGCTAGAATCTCCTACATTTGTTCTGGTTGAGCTCAGGGCCTGAGAATGCATTTTGCTCCTTGTCTTTGTCATTTTGCATAGCATTGGCCTCTGACCTTTGGTGTAGAGCTTTGGTGTAATCATAACCTTACTATCTAACAAAATTCTTACCCAAGAGGCATTATGTTTTTAAGACAGTTACAGTTTTGTATTTACAGAGCTACAATTGGGAACACTAATAATGAGTAGTGATATTTAGCAGTTGACAAACTTTTGTAACTAATGGGCTTGTATTTTAGACTATAACAGCAAACATTTTGTCTGTGTACCTAAGTAGATATTAAATTGGGAATTTTTATTCATTAGTTCCCCTAAATTCTGTCTGATCACCTCCCCATGATGTACCTGGGTTCTTCCAGGCAGACTAATTCACCCCAGTTACCTGTTGCCCCCTCTCTCAATCAAGACAAAAACAGAGAGAATGCTCTTGTAGATCTGAGTCTAGCAAAGTGTCTCAGCTTACCGGGTCTTGATCTTCCAAGTTTGAACTCATCCACATGTACCTGGCACAACAGCTTGGGTCTGGCTGTTGTGCTCAGCATCTTCCTGCTGCAGCCCATGGAAGTGAACCCGCTGTATCCCTCTGGCAAGATGTTCAGCTCCTGGATTGACTGGATGGTTCTGGCACCTAGCCTTTCTGCATGGACTTCAGCTTCAGAGTTTCACATCAGGCCTGTCTGATGGAGAAGGTTCCCATGAGTGTGAAGATGGTCCCACACATAGGCTGGGCCTGGACTCCTGCTGGAGGGGTTTAGCTTGTATGGTGGAAGTTCTCACACATACGCTGGTCTGAGACTGGGACTGGAGAGAATCTGGCAGGCAAGGCAGAAGGAGTCTCACACATGCCAGGCCTAGGTTTAGGTTGCAGGTTATTGGGCCACATAAGAACTAATCTAGCCTATCACCACATAATCAGTTAGCCCCACAAGCCAGTGATGGGCCCAGATCTCCAATACCTGAGTCACCTGTCTTTCAGCCAGGGGACCTGGCCTCCCTCAATGCCTCCTCCACACCAAAGATGTTGAGGGCCTTCAGATACCCACCCTATTCTAGGTTTCCAGCCTCCCAGCCAAGGGGTTTTTCTAACTCAGCTCAGGAAAATCCCAGGAAAGAAAGCCTCCAGGCTTCCAGCTCTCTCCAAAGCATCTGATTTTGGGGAAAATATTGGGAAGGTATCAGCTCACACTTCCTACAACTGTAGATAATTTGGGGGAAATGCTTAATCTGTTCTCTACCTATGGAGCAGGATTCTTCTCTAATTCTTAGAGAAAATGGATCCTTACCCACATGATCTAGACAATGGTGCTTACTAACTCTGTGATGTCAACCCTGGCCTTTGTCAGTCCTCCAGATTCAATCCAATATGAAGAGTTCTTCACACATACAGAGTGAGTTCGCTTAATTGTCATGGTCTTTCTACCACTCATAAATTCTTGCAACCCAAAGAAGTAACCTTATGATGTTATTTGCAGAAGCCAACACAATAGGGAATCTTGACCAGAAACAAAAGCACCAAGTTCAAATGACTGGACAATCCCTAAATCAGATAAATGAGGATCAAAACCACCAATAGCATAGGAAATAAGTAATATGTATGTGTGGGAATAAAACTTATGAAATAAAAAAGAGGGTTTTTTTGTGGAACTGGGGATTGAACTCAGACCCTTGCACTTGCCAGGAAAGTGCTTATTCCACTGAGCCATCTCCCCAGTCCCCAAAAAGAAAAATAAAACATTAAGTGCAATTTGTTTTTAACTTTCCTTCAGAGTCAGTGAGTCAAGGCCTCTATCCTTGGAGCAGGCTCAAGTACAGAAAAGGGCAAGCACTAAAGAAAAAGAATGATTGAGCAAGAAAGGAATCACAGTAAAAAGAGAGATAAAAAAGTTCACCTAATCCAAGACATGAGAAACTTGGATAAAAAGGGTTGTCAAAGGCATTCCTAGTTATAGAGTCTATTTTCCTTAGCACTCATCCCTTCAGACACCTGTGGCTTGAGAAATGCCTTGGATTTCCAAGTACCAAAGCATCTCTTGGCTTTTGTGACTCAAGATATTATCCGAACCTGTAGGAATTTTCTCCAGCTGAGAGCAGGCTCAACCCTGAAAGGAAGAAGAGTTAATGGATCCAGAGAGGACACAACCAGTTGGGATGGAAACCAGCATTGCATGATCTGAGATCCTGAACTACAAAAGATGAGTGCCAACTTCATTCCATACAGACCCTCTAAGAGTCCCAGGCAGGACAAAGCTCAAGTTGCCCATGGTAATAAACAACCACATAGTATATTATAGGTCAGCTTCCCCTTTTCCTTATCTCATTCTTCCTTTTCTCTTACCCCAATCTCTTCAAACACACTAGAATGCATTAACCCTAACTAAAGGCTTGCCGTGAGAATTCATTTTGAATGGAAAAAATCAACCTACAACCCACATGAATTGCATTCAATAATGTCCTCCTAATATTTAGATCCACTCAGAGTTGTGAATGTGACTTCATTTGGGAACAGAGACTTTGTAGGTACAATCAAATACAGGTCATACGAGAGTGGGATAGGTCTTAATCCAGTAACTAGTATTCCCTGAAGAAAAGAGAAATTGGAACATAAAGACACAGAGTTCACCATGTGGTGATAGATACATGATGCTGATAGTTGAGCCTGCAGGAATCATGATGATGATAGTCGAGCAAGATAGTCACAAGGCAAAGAGTAAGAACCATTGGTGAAGTAATGGCCTTAGATTAAAAAATGTCTCTCCAAAACCTCTTGTGTTCAGAGGTGGGGCTCTTTGAAGGTTATTTTCTCATCTCAGATCAAGAAGCATTAAATAACCAATGCATAAGTGAATAGGACACTAATTGCAATGGAGTAAACAATGATTCATTTCGATCCAGTGAATTTTGATTCCCATACTTTCCTTCCTAACAAAGAGAAACTCCAAAACACTTATAGTTACAGAGCATATTTTAATCCTTTTAAAAATATAAGGTTATAATTGTGAAAAATAAGAAACTGTTACTATTTCATGGAATAAGAAAATGCCCAACTTCCCATGTCCCTTGAGCACATCTGGCCTTCATCTCATATTACAAGCAAACCTCACCACCAAATTTACCAACTCGTACCCTAAGCATAGATTTTCAGTCGACTCCAACCAATTTGCAGCTTTTCAAGAGCAAGACACATGTGCCTTTTAGTCCTTGGATCTAGCCTGCTATATAATTGTTCACAACCTTATTAGAATGAAAACAGACTTCAGAGCTGTGAAAATGAGTCATTTTAATTCCCTTCAGATGCCAGGCAGTTCCTGAGGTCTCCATCTATTACTAGCTGCAGTCAAAGCTACACACTCCAGCTCAAGAGCTTTATTCTTGCTATGCCTTGTAACTGAACCACAGAGTCGTTAGTGGTGACACTGTCATTTTCACTTAAACCAATTAGGAAAATGTTCATAAACATCTGTAGAATGGTGACACCCATCAAAACCAAAGAGACACAGACCTAATACACCAGTGAGGTCACAGGGCTTGTGCCTCTTTCATCCTGCTACAGTTGTCTGTCTGTTCTTACCTGAGCAGACCTCCTGGGGACATGGCACCATTCCTAATTCTGCTGATCTTTCTTCTGCCTCCTCACACTAGGACAGGTAAGTGTTCCTTTTCCAGGCCTGACTACACCCCAAAAAATTCTCTCTACTATTGACTTTTCTGCTAGTTTGGGTGAGGATTTTTCCTCAGTCTAAGCCAGGAGTTTTCTGACCTTAATTTCCCATCCCAAACCCAAACTTACAAATATAAAGCTGGCTAGACACTCTCAAGGAGTAGGCATTAGCCTTGTCACAGAATTTTGTGTATTATGCAAAAATGAGATGTGCTTAGAAAAACATTAAAAATGAAGAACAAAGAAAAAAATAACAGAGAATGTAAAGCTACAAAATGTAAGCAAACTCTGTTGCTCAAAATGAGAGAAGGCTGCTTAGACCAACAAACTGAAAAGGAGAGGTGGTCCAGACCCAAATACATTATTCAGTGCCCTCTATCCCTCACCCCAGCCCAGTAAGAAGCTCAGGGAGAAGCAGCTGAGAGGCAACTGCTCTCAGCGGTGGCAAAATTACTACAACCAACTTTCTGTTGCTTTGGCTTAACCTTTGCTCTCTGCAGTTGCATTTTGAGGGTCCTCTCCACCTCTGCCTCACCAGACTCCCAGTTGTTCCCTGTCTGGGGCATCTCCTTCCTCCAAAAGTTCTGTAGCCCTGAATCCCACCACACCACACTACCCCACTAAGCACTGATCAAAGGCCAATTTAAGATCAGTCATTCATGCAGCCAAGAACACAGATTGAGAACACAGAATGTGTTAGGTCTAGAACACCAGGATTTGAGAAAATCCAAGTTCATAAACTCATATGTAGATTGTTAGAAAGGGCCACCAATCAGGATGTTAGCAGAAGCTCAGAGAAATTAGAAAGTCTCAGTGAGAAAGAAGGAAAGAAGGCAGCTTCCCAATATCTTCTGGAACTTTACCACCACACAGCAGACCTTACCTCCTCTATACCTGTGACTAAATTAGGACATAAAAGAGAAATACTCTCCTTCCTTTCTCAGAACAGGGATATAGGACTTGAGGTCCAGAAAAAGTCCTGCCTGAAAGGATGCATCCTGCAGAACCTAACTGGACTCTCCCCTACTCTCTGCAGAGCACTTCAGATCCCACCCTCAACCCCACTATACCTCCTGCTAATGCTGCTCCTGGTCACCCAATCTTCTAGCTTTTCTTTCAGTGGAGATAATCGGTGGTCAGGAGGCCAAGCCACACTCCCATCCCTACATGGCATTTATCAAGTTTCTGGATGGCAAGAAGCTTAGGAGATGTGGTGGTGTCTTGGTGACAAAGAAATTTGTGCTGACAGCTGCTCACTGCCAGGGAAGGTAAAAGCAACAACTAGCCCACACTTCCTGAGACCACAGCAAGGCCTTCTGTAGGAGCTCCTGGGTGAAAGTACACAAGTCTGTAAGAGCTCATCAGAAAGCAGGAAAGGCAGGAGGGTCAAGTTTCAGCACAATATCTGAATATATGATAATTATATTTATAAAGACTTATACGATAAATAAATGAATCTTATGCTGGAAAATAAAAGGGAGTTGGAGAACAGTGAAAAAAAGGAAATTTAATGTTTTCTGAACATGGACTACTCTCTTGCAATGAATATAATCATTATATACTTCAAGCATATAGTAGTGAAAGTTCAGAAAAAAATTTTTGGGCCAGTCTGAGTAAGTTAACTACTTAGTGAAACCCTATCTCAAAAATAAAACTAAATGAAAAAGGGCTGGGGGATGGGGTGGTATCTCAGAGCAAAGGTCTTGGGTTCAACTCCCATTACTTTAAAAAGGAAAGAAGACTTGGAAATGGAAAGGATGATATAAAGGAGAGGTAAGCTATGGAGTCAGAGGGCAAGAGCACAGAACAAGTGACATAGGCTAGAAGACTGAAGGTCCACACTGCCAAGAAAAGCAGCTGCTGCCTACTCTGCACAGCTCCTTGGGGGTGTGATCTTTGGTGCCACATCCCTCAACCCACTATCCTCTCTGTATAGCTCAATGAATGTCACCCTGGGGGCCCACAACATCCAGGAACATGAGAAGACCCAGCAGGTCATCCATGTGAGACAATCCATCCCACACCCAGACTATACTCCTCAAAACTTCTCCAATGACATCATGCTGCTACAGGTCAGGCACACCTTTATATGTTTGTCCTCCTCATGTAGGATTGTATTTTCCCCTAGGACCCTACTCTTTCACTCCTTGTCATCTTGGTCATCATGATGTCCAGGCCCAGAAGGAATAGGGTCTATACCATAGGATGGTCTGGAATCTCTTGCTTTTTCCCCATCAGCTGAAGAAAAACGTCAAGCTGAGCAAAGCTGTGCAGCTCCTCAGTCTGCATGAGGACATGACCCAATTGAACCCAGGGGACACATGCCACATGGCAGGCTGGGGAAGAATGAGCCCATCAGGCCCCCTAGCAACTAAACTACAGGAGGTGGAGCTGACAGTGCAAAATGAGTTAAAATGCAGATCATGCATGCATGTGTATTCTGATGACACTGAAATTTGTGTGGGAGACCCAAGGATTTACAAGACTGGTTTCAAGGTGAGGATTTCACTATCTATAAACAGAACCCAGGGAAGGAGGAACTCCATGGGGGGGTGGTAGTGTCCAATCCCCTAGACCTAAGTCCAGGGCTTGGAAGCTGGGGTTGTCTAGCAATGTAATCTTTACTCTACACTCTGAGAGGATAGGTGTACAAGGTGGGGAAATGTAAGGTAACTGACTATGGCGTTATCAGCAGATTATCTGTGAGGATTGCACAGTCTTAAAATAACTTAAGACTGAAAAGTAAAGTTGGGGTCAGGATAGACCCTGTGGTTGCAGGATGTAACCAGGTCTGCCAGGATCTGATCCCTGCTCACAGCCCCTGACAGAGGTCACCTGCTGTGGGACTCCAAGATACCACCATGTGTAGGCCAACACAGATTTTCCTTCTCTGTCTGCAGGGAGACTCTGGGGGTCCCCTCGTGTGTAACAAAGTGATCCAAGGCATTTTCTCCTATGGAAGAAAGAATGGAAGACCCCCAGCAGTCTTTACAAAGGTTTCCCACTTTCTGCCCTGGATAAAGAAAACCATGGGGCACTTGTAGCAGCAAGTATAAGACTGGCCTCTCCTCTACCACACCAGAATGTTTGAAGCAAAATGTAGGATCTAGTGAACATGGGGATTGAGCTGTAATAATAAATGTTTCTCAAGAATGAATGAGGCTGAAGTATTGTGTATTCATTAAACCCTGCTGAGTATGAAGCCACACTATTTTCCCTTCTGGTTATTGCTTCTTCTTTCTCTTCCTCTTTTATTTTTTTTTCACTTATTCCATTCTATGCAATGGAAGGAAGCATCAGAGCTGATTGAGCAAGCAAAATTTATATCAAAGCTCAGCTCTCCTATGTGGTCCTATTCCCTGAGTACAGGGAGTCTGCAGCATTGGGAGTGATCCTTATACATACAGTCCTATGTCCTCCCTGCTTAACACTCCAAATATGAAATCTCTGGGCTTTAGGAACTTCATATAATCTCTAAGCCAGAAACATTCATCAGGCCCCAACAATTCGGCAGAGAATGGAGCAGTGTAAAAAGGGTAACTCCAGGCACCTGGGAGGACAGAGCACTCAGTGTCGTGATTCCCGGGTTTCTCTCCAGTGAGGCAGGTTTCTTCCTGATTCAGTGCTGTCTGCTGCTTAGGAGGCTCAAGTGGCCCTCTGGCTCCCATGTTACATTTGCTTCCTTCTCCAGAGCCAGGACTGAGTTCAGCCCAACCCCTCCCTTGCTGCCTGGTCTTTCCACACCAGTTCCTGTCTCCACCACAGTGTGCCTGGTCACCAGCTCTTCCTTTTCCAGTTCCTGGGTTTAAGCCCCCTTCTCCTCCTCTCCCCACACAGTTCTCAATTATGTGTGTATTCACAGAATCGCTTGCTCTAGTCAGAGTTGCCACAATCTCCCTTCCACCTAGCAGGGCTACCTAAGCCATGTTCCAGCCCAGCAACCTCCAGGACTCAGCATCACATCCTTAGGAGCCACTCTGCAACATCAGCCATTTCAACATGGCCTGGTCTTGGAGTCCAGGCTTCACCTGGTGACAGGCTGAGGTGACAGCAACCATGAGCCAGAGATCCCAGGGCAGCTGGTCAGGGAGGGTCACTTAGCCATCTATCAACAAACAACCTCTTGATGTATTTCTTTGCAGGAGGTGCATAATAGGCTCTGGCCTTACCTTTGAGTATCTCTCAGGAATAAGAAATTTCCTCTAAATATCCCTAGTTTCTTTCCTCCCACAAAGCAAGTCAGTTTAACACAGAGAGTTATATTTGCAATCCACTAGAAATTTTCTTGTAAAACATTAAAGTCTTTGTATTCTGTCTTGGTTGTGCATGATGGTGTCACTTGCTTGATATATTTATTTAGTTCCTAGTGAATGACATTATACTACAACAGACCTGGTAATTCTTGTGTCCTGAGACAACCAATTGGGGCCCCTGGAGTCTGATTTCAAAAATGTTAGAGGGAACAGGAGGCAGCTTTGCCAGGCTAAATCTCAACCTTCAAACTTCCATAATGCTACAGTTCAGATGTGAAACAGTTGTGACATAGTTACCTTATGTAGGAGCCTTTATTTGATGAGTGGTACATGACACAAGTCAATAAACTAATTGATTCAGCAGAATCAACTGAGTTCCACTTCAAAAAGTCTTTCTGAACTCCAATATCATATGTAATAATGGCAATGATTCACAAGTAAGATTGCATCAATTTAAAAGTTTCAGCAAAAGCAGCAGTAAAAAGAAACATGGAATCTGGGGAAAAAAATCTTGGCCACCTACTCTTGAAGAGGGCTACTATTTAAATATACAAAAAGTCCAAAACTGAATAGCCAAGAATACATGCCAAGCGTGGTGGAGTGCTCTTGTCATCCCAGCATTCAGGAAATTGAGCGAGGAGGATCCCTGCAACTGCAAAGCCAGTCCAGGCTAAACAGTGAATTCAAACATAAGGTGAGTATACAACAAGACCCAGAATGAGAGAAAAATAAGACAGTTGGTAAGTGGCAAGTGAACTGAACAGATATTTCTCTGAAAAAGTGTAAGTGATCAATAAGTACATGAATAAATTGTCAGCATCTTTAGTCTTCAGAGAACTAAAACTCAAAATTAAGTTAAGGTTCCATCAGCAGAAGGCAAACTGAGACAAAGAGACCTTCAGGGTGCTGGTGAGCTCTGCAGAGAATAAAGCAAACAACAGCAGGAATATAACAGGACAAAGATAAGCCAGTATATATCAGTAATAACCATACCAGTAAATGGCCTCAATTCACTCATCAAAGAAACAAAATGGCAGAGTGGATCAAGAAACAAATCCAACAAGATGCTATATGCAAAAAACATTTAACTCAAAAGAAAATTTACAGACTAAAAGTCACAAGCTGCAAAACTACCCTCCATGTGACAGGAAACCAGAATAAAGCAGGGATAGCTATTCTAGTGGTTGACAATGTCAACAACAAACCAAGAATGATCAAAAGAGATAAAGTTGCCACATACTTGTTGGAGAAAAACTGCAAAAAGTGATAAATATCATAAGTATATATGTACCCAGTGTAGGAGCACCCATCTATATGAGACAAATTTTAACAAAATAGAAAAAAGAAATGAGCAATAATCCACTTGTGATGGCATACATTAACAGCCATTGACAAAAAGAGGTAGATCAACTATGCAACAAATCAGCAAAGAAATAACAGAATTAAAACAAACTTGTGATGAAATGGACCAGTATACCTTTAAATGTTTCACCCAAAAATGTAAGGATACATTTTCTTCTCAGTTGCACACCATCCACTCTCCAAAATAGACCATATACTAGCACATTGAACAAAGGTATCAAATATATCCCTTGCACATTACATAACTATACTGCAATGAAACTGGAAATTATTTTTTAATAATTTTATTGAAAAACAAATAGCAATGAGACAGCTTCAAAACCAATTAATAGGAAAGTTTCAATAATTAATACATAGAATATTTTTGTCTTCTTAGTAGTTATTCATAGCACAAGATGTAGATATAATATACTGTCCAAAAACTATTAGTACAAATCTTTCTTCTCATTGAATTAAGAGAAAGGAGCTGTATATCTATCCTATTTTGTATATACAGATACAAAATGGTCTTGCATTTGTATCCCACTTTTTTGTATAGTTTTGTCAGAGATGGGTATTCAATTGCCATTTAAATATTGTAGGTGCTTGAATTCAGCAAAATAATCCAATATAGTCCAGTAGTCCATAAAAGTAGTGGGTCATCAGTAAGACTGTCAATGTCAGAAGTTGTTGACTTGAGCCTTTTATAGCTCAGCATATTAATATGGCTTTTTTTTAATACATTGTTTTTATACTTTCTGCTGGATTGTTAAGACTAAGATAAAGCAAGACTTACATACCAAGAAATGTAACTTTTGTATTTGACAAGCTCTGTTAAATCCCCTCAGGATTTACCGTGAAATCCTGTACCACAGTTGTAGAACTTTTATCAGTGTCAGCCATGTGGATGAGTCACAGCCATTGCTTGACCAATTTGCTTTCTGTGAAAGCCTAAGAGAATGAAACTGAAAATTTTTAACAAAAACATCACAAAAACTATGGAAGTTAGTAAAACCCTCCTGATAATTATTGTGTCCCAAATGAAATTAAAGAAGAAATTAAACAATATTTGCAATCAAATGCAAGTGCAGGTGCAATTTACCAGAACCTGGACACAACAAAGGCAGTCATAAAAGGGAAGCTGATAGTGGTAAATTCTCACATGAAGAAAACAGAATGAGCGCAAGTAAAATAATCTTATGCTATCCCTCAAGAATCTAGAAAAAGAAAAGCAAGCCAGACTCAAATTTCAAAAAAGGCAAGAAATTGGAACCATCAGAGGAGAAATTAATCCAGAAACTAATTAACAAGGAAAATAAGTCAAAGAATTAATGAAGTGAAGAGTCAGATCTTTGAAATTATAAACAAAATCCATACACCCTTAGACAAGCCTATCAAGAAGAGGAAAGAAAGAACTGAAGTTCATGCAGTTGGATATGAAAAGAGAAAAATCACTATAGATCCTAGAGAAATTCAGAAGATCATCAATAACTGCCTTGAAAAACTTTACTCTCACAGAGTGGAAAACACAGAAGAAATGGATAGATTCCTAGATACATGTGAATAGCCAAAGCTAATCAAAAAGATTTAAAAATTCTGAGTACTCCAATAACAATGAATGAAATTGGAAATTTAATAAAACAGACTTGCCAACAACAAAAAGCTGAGGTCTTAATGGATTCACAACTGCATTCTGAAAGAAATTTAGAAGAATGTTTAATGCCAGTTCTTCTCAAACTCTTTAATTTCTACACAAAAGGAAAATCTCTTTTATGAACATAGATGCAAAAATACTACCAAGTGGAACACAGCAAATCATCAAGAAGATGATATAGCCTGCACAATTTGGTTGAAAGAATCAACAACTGGGATCACTTTTTTTTTTTAGCACATCAAAAGAAATCACCAGGGCCAGGGAGATAGCTCAGCAGCATAAACACCTGCCTGGCAAGTGCAAGGTCCTGAGTTTGAGAACTTGATTGGTGGTACAAAAATAGAAAGAGAAAGAAAGAAAGAAAGAAAGAAAGAAAGAAAGAAAGAAAGAAAGAAAGAAAGAAAGAAAGAACTCTTGACTGGAGTAAAAAGTAAACTCCCAGGGGCTGGAGAGATGGCTCAGTGGTCTAAAGCACCTATTTAGAACAAGCTTAGCAAA
>NW_004524793.1:3877129-3878129 GCF_000260255.1 Octodon degus
CAAAAAAAAATTAGAGAAAAAGAAAGGCTGCAAGGCCAGTCAAAATTTGGCCTAGCCTTTCAAAGTCAGTGAGGAATCATGAAATAAGAGAATCTCTAATGTAACATCCTGTTACTCAGTGATGTCCCAAAGTTTATGATCAAGGAGATTATGGGACCACAAAGGAATGTGATTGATGATGTAAAGTCTGTCTAAAGAGAGTCACATGGAGAGAAAACACTGTCTTGGGCTTACACAGAGAGCAAACTTGTCAAGCAATGACTGTGACTTCATCCACATGACTGACACTGACAAAGGTTCTACAAACTGTGGTATAGAGTTTCAGGATAAATCCTAAGGGAACTTGACTGACCTTGTCAAACACAAACGTTGCATTTCTCATTATATAGGCCTTGCTTTATCTTGGTCTTAACCATCAAGAAGAAAAGTATAAAAACAAGGTATAAAACGTAAAACCATATGAATATACTGAGCTGTAAAAGACTCAAGTCAACAACTTCTGACATTGCCAGTCCTATCGATAAAACACTATTATTATGAACTACTGGACTATATTGGATTATTTTGCTGAATTTACACACCTGTAATTTTTATTTTCAGGGAATTTTTATTCAAAGGGAAATAATGGTTGACAAGAAAATGAATTGATTCAGTTATCTTAGGCGACCTGGTCGGTGATAAGTGTCAAGGATGGTCAATAAGATAGTACATTAGGGAAAATAGACTTCAAGAGTGAGACTGAACTTCGTGTCCAGGAAGAACACTGTTCTACATGCTTTGTGTCAAGAATTTGCCTGGCCACCAGGGGGCAGACTGAAAATCTTGAGCGAGCATATCATAGCTGTGGCCATTTCTTTCTCTGGAGGCCATGGGATTTGATTTCATGTTAATCTCTTTTCCTCCAGCCTGATTCAAAATTGAGTATCTAGGTGGATGTATTTCTATTTTCATGAAGATTTAGTCTATCAATAATAGTCCTACTTTCCACAAGGATCTTGGC
>NW_004524793.1:3878229-3885540 GCF_000260255.1 Octodon degus
AGAACTTGATTGGTGGTACAAAAATAGAAAGAGAAAGAAAGAAAGAAAGAAAGAAAGAAAGAAAGAAAGAAAGAAAGAAAGAAAGAAAGAAAGAAAGAACTCTTGACTGGAGTAAAAAGTAAACTCCCAGATTGGGAAAGAATTTTAACCAACTTCCCTTAAACAAAGGACTTCTACATAGAACATATAAAGAGTTAAAAGAAATCAGGCTCCCAAAATTCAAAGACCCAATCAAATAATGAGCATCTGATATAAAATACACTCTCAGATGAAGAAATGCATATGGAAAATAACAATATAAAAATATTCAATAACATTGTTTATACAAGAAATGAAAATTCAAGCAACACTGAAATTCTATTTCACTTCAGAAAGAATAGCTGTCATCAAGAAGTCAGTTAGCCATGGGTAAAAAGAAACCCTTTTCCATTGTTGTTGGGAGTGTACACTGGTACAACCCCTGTAGAAATCAGTGTGTAGATCCTTAGAAATCTAGAATTAGAGACTTCATTCGATCTAGCTATTCTGCTTCTGGTTATTTTCTTAGAAGAATTGAAAACATCACACCAGATCAATATATGTACACCCATGTTTACAGCAGCCCAATTTGTTACAGTTAAATCTGGAAAATAACCAAAATGACAATCATCTGAGGAATAGATAAAATGATACATCCTTTTCACACAATGGAGTATTACTTAGCTATAAAACAGATAAATTTGACCCTTTTATAGGTAAATACATGCAACTAGAGACTACATTCATAAGTGAAATACACCAGACCCACATTTGTAAACATCACATTGCCTCACTAGTGTAAGAATCTGAAAGTATAAATAAAATCTGAAATGTACAATAGATCCTGTGAAACGGAAAGGATTTGTTCATGGGAAGAAGAAATTGTGATGAGTAAATGGACAAAAGAAAAAAGGAAAGAAAGAAGAAAGAAAGAAAAGAAAAGAAACAAAGAAAGAAAGAAAGAAAGAAAGAAAGAAAGAAAGAGAGAAAGAGAGAAAGAGAAAAAGAAAGAACAAAGGTATGTTTTTATATATATATACAGGATATCTTGGATAACTGCACTCCTGATTTCTGCTGGAAAGAAGCAGATAATGCTATATATTTGTTCTTTCCTCACCTTTTCTATTTCTTATACCTATTTTTAACCAATTTTGCATAGTTACATCTGGCAATATAAACAACTAATTCAAAAGGAGAATTATACAATACAGAAACCATTACTGAATTGCTATTGTTATGTTTCATAAATTTCTTTGTCATTTCTAAGGTTTTAAAACTATTTTTATTCTCTTTACAAAACTAAACAAAAAATTCCATCTAGATCCAGATATAATGGCTATCATAAATAAAATCAAATACATGTAATCACTTGGAGCTAAAATAAGTTAGTACTGCCACTATGCAAATACATACAATAGTTCTAAGAATACCCCAATACTACAAAATAGATACAGTGTAGGTCCAGCATACTCTAGAGATTATTTCATAACTATGCTTATTGCAGTGAATTCATGATTAACCAAGCCATATAAAGAGCCTTGGACTCATCAAATGATTAATGAGCAAATAAGATGTGGTATATGTACAGAGGAGTATTCCTGAAGCATAAATACAGGGAGAAATCATTTAATGGAGGTGGAGATTGTGGTGTGAAGCAAAACAAGTCAGAATCAGAATGACCGATGTAAATATCTTTTCTCAAACATGGAATCTAAATAAAATGTCATTAGTAAGAAAGGGAGCAGGGGAACTAGTGGGGGAGGGGAACTGATCACAGTATTCTATATTCATACACTCATTATTCAGCAAAATGCGTAAAATGATAAAAAATGAATCTTTGTCCACAGTGATGAATTGTGTAGTGGGATTAAAGCTGATATGTCAAGGAGATTATAGAGCTACAGGGGAAAGTGATCAACAATGCATAGTGTGCCTAGCTCCCAGGTTTTTACAGAGAGCAAATTGGTCAAGCAATGGCCATGACTCATCCACACCGCTTACACTAACAAAAGGTCTACAAACTAATGCACAGGGCTTCAGAGTAAATCCTGAGGGGATTTGACTCAACTTTTCAGATACAAAAATTACATTTTTAGTTAAATAGGTCTTGCTATTACTTGGTCTTAACCATCCAGCAGAAAAATATAACCATGAGGTATAAAAAGTAATGCCATACTAATATGCTGAGCTGTTAAAGGCTCAAGTCTCAACAACTTCTGACAATTGCCAGTTCTGTTGATAACCCACTACTATTATGGACTATTGGACTATATTGAGTTATTTTGCTGAATTAAACTTCCTATAATCTTTAAACTGGTCTCAAGTATGAAAAGGTCCTTTAAAGACTTCTCCAAATACAGCTTCTCTAACTGCAGTGGAACAGGTTTCCCTGAAAAAACAAAATTAAAAAAGGGGTATGTTGGGAGCCACAAAGCTAGGAGATCCATCAATACATGTAGGTGGGACTTGGCCCAGTGCCTAATGCAAGCAAGCTACCTCACTCCTGAGATGAACATCCTGTGTGGTTAAGGTTTGCTATCAGTTGCTAGGCGATCTAGTATCATGTGTTACTAACTTCACAAAAGTGAAGATAGGCACACTATGTATTGCTGATTACTTTCCCCTGTAGCTCTATAATCTCCTGGACATATCAGCTTTAATCCCACCACACAATTGATCACTGTGGACAAAGATTCATCATTTTTTATCATTTTATGCATTATGCTGAATAATGAGTGTATGAATATAGAATATAGAAGTAAATAAAGGACAGTTTTGTTGTAAAAAAGGGAGGAAGGAAAAAATATGTGGATACACAAAAGAGTTAGTATAGAGATACAGATACTTTCTCTTACTTCACTGAGAACAATAGTTTGTACTAATATTGTTTAGACAAGATATCAGGTCTGCGTCTTGTCCTCGGAATAACTACTATGAAGAAAACAATATGCAATGTATTAATTATTGTAAACATCCTACTAAACTGTTTTGAAACTGTTTCATTGCTATATTTTTCTCAGTAAAATGAATAAAAATTATCATAAAAATGAAGCTGATATGTTTCCTCTGATTCTTTTTTTTTTTTTCTTTTTGTAGTGGAACTGGGGATAGAACTCAGGCCCTTGCACTTGCCAGGCAAGCACTTATTCTACTGAGCTATCTCCCCAGGCCCTCCTCTGATTCTTAATTGAGTCTATACTCTTGTTTTACAATATTAAATTTTTAAAAAATTGTCAAAAAGATACATTGTGTAAGTTGATACATGTTATAATGTAATAATTCTGCTTACTGTGACAGATAAATTTTAATGAATAAACTTTAACCAAATAGGTTATTTGTTGCTCACCCATAGTCCAAAATGAGTGTTCATGAGTACTGATGTCTTTTTACTCTCAAGTGTCCTGCTTTGCACAATAAATTACAGAATCACCCATCATTAAGGGACCCAAACTCAGTCCCTCAAAACATAACTACCACATTCCCATTTATCTGCTACAAAACTTGCTGTGTAAGGTGGTTCTTAATGCACAGGCATGGAAGAATATGGTGGTTCAGGTCTGGAAGGTGTCCACTTCATTTCTAAATTTTTTAAAAAAATTTTTATTCATCTTTTGGTACAACATTTTGCTACATATTTTAGTCTCACAGTGATTCTTCTGTCTCAGCCTCCCCAACGCTTGTATTACATGCGTGTGCACCATGCATGGTTTTGAATGGCCAGGTCTGTGTGGGGCCAGCAAGGCATGTGGTACCTGGGATCGAACCCAGGACCTTGGGCTTGCCAGACAGGCAATTAGATTGCCGAGCTAACTCCCAGCTCACCCACATGATTTCTACTCACACCCATTTGTGACAACACTCACACACCATACCTAACCTTAAACGAGGCTGGACAGTGTTAGTGTTGACAAGTAGTCACCCACATCACATGGATGGAAAGGAAATGGACTTTGATAAATATCCAGTTTTTCTCTGTCCCAGTGCTCCATAGTACTTGCCCATTTATGAACTTCATCTGCCCTACCTTTTTTCTGCTTATAAAATAAATACATTGACATTGTAGAAGATATTACATAATGAAAAGCAATTTTGTTTTGGATTTTAGGGAAGGATCTACACAGTGCTCAGGGTCACACTACTAGATCAGTTTCATAGTGATCCACCTGTTTATAGCCTCCCAAGAGCTGGGATTGCAGACACACGCCACCACACCCAGTGTCAATTGCCACCTCAGTGCCCCCCTGGGGTGGGGGCAGCACGGCAGGCCCAAAGATTGAACCCCCAGTCCCTGCACCTGCGTGCAGGTACTTTAATCCACTCCTACACAATGAAACATTGAAACTGAGAAATAAATTTGTCTTTTTAGATGTTGCCCTTTCACACAAAATTACTGTCAAGTTGTGTATGTAGTTTTAAAGTGTTCATTTTCTACCTATCATGAGAGTACACAAACTTCTCCATCCTCCTATGTAGTCCTCTAAAACAACTTTTAGTGGCCTCAGAGAACAATTATATTATGAATGTGTCATCATCCGTATTTCTCTTTTGCCATTATTGAATATTTGGATGGTCTGAGCATTTTGGCAAGTAGGCCTCAAACTCATCCTCTTTATTCAGAACACAGCAAGGCCCCACCTGTGGTGCATATCATAGGAAGTTACTACTAATGTTGTAGAAAACTCCAAAGAAGCACCGAGAATATAGCAGGTAGTAGGAGCATGAGATGACCCAGCATTGTTCCTGGAAAACATATGAGTGGAGTAGAAGTAGGCATGGAAGAGAGCCCTTTTGTTTTAAGGGCTATCTGAGAACTCCATCAACAGAGGACTAGTCCCTCCCCTACATTCTGAGGTCAAGATCAGCCCCACACCCAGCACAAATCCACATGTGAACGTCGCTTGAATACATTTCTGAAATTTAGTTAGAATCTTCTATAGAACTGTGGACACCATGCAAATTTTACTGTTTTTCTATTTCTCTGTTTGCATGATTGATTTTACTGATTGCATGTTGGGTTTATTTTCACATCATTCGGCTTTGTCTTGTTTATCTTTTGTTTCTGTTTGTGGCTATTCTTATTTTATAGTCTTCTTTTTCTTTCATTTTCAACATTGAGATCTCTCTTTAGATTTCTTCTACTCATTCTCTTCCTCTCTTTCATTGAATATCTTGCATAGTTTAATTACACTTTCCTGTGAGTGAACATGCTCTTTTCTTTTCCTGGTTCACTTCAATAGTCCTTATCTTTCTCTTGTATTCTATCCCTCAGGTGTCCTACAATTTTTCAATACTTGGGTGATCATCCTTTATCTTCCAGCCTTGCTTCTCTTATATTTGATCACATTTATCTCTCTATCACACCTCTCCCTCCTTCAATCCTCCACAAACAATGGGGTAAAAAGCACTCTACTAAGTAGAAAATTATCGCATATAAATTCCTTCATGGAAGGGCTGGCAAGATAGCTCACTGAACACAGCAACTGCTTTGGCAAGCACAGGGACCAGGGTTTGATCCCTTGTCCTGCATGGCATGCCAGCCCCACCCATGGTCCATGCTGAGCTGTGACTGAGTCTGGGTGTGGTGGTGCAAGCCTATAATCCCATATACCTTTCATGGTATATGCTAAATTTTGATATGTAATTGTAAAATTTGCTTTTACAGTTAAAGTTATCAGGCTAGAGTTACTACATTTTGTCAACAGCATGGCTGTGCTAGAAACTATTGCTATTACTACCTGTACTTCTTTAGCAAATATATCATATCTGTTGTAATAAGGTTTTGTCTCCTATGTGACAGCACTTTAGCAGCAAGGGATCATAACCACACCGTGGTCCAGTATAAAATAATGGGCTCTGAATCAAAGAAATTATTATTCCTGAATTTTAGGATACTGGCCAGGTAGGTTCTTGGGTTGGGAAAAAAGACAAAGAACCACTTATTTGTAGAACACCTGAGGAACAGACATTTCCTAGGGAAGCCTCAATGTTAGGATAAAGCTGTGTACCATAAGAAATCTCCAAGTATCAACACAGAAATCAAAGTAGAAATAGAAAATAAAATGACAAGAAAAAGAAGCAACGAAAAATACAAAATGCCTACCCCACTAAGCAAAAGTCCAAACCACAATGAGAGGAAATTAAAAGCTAACCAGTGAAACTTTCTGAAGTAACAGCAACAGAAGCAAAACAACAAATGTAAGATGAAACTAGAGAAAGAATAATCTGTAATATGCAAGGGGAAGTGATGATCAAAATGAAGCACATTAAAGCAGAGAAATTCAAATTTAAAAGAAGAAATTCTGAAAAATGTTAGAAACAGAATGTCCAGTGTAGGAAAGAAATGGAACACATCTATTTCACAAATCTATTTGAACCTATAGATCTAAACAGAAATTCAGGGGAATAAAACTCTACTGAAAGTAAATGCAGTAGATTGAAGGAAGGTGAGGATAGAACATCTAGAAGACAAGATTTCAGCTAATGATCACAAAAAGAAAAATATCTTCAAATTACCAAGAGACCTTAAAAATCCAGAATAATAGCTAGAAGATGAAGCTAATAAAAATTTAAGATTGAATGGAGTAAGATACAGACACTGCAAAAGCCATAGAAACTCATTTCACAGAAATGATGGCAGGAAAATTCCCAAACACGGCTGAAGAATTTGAAAAAAGAAAAAACATATAGCCATGAAGCATAAACAACAATGACCATAGTAAATTTATGCCAAGGTATATGATAATCAAGATTCTAAAAATTCAGCACAGGAGCAAAATATGAAAAGTGGCTAGAGAAAAGAAACAAATCACTATAATGCAAAGCCCATCAGATTCAAAAGCAGTCTTCTCAACACAAACTCTAGAATCAAAGAGAGCTTGGAATGCGATATTTCAAGTCCTACAAGAAAACAACCTTCAACCAAGATTGATGTATCCTACAAAATTACATTTCAAAATAAATGGAATAGTAAGTTACTTCCATGACAAAGAACTGAAAAATTCCCCACAACAAAACTACCACTTCAGAATTCTCTAAAGAACATATTACAAAGAGAAAACAAAGACCACACGTACAAAGAGACCAATGGAGGGAAGCCATGAGGCAGGGCAGGCAATTAAACAGACAGGAAAGACAAGGAACTGGAAAGAGGAAAATAATATAAAAACGATAAGCTAATACAAGTCAGTTATAACCAAGAAAGTAAATAATCTCAACTCGTCAAACAGAGAAGAAACAGATTGGCTGAATGGTTCAAGAAGTAATATACAACATGTAGGAAACATGTTTAAGAGA
>NW_004524793.1:3892445-3896860 GCF_000260255.1 Octodon degus
TCTTAGTGGTTATTCATTCTACATGACGCACACATGATATCCTGTCCACATACACAACTAGGACAAATCTCTCATTCATTGAATTAAGAGAATGTACCTGTATGTCTATCCTAACCATTTTGAATATGCAGATACAAAATGGTCAGTCAGTTGTATCCCTTTTTTCTTTGTTTAGTTCTGTCAGAGAAGGGTATTCCATCATCATTTTAATATTGTAGATGCATGAATTCAGCAAAACATTCCACAATAGTCCAGTAGTCCATAATAGTATTGGGTTATCTGTAGGACTGGAAATGTGAGAAGTTGTTGACTTGAGCTTTTTACAGCTCAGCATATTAATATGGCTTTACTTGTTATAACTCGTTTTTATACTTTTCTGCTGGATGATTAAGATCAAGATAAAGCAACACCTATATAACAAGAAATGTGACTTTTGTGTCCGATAAGGTCAGTCAAGTTCCCTCAGGCTTTATCCTGCAACTCTGCAATGCACGTTGTAGATCCTTTGTCAGTGTCAGCCATGTGGATGAGTCACGGTCATTGCTTGACCAATTTGTTCTCTGTGAAACCTTGAGAGAATATTTTCTCTCCATGTGACTCTCTTTAGACACACTTTACATCATCAATCACATTCCTCTGTGGCATCATAATCTCCTTGATCAGAAAATTTGGGACATCACTGAGTTACATGATGTTACAGTATAGGTTCTCCTATATCCTGACTTTTCACTGACCTGAAAGGCTAGGGCCAAAACACTGGCTGTCCTTTCAGTCCTTCATTTTCCCTAATTTTTGGTCTGCAAACTTATGTTGTTAACCCTCCAGAAGAGAAGCTTATTATTACCCTACAACATATACAGTTGGGTTTAACCTCACTATCTGTCTGAATATCAAATATCTGAGGCACAAAATGGAACAGATATTTTCCATCAAGTATTAATATGTTAAACTTTAAATCTCTACAGAATATGAAGAAAAAATTTAAAAATAAAAAATATTTTAAAATATGAATAAACAATTACATCTTTTTATACAGAAAATTAAAAATTTAACCATATACAGCACTGTGTCTGACAGTCATATGACATTTTATTTTCATGTTTCTTTTTTACATTTATTGCACTTTAAAAAAAAACATTTACTTGAGAGACAGTATGGCAATAATTGATAAGCTATGGCAAGCAGTATGTTTTTAGAAGACCAGAATGACAGGCATTCCAAGCATCACCATACTATTAAACATTGCTATCTTCAGTGCAGTTGCTTAGTTCACAAGTATCAGCACATATACTTAGTCAGGGTGAGAATCCTACCAATTAACTGCTAGTTTCAGAAACCTGCTGAAGGTTCTCAGGATCATTATCTTACCCATTCTGTGTGTATAAATGTATGGCTTTGCCCTTATCAAGTTTCCTAGCTTTTCTCCTTTCCCTCTCTTCTTTCTCTAATCCTTAAGTTCTTGCTCTCCTTTTGATTGTGTTATACCTTTCTATTTGTATTTCTTCTTTTGAGTACTTATAATAGGGAGACTATGCAACATTTACACACATGAGTCTGGTTTATTTCACTTATGAGTATATCTTCAAGTGGCATCTACTTAAATATAAATGCTTCAAGTTTATCATTCTTTATAGCTGAGTAATACTCCATTGTATAAAAATACCACATCTTTTTCATCCACTCCTCAGATGACTGGCTTCTTGGTTATTTCCAAGATTTGAATGTCACAAACTGTGCTGCTATAAACATAGGTACACATATATTACTATGATATGACGTTTTCAGTTCCTCTGGGAAAATTCCCAGTAGAGGAATAGCTGGCTTGAATGGGATTCAAAGTCCTAGATTTTTAAGGTCTCCAAATTGATTTCCATAATGCTTTCAGCAATCTACCTTCCCACCAGCAGTGGAGAAAGGTTCCCTTCTCCCCAAAGCCTCTCCAATTTTTGTTGTTAGATGATTTTTTTATGACAGTCATTCTTTCTGGGGTGAGTTGGTATCTCAGTGTTATTTTAATTCGCATTTTGTGGATGGCTACTGATGTGGAGTATTTTTTCATATATTTATTTGCTTCTTTAAATTCTTTCTCTGAGAACTGTGTGTTCATCTCAAATGCCCATTTCTGGATTGGGTCTTTAAATTTTGAGGCTCTAGTATTGTTCAGTTATTTGTAAATTCTAGAAAGCAGACCTTTGTCTGAGTGCTTATTAGTCAAGATTATTTCAAAATTTGTGAATTGTCTTTTCACTTTATTGGTAATTTCTTTTAACGTGAAAAAACTTCTCAATAGGAGTAGGTCCCAGGTGTTAATTCTTTCAGGTATTACCCGCGTAATTTGATTTTTATTCATGAACTCTTTGCCTATGCCTATGTCATCAGGAGTTCATCCTACTTTCTCTTCCATGAAATTCAGTGTTTTTGTGTTAATGTTCAGTTCTTTAATCTATTTTGATTTTATCTTAGTGCATGGTGATAGACCACAGTCAAGTTTAATTTTTACATGTAGAGAGCCAGTTTTCCAGCATCATTTGTTAAAGAGGCTATCTTTCTTCAAGTAACCATGTTTGGCCCCTTTGTCAAAAATGAGGTGGTTGCATGTGGTTGTACAGGCTTCTGCATCTTCTAATCTATTCCATTGATCCTTAGGTCTATTTTGTTGCCAGTACCGTGCTGATTTTATCACAATAGCTTTGTAGTGTAATTTCAAGTCAGGAATTGTAATGCCTCCTGCCTTGTTTTTATTCCCCAGGGTAGCCTTTGCTATTCGAGGTCTTTTCTGGTTTGAAATAAATTTAGGAAGGATTTCTCTAGGTTTGGGAAGTATGTTGGATTTTGGAGAGTATGGGCATCTTCACAGTGTTGGTTCTTCCTATCCAGGAGCATGGAATATCTTTCCATTTTCTGAAATCCTCTACCATATCTTCTTTCAGAGTACTGAAATTTTCCTTGACAAGATCTTTGACTTCTTTAATTAGGTCAATTCCAAGGTATTTCATTTTCAGCAGATGCACCTATAATATTTAAATTTCAATGGAATACCCATCTCTGACAAAAATAAACAAAAAAGGGGATATAATTGAAGGATTATTTTGTATCTGTATATACAAAATAGGATAGATATACAGCTATTTTCTCCTAATTCAATGAGAAGAAAGATTTGTACTAATAATGTTTGAACAGGATATCATGCCTATATCTTGTATTATGAATAACCACTACGAAGACAATATACAATGCATTAATTATTGAAACTGTTCTATGAATCAGTTTTGAAACTTTCTCATTGTTGTTTCTCAATAAAATTAATAAAAAACTACACAAAACATAAAATTAAATGATACCCTTCTGAGCAATGAATATTGTCACAGAGGAAAGTAAACAGGAAAGTAAATGGTGTTTTCAGCTGATTAATAATACCAGTTCTGCAGACTAGAACTCATGGGAGACTCTGAGAGCAATTCTGTCAAGGAAATTTAGAGCAATGAATTCTTAAATCAGGACAACAGAATGAGCTCTAATAATCAGATTCTGAACATCAAATTTCTAGGAAAAAAAAGAAAACGTAAAACCCCAAGCTAGTGTAAGGGAGGAAATAATAAAGATAAGGACACAAATTAATTAAATGGAGACTAAGATAAAATGAATCAATGAATCAAAGAGATTGTTCCTTAAAGATTAAAGAAGATTGATTGACTCTAAGATAATCTCATTGAACAGAGTGAACAAAATTATCAAATTCAGCCAATTAGGAATGATGAGAGAGAAACAAGGATGGATCTTGCAGAAATACAAAAGATCAGCAACATTTACTTTGAGATTCTGTACTATTATAAGATGGAAAACAAAAGAAACAGATAACCTGACATTAGTTAATAAAATTGAAAATGTTACTACAAACTTACCAAAAGAGAAATTTCCACTTCATGAGAGATTCACTGTTGAATTATACAAAAATTTAAATATCTAATGTCACTAATACTGAAATTCCTTAAGGAAATTTAAAGGGAGACAATGCTGCCAAAATTGTTCCTGGAAGCTAGTATTCCTCTGTGTCCAAAATGAGAGAAGTACCCAACCAAAATAGAAGAGTACATGCCCTTTTCCCTAATGAACTTTGATGCAAAAATCTTTAAGACACTGACAATTAAAATGCAGCACAGTGACAAAAAGATTATATACTCAGACCAAATAGGATTCAACCCAGGAATGCAGGGACAGTTCATCATACACAAATCAGTAAATGTAATATACCATAACGACAAAACAAAAGAGAAAACTCACATGATCATCTCTAGAGATTCAGAAGGGGCTGGAGAGAAAGCTCAGTAGCTTAAGTGTGTGCCTGGCACTTAAGCACAATGTTGTCAGATATGAGTTCAGGTCAGGGGTATTACTCTGCAGCATAAGCACTTGTC
>NW_004524793.1:3898565-3903587 GCF_000260255.1 Octodon degus
GTTTGGATGGGATATCATATCTTGTGCTATAAATGACTACTACAAAGACAACAATATGCAATGTATTAATTGCTGTAAGTCTCTTACCAACTTGTTTTGAAACTGTCTCATTGCATTTTTTCTCAATAAAATTAATAAAAAAACAATAAAGTCCACAGTAAGAATAAAAAAGGACTTATATCTAGAAAATATAAAGAACAGAAATAAATCAAGACCCCAAAATGCAAAGACCCAAATCAAAAATTTTCATATATGATGAATATAAACTTCTCATGTATAGAAATACACATGACAATTTAATATATGATAAAATGTCCAACATCATTTTGCACTTGAGCGATGCCAGTTCAATCAACCGTGAGATTTTGTTTCACCCCAGAGAAAATGGCTATCATCAAAAAATCAACCAATATCCAATGCTTGCAGGGCTGTGCAGAAAAAGAATTATTCTCTCCTGGTGGTGACTGGCTGTAGTATAAGCTGTTGCAACTATTGTGGAAGCCATTCTGGAGATTCATTAAATAAATAAACAAATGAATAAATTAATTAATTTAGAGGTCCCATTCTACACAGATATATGAATATTTAATTCTTTGTATTTTTCTAGAAGAATTAAAAACATCCAACAGATACTGAGAAAGGGATATAAAGTGTTCAAAGTGAAGGAACAACTGAGATGTGGGAAAGGAAAAAAGAAAGAAGGGAGGGGAGAAGAAATATATCTTGAATAATTGCACTGTTGATTTCTGCTGGCCCATGGAAAAGGGCAGTTAATGCTGAAACTTTATTTTCTTCTCCTTTTTAATTTGTTTATCTTCTGCACCCACAATTTTGCATAGTTACCTCGTAATTTGAACATCAAATTTGACAAAAATAATATGCAATGTAACAATCATTGTTGAATTTCTATCATTTTGTCTAGTGAAATTCTATATTGTTTCTAATGCTATTTTTTACTATGTTTTGAATTATCTTTAAAAATGAAATTTTCAAAGTATATAAAAGAGATATATGTGCACGTATGTTTAGAGCAGCACAATTTGTAATAAGTAAATCTTTTTTTTTAAAGTAGAATATATTTTCTTGGGGAAAGAAAGCCTCTGTCTGAGAAAGGGAAATAAGGGGATCCAAGTCAGTTGCCAAGGAACCTTCCTTTTCTAGGGATTTTTATAGAGTAAAACCTTGAGGTGAGGCTGGTCTGAGGTGGGAAACATGGGAACTACTAAGATGGACATGAGGAGGACACAACAATGATCAATCAATAAAATTGTAAGCATAATTGCTCAGGTAAAATTGATACAATCAGGATTAAATGGGGAAGCAAGTCACATAGCAAGCAGACATGAATAGCAAACAGGGGTTCTTCATGTAGAAGGTTGGGTAAGTGACTGGAATTTTTTTTTTATTAATCTGTTTCAAACTTTATTCCTAGGCTTCTCCATCTTAATTGGTTGCAAAGAATGAGTTTTATGTAAGCAAAAACTGAAAAGAGCTGCAGTGTCCAAGGGGACTAAAAAAACCTTAGAGATCTAGATTTTATCAGATTCAGAAACAAAAACAATTTTAAAAAGCTATCATAATATAAAATAGCAGCTCCCAGTAATTTCTTCCAAGTTTGATCTTTTTCAGAAGCTGACTTAGTTCAGTTTGTCTCATTATTAGGAGCCTCATCAAAATTCTCCACAAGATCTGGAACCTTGTCATCATCCTCTTCTCCAGTAGCAAGCAGAGCTATTCCATCCACAGATTGCTTGGGCAGAGCTTCAGTCAGTCTCCTTAAACTAGTCAGATTGTCTGCACCAAGCTAGATCAAGATGCTAGATAGCGTTTCTCTTAGTTGTTTCATCTCAGCATGGTCTGTATTGGTGAAAGTTTTTGCTGCCAGAGATGCCTGAACTTTTGAGTTGTTGAAGTTTATAACTGTTCCCTGGTTTACAAATATATTCACCTCTTCAATACAAGGGATATTGTTTACTCCTAACTTTTTTAATGAAGTTTGAAGTTTTTCATCATCTGCTGTGGCTGTTCAATGAACCACCTTCTTCTTTCTGCAAGCAGTTCCTTTCCCACAAATGACCACTTGTGCCTGCAGTTCAGTGAGATTTTCCTGGTTCATGATAGTTTCTTTCATCTTGTCAGAGGGAATATGGGCAACATGAGGGAGTAGGGCTGGCGCTCAGGGAGTCAACAGTAGACTAGCTGAAATTAGGCACACATAAGCAGGGACCCAAGATGGCTGCTAGAGGACTGACTAGATTTTTTTTTTTTTCTTTCAGAACTGAGGATTGAACTCAAGCCCTTGTGCTTGCCAGGGAAGTGCTTATTCCATTGAGCCATCTCCCTAACCCTAATGACTGGAGTTTTGAAGGTAATTGATACCTATTTAGAATATCAATCCCTGATATCTATCCCTAGGGAGGTATGTGGCTGCTTTCATTTAATATTTTG
The DNA here is from genome assembly GCF_000260255.1 of Octodon degus. Taxonomy (NCBI): domain Eukaryota; kingdom Metazoa; phylum Chordata; class Mammalia; order Rodentia; family Octodontidae; genus Octodon; species Octodon degus. The sequence continues at coordinate 3,901,014 of NW_004524793.1, forward strand.
CCTTGAGGCCAATCCCACAGTGGAGATGCCTTCCTCTCCCATTCTTGCAAAGTATCTTGCCTTCCACGTTGAGTTCTTTGAGGGTCTAGCCCTGGCTGACTTTCTATAAAATTTCTACTTAGCTCAGCTGCCTAAAACATTTCCCCTTCTGAAGAAGTAATCCAAGCTGCCATAAAGGAATAATGGGTGAGAACCTCTTTGGCTTCTTCCAGACAAAAGGAGTCATAGTTGTTGAGCAGCAGTTAGAGACACTTTCCAGCGTTTCTATCTAAAGGTCCTCCATAGGCAGCAGGCATGTTTATTTTTCAAAGGCATATATCTTTGAGTCTATAGGAGACAAAGCCAAAGAAACAGTTATTCATACAGGGGCTAAATAACAACACCAAGAGGATAATTATGAATGTAGTCAACAAAGATTTGAAACAAGAAGAGACAGGAATGAATTTTATACGGAGCATATGGATAAGGACTAGGGGAATTTTAAGTCTGACATACTATTGATTTCTTATTTAATAATTTGAACAGCTATTGAAACATTAGCAGAAGGATGAGGAATGCACACACAGCATTTAGTTTTCACAGTTTCCAAAGTCTCCACCTGTGCTGCTGTTGTATGTCTAATGCCATCTGATTTTGGAGGATTGCCTGTTTTATTAATTTTACTTTTTAAATTAGGAGACAGAGACTAGATGCAGTAACACTTAAGACCCAGAGAGTACAGTCAGTTAAGACCCTCATATGTGTCATATAACCTTTTCTCTATTACAATATTTAGAGAGGATAAAATCTCTCCAGGATAAGAATAGGGGGCTCTTAGGCATAACTGAAAGGAATGGGTGAATAGAAAGTTATCCCAGTAACATCTTAAGCAACGTATTTTTTGTCATTCTTTTTTTTTTCTTTCTCTGAATGCCTTCAGGGCAGGTTTGGCTGGATGGAGTGTTGTGGGGATTGAACTACAGCAACCTGAGGCTGACAGCTTTGTGGAAGCAGCCACTTACAGGACTGAGATAGGGCCAGGCTCTGCAAGGTATTTTTTGAATGCCTGTTTTTATTGAAGTACCATGCCAGGAGAGAAGGTCAGGGTTGGAGGAGTACAAACATAGCTGAGCTAATGTCCCTGAATTGGTTGGGTTTTTTCCTCTAGTCATTTATGTTGCTTGTTTTCAGTCTTCTTTGTTTTTACTATTTTTTTTGGGGGGGGTTGATCTGTTTTTTAGGGGAATATTTTTTTTTTCTATTTTAGGGAAGGGCCTACAGGGTGTCCAGGGTTTCACTACTAGATCAGAATAGTGATCTGCCTGTTTACAGTCTCCTTAGAGCTGGGATTACAGGGCACACCACTACTCCCAGTCTCAATTGTCTTCTCAGTAGGCCCCGTGGCCATGGCCCACACTACAGGCCCACTCAAACCCCCTGCCCCTACAGGCACTTTAATCTGCTAAGCTATTTGGCCAGTCCTTTTTTTTTTTTTTTTTTGTGCTGAGGACCAAACCCAGGACTTCCAGTTTGCAAAGCAAGCATTCTACCCCTGAACCAAATCTCCAGTGCCTTTCCTCTAGTCATGATCACTCAGACCTCCACCATGGATTTAACAGGTAGACATGACAGTCAAGAAAGAGGAAAGAGGCAGCCTTGCGGCCCTTCAGTATTAGTGGACCACCTGGGAGGCTGAGCCTGATCTCTGTGGCCTCTGCCTCAGAGGACAATCTTGCTTCTATTTGCTGCCTTGATGGCCAGGGCACAGCTTGGGGCTTCTTAAGGCAGACCCTCCTAAGTGGGGCTTTTGAAAGTAGTAGAAGATGAACCTAGTTGTAGAGCTCTTCTCACAACCCAGAGAATCAGACGTAGGCTCTGTTTGTTTTGAGGACCAATAGATGCAGACATTTTTTTTGCTTTATTTTCTTTCCCTGGTTTTGTCCTAGTACTGATGTTGGAATACTAAGAAATGGTTTTTTACTAAAGTATCAAGTGAGCTATCTGGAGCAAAAGCTATCATTTGTAGATCCTTTCTAATATAGGGAGCTGAATAAGTAATGGAGATTTAAGTAAGACTAATCTGTCCCTCTTTTGAATTAAGACCTAGGGATGTGTGCTTTACCAGTCTCCTATTAAACACTTTTAAGAAAGCAGGCTATCCTGATACATAGCTAGAAATTTAAAATAGCTAGAAGCCTTGATTTTAGTTCTGAGACTTTCAAGAATATGCACTTGAAAATCTTTCCTCCTGCTCCAATCTCCTTTCTTAGGTTAGCAGGGGTCTTGGGTATGGACTGCTTGGATTCTAGTGGCAACTGGTTGTTTCCCTGGCTGTATATCTTCTAGTTGCTTAAAATGAACAACATGAAATTATCCCAAAATATAATAGCAGCTTGTAATGCTGTTTGTCTGTCACTAGAGGTCAATGTTTACTTTAACATTGACATTGCATTCTTCCAGTGTAGTTTATTTTTTTATTTTATTTTTGTTCATTTTAATTAGAAAAAAGATAAAATGGTAATGAAATAGTTTCAGGACATGTTAGTAGGACAGTTATAATAATTGATACATTGCATATTATCTTCATAGTATTCA
>NW_004524793.1:3903722-3913476 GCF_000260255.1 Octodon degus
CTATACCGATATCTGTGAACTAAGAAACTACATTGCAGATAAAAATCCTGCCATTTTCATCTTCTAAATGTGTACTGCTTCTAACATCATATCAGTTATTGCTATACTCTCTTTAACGTAAATATATGTTAAAAAGATAATAACAGTGTAGTTTATCGGTCTGAGGAAGTCCTCTAAATAATGCAATAATCAGGGTCATTTGAAAAATTTCCAAGATATAATTTTATCTGTTCTAGCCCACTGAGAGAAAATGACATGTGAACTCTGAAGGTTTTAAATTGTCCAATTACTTTTACTAAAGGATACTGTCCTTGAGGAGCTTGCATAAACTCAGCTAAGAATGGGAATAGCCCTGTAGATGACTGGATTGCAGGTGACCTAGAAGCTTCATACTCTAGACTAGGAGGGCAAGTAGGGGAACATTTACATTTAGTAAGTGAGGCTGTAATAAAGGTTGTCTTGTCCTCAGGCTTCAAACTTTGGAGCAGACTCAGGCTCAGGGATTGTGAGTGCCTTAGGAGACTGAGGTATCTAGTTATCCTGAGGATCATATCTACATAGAGGAATAAATTAGGACTATTTCTTAATGCAAAAAAAATGAGTCTGAGGAATTTCTGACCATTTTTTGTTTTAAAACATGTCTTTCTGGATGTAAAATAATGTCATAATTGATAATTCCCTCTGCATTCCATTTTTCTGTTCAGAGTAGGTAGTCTTTCCACATGTACAGCTCTTTTTAAAGATGTGTCAAATATTTTCCAATGCTTAAGGATGCACTCTAGTGGGGTAAGAGACCTAGACTGTAAATAAATCTAAAAAGAGATAGTTTGGGTATCCCCTCCATATTTTTAATTGGTCTTTATATCTTCCAGATGTCCCTTGAAGAATCTGCTCTAGAGCAAGTGGACGCCATCACTAGACAGACGAGAAGACAAAATCTGAACAGCTTTTCCCACCCTCAGCCTGGCATGTGATTTTATCTTATCAGAAAGCTCGTGAACTGCACAATTATACTTAGTGGACACTTGAAAGCATAAGTTACAATTGGTTCAGTGACAGGAAAATCTATAGAAGGAAGCATAACTTTGTAATAAACTATTGCATATATAAAAGGTAAGTTGAAAGTAGAGCACCTCTCTGGCTCTGCTCTGAAGGAGATCACCTCTGGAAATAGACAAAAGAGACCATTTACCTGACCAATTCCTCCTGGGGCCCTAGGGAAAAGAAATCTTGAGGACTTTTGTGTCATTCCTCTAATGATCAAGAAAACCCTTCTCAGATGCAAGACAATGCTAAGTTTTATTTATATCTTTGAATCTCGCTGATTTAAGTTCTATTTATAATTTAGCAAGCACATTTTATGTGTTGGTAGAAGCACATCAGTTAAGGCTGACTAAAATCTTTTTACTCTTCATTTCCATGTGTATGGCAAAAGTGTAAATCATTCTCCTGATAGCATCTGTGAAATGTAACTTGTTGCAAGCTACCGCAGCCTAATTTGTGAAGGTGTGCAGGGTATTTAGGTGGTTCCACTGAAAAGCTTAGGGAGAATTCCTAGTTTACTAGCAAAGAGAGATAAGTACAATAGATAAGTGGAGAGTTTTCAGTGCTCAGGAACCAGTTTCCACCCAGGAACATTTGAATATCTACCAGAGAGTAGCCCTGGCCATGACCCCTCCATTGCTGTTTCTCTTTATCCACACAACCAGAGTCAGTCTCCAGAAAGAAACCCAGTTGTCTCTCTGGTCAACATTCCATCAAACATGGCTTCAGTGGGAATTCACTAAAGAAATGCAGGGAAGACTGCCCTCTACTTCAAAGACTGTCAGCTTCTCTGAGAGTATTTTCCTGGCTGTCAGAGTAACCACTTTATCAGAGTTCTATAAGGGGTGCCAGGGAAATAGCTCAGTAGATTATGCTTGCTTGGCAAGTGCAAGGTCCTGAGTTCAATCCCTGGTACCACAAAAATTAACTAACTAACTAACTAACTAACTAACTAACTAAATAAATAAATAAATAAAATAAATTCTATAAGGGATTGGGAAAAACCTCAACAAGATTACCTAGTACTTTATAAGTTTGCAAGGGTTGTGAAGTCCACAACTTATTATCCAAATATTTTTATTATACACCTAAATGATAACCAGACCTAGGAAAAGAGAAATGTTTGTAGATCCTTCCTTAGACTAAATGTGTTTTTATCCCATAAGTGTGCCGTTTTTGGAGATAGCTTCTTCCAGTATCAACCAGAAGCTGATTCTCTCCACTATAACTTAGGGTTAGCCTCCCAAGGAAGACTTTCCCAAAACACTAAGATGGGACATGGCTTTTGTGTACATCTCCTAGATGGGGAGAGTTGTGTTGTCTCACTTAACCCAAGAATAAGATATATGCTCTTCCTCTAAAATTAATTTCCTATCTTCAGCATTAAGAAGTGCTCAGTTCTATGGGCTTCATTTAGTTGGAACAGTCTACAAGTTTTTTTTTCTTCTAATTTTATATGCCTCTAAAAAGGAAGACAGAAAGTGGTTGGAAAAGGTAAGGAGTAAGGGCAGAGAAAGGACACTGAAGCAGAACAGGCTTGACATTTCCACTAGAGTGTAGCAGAGGATTACAGATAGTGTGTCCCAGTGAAACCTGTTCCTCCAGCCCCATGAAGGCATGGTGATTGATACATTGTGTCCACTTGAGAAGTTGGAAGATTGGGTGGATAGGCTCAGAGACTGGTACCTCAGAGGGTGGAGGCCCCTCCCTAGGGCGTGGATGACCCACCCTAGAGTGACTCAGCACAAAAACTATACAAATGGGACTTAATGAAGGATTCTGCACATCACTTCCTCAGTGAACCTCAGTTCCTCATGAAGGAAGGAAGGGCACTACTTCCTTGGAGTAGCTCTGGTCTTCGCTGTCAGCATGAAAGGAAGAGAGGCTTGCTAGACACTGCAGCCACTGCTTCACCATTTGCTTTGCCTTGGCTGTTTTCTACTGCCATGAACTTCTGCCCTTTGCCATGTGTGACTCTGCTTTGGAGCCAGCTGTGTATGGACTGAAACCTCCATTAACTGTGAGCTAAATAAATCTTCCTTAATTTTGGGTGTCGGGTATTTTGCCCAGCATAAGAGAAAAGTAACTGAGAGAGATGCTGACATAAAGTCATTTTTTAATGATGGATGGAGTCTCTTTTTTATTATATAGGCATGTATGTTTTCTAATTCTCAGCTAGATTTTAAAACTCATGGGCTGGCCAGAAAGCTTACCGGAATAGAATGCTTGCCTAGGCAGAGTGCAGTGACCAGGGTTTGATTACCCATGTGATGTGCTTTCCCCACCATTGGGGCACGCTGAGCCAGCAACTGAGACTGGGCATGGTGGTGCGCACCTGGACGCCCAGTGCTTGGGACCCTGAAAAAAGGAGAATCGATATCAGTCTTATTTATGTAGTGACACCCTGTAGACCCTGCAGACCCTGTCCTAGATACATTAAAAAAAACCCTCATTTTACATAACTTTTTATTAAAGTCCACTAGAGGATGCTATAATGTTATTGTCCTTTGCAGTTTTGTCTAAAGTTAAGCAAGGGATACCCGTAAAATTAGCAACCAGTTCAAATACAACAAACACAAGAACAAAATAGTTATAAAATATCCCATTAAAGCAACCAAGATGCCCATCAGCTGATGAATGGATGAAAAAGAAGTGGTACTTTTATACAATGAAGTGCTATTCAGCTATAAAGAATGATAAACTCAAAGTCTTTATATATAAGTGGATGCCACTTGAAGATATACTCATTAGTGAAATAAACCAGACCCACATGTGTAAATATCGTATAGTCTCCCTAGTATAAGAACTCAAAGGAAGAAATAAAAATACATAATACAATTAAGAGGAAAGTGAGAACCTGAGGATTAGACAATGAAGAGAGGGCAAGGAGAAAAGCTGGGAAAATGACAAGGACAAAGCCACCTATTTATATGCACAAGATAGGTAAGGCAATGGTCCTGAGAATCTTCAGCATGTTTCTGAAACTAGCAGTTAATTGGTAGGATTCTCACCCTAACTAACTATATATGCTGATACCTGTGAACTAAGCAACTTCACAGAAGAAAGCAAAGTATAATGGTAGGGTCATGCTTGGAATGCCTGTCATGGTCTTCTAAATACATACTACTTGTCATGACACACCAATTACTGCCATACTGTCTCTCAAATAAATGTTTGTTTAAAAAAAGTGTAATAAATGAAAACAAGAGATAAAAAAAAGTCACAGAACTGTTCTGCTACAAGGCTATTTATGGTTAGATGTCTAAATTTTTGTGTAAAAATATGTAAATACTTGTTCTTACTTTTTAATTTTTTATCTTTTTAATTTTTTTCTTCATATTTTAGAAGAACTCAAAGTTTAACATATCAATATTTGATGGAAAATACCTGTTCCATATTATGTCTAAGATGCTTGATACCAAGACAGAGAGTGAGGTTAAGCTCCACTACCTATGTTGTAGGTTAATAATAATAAGACTCTCTTCTGGAGGGTTAACAACCTAAGTTTGCAAACCAAAAATTAGAGAAAATGAAGGGCTGCAAGACAGCCAACATTTTGGCCCTAGCCTTTCAAGGTCAGTGAAGACTCAGGATATAGGAGAACCTGTACTATAACATACTATAACTCAGGTGTGTCCCACATTTTCTGATCAAGGAGATTATGGGGCCACAGAGGAATGTGATCAATGATGTAGACTGTGCCTAAGGAGAGTCACATGGAGAGGAAACATTCTCTCAGGCTTTCACAAAAAGCAAATTGATCAAGCAATGTCCGTGAGTCATCCACATGGCTGACACTGACAAGGGATCTACAGACTGCAGTACAGGCTTTCAGGATAAACCTGAGAGGATTTGACTGACCTTATCTGATACAAAAGCTAAATTTCTTGTTATATAGGTCTTGCTTTATCTTGGTCTTAACCATTCAGCAGAAAAGTATAAAATCAAGGGATAAAAAGTGAAGCCTTATTAATATGCTGGACGGTAAAAGGCTCAAGTCAACAACTTCGGGCATTGCCAGTCTTATGGAAAACCCACTAGTATTATGGACTACTCGACTATATTGGGATATTCTGCTGAATTCATGCACCTACATTATTTAAATGACAATGGAATGCCCTTCTCTGACAAAACTAACCAAAAAAGGAGGATACAAATGAGTGACCATTTTGTATCTGTACATTCAAAATAGTTAGGATAGATATACAGCTCCATTCTCCTAATTCAATGAATAGAGAGGTTTGTTCTAATAGTGTTTGAGACAGATATCATGTCTGCATCTTGTACAGTGAATAACCACTAAGACAACAATATGCAATGCATTAATTATTTAAAATGTGCTAGCAATTGGTTGTGAAATTGTCTCATTGCTATTTGTTTCTCCATAAAGTTATTTACAAAACAGAAATGTCATAACCTTATAACATTCCTATGTTTTAAATTTATCACATTTTCACAGAACTATATGAGATAAAGTTTAAAAATTATAAACTTAGCAAATACATATCAAAATATGAAGAATGAAGTTTGCTACCTAAATAAGTCCTAAACCAGAGTCTATGAACAATAACAAACACTTATCTTCATCAAATGATATTAGTGGATGCCCTCTATATGATATGGGGAATTGTAAGTCCTAACCTGAAAAATGTGGGATGAGTTCATGTTTCTAAAACTTCAGAATGAATTTTAGGAATAACAGTGGTTAAGAGCATATATTTTATTGCTGAAAAGGAAACTTCCATTTGAGAAAGGGAAAGAAAAGGACCTGAGTGTGTTGCACTATATCTTTTTTTTCATGGATAAAAAGATAAAATGAAATTTGTTAACACAATATATAATGATAGTAGTTATGTATTACAGATTGTTATATTTAAAGTAGTTTCTCAGGGTATAAGATATGGGCATAAAAATTACTCCAATCCATATTAGCATGAACCTTCCACTTTAAGGATACAAGAGACATTAATAGGACAAATGACTTGGTTTTTTTTCTCTTTTTCTTACTGACCTGTACTCTCTTACCCATACTTGTTCCACTTATGTTTTAAACAATTTCTTTCCATTTCCAATGTGTATGATTCATTTATATCTTCTCTACTATTAAAATTTCACACAATAGGAAAAAATATGTTTACACATATGAGTCTAGTTTATTTCACTTGTAAGTATGGTCTGATTTTCTTTCCCTATGAAAGCCTTCAGTTTATTTTGCTTTATAGCTAAGTAATACTGCATTGCATAAAAATGCCACACCCTTTTAATCTATTTCTGCTGATGGGCATTTGATTTCTTTCCAATATTTAGCTATTAAAAATTATGCCACTATACATATGGGCAGAAATATATCGCTGTGCTATTGCTTTTCTGTATCAGTGAGTTTACTAGAGGAACAGATATAACACAAGACATACAAATGTATAAGAAATTATAAGATTGGCTTACAATGTTTAGCCACTGAGTCAGATAAGGAAGCATGAAGAGGCATCTGCACAATGGAGACTGAAAGATCCAGTATAAGGTCTGGAGCTCACTGAGGTGTTCTGTGTCAGGCAGCCAATGGGTCTGCGGAGGAAGGCTGATGTGTCTACACCAGAAGGCTGCAGGATCAAAGGCAGAGGTCAAAGAGTCTGCACTAAAAGCCAAGAGACAATTTCCAATCTGATTGCAAAGATTAGAGATCCTCAGAGGAAGAAAACATCCCATCTTTTAAAAATTCCCTTTTATATCCTTTAAGTGAAGAGTCACTCTAGGTTCGAGTTCGACCTCCACACCCTAGGGTGTGGAACTGCTGAGCCAATTTAGTTGAACTTTTTACTTTGCAAGTTGACACAATTGATCAACTGCTACAGATGCCCAGAAAGGCAATAACTGGGTTGAATGGGTCCTCTAATCCTAGGATTTTTGAGGGATCTCCACACAGATTTCCACAGTGATTGCACTAGTCTATACACTCTGGGTAACAGTGGAGAAGGGTTCTTTTTTTTCCCCACACCCCCTCCAGCATTTGTTATTGGTTGATTTTTTTTTATAGTAGTCATTCTTCCTGGGTTAACATATAATATCAATGTTGTTTTAAACAGTATTTCTTGAATGACAATGGTGGTAAACATTGAGTCATGCATTTATTTTCAATTTTTATTTCATTTAAGTGTGTTCATCTCAGATGCCATTGTTTGATGGTTCTATGAATTTGGGGACCTGATTTCTTTGAATTCTTTATATATTCTAGATAAAAGTCCTATGTGTGAGGGACAAGGGATAATTTTTTTTTTTTTTACTTTTACTCTGTTGGTGATATCTTTTGCTGTGTAAGAGCTTTTTAATAATATGAGATCCCAGTTGTTGATTCTTTGAATTATTTTTCATGTAGCCTGGGTTTTCTTCATGAACTCTCACCTACACCTATGTCTTCCAGGTTTCTAACTACATTCTCTTCCTGTAGATTTAGTGTTTCATTTTAATATTTAGATCTTTGACCTATTTTCACTTCAGTTTAGTTCATGGTGGTAGAGATAGACCTATTTTCAGTCCTTAGCATATAGAAAGTCAGTTTATGCAGCATCATTTTTAAAGAGGCCTCTTTGAAAAAATAATATAGCTGAGTGTTTGTAGTTGCACTTGTGTCTTTTAATCTGTTCCACTGGTCCCTTGGTCTACTTTATTGTCATTAACATCATTAATGTGCTGATTTCACCACAGTAGCTTTGAAGTATACTTTCAAATCAATGGTTATGATGTCATGTGCTTTGCCTTTGCTGCCCAGAATTGCATTTTTCCAGTCTAAGTCTCAATAGTTAAATCCTGGGAACAAGCCAAATGCTCATCAAATTGGGAATAGGTTAAAAAAAAATATATCATTTTTATACAATGGACTCAGCCATACAGAAAAATGAACTTGAATCTTTTGTAGGTAAATATTTGCAACTTGAGACCTTATTCCTATGTGAAATAATTCAGACCCATATATGCAAACATGTATCCTTTCACTAGTCTGAGAAAATAGACAAGTAAATGAGATGCAAAATGTACAATACATATTGTGATTAGAATGAAACTCATCAAAACAGAAGAGAAACTCTGATGAGGAAAGTGGAAAGGAAGAAAAAAATATATATTAATATGTGATTGAGATTGTTATATAGCCAATTTCTCTTAGTTCATTGAAAAGAAGGATTTCTGCTAATATTTCAAACGTATTTCATGCCTATAACATATGTTGTGACTACTCTCACTATGGTGAATATAATAATATATGACAAATTAATTATTGGTACTTTACTATTCTGTCTTGAAGCTATGTTTTAATGCTATATGATTTCTCCTTGCTATAAAAAGAATTAAAAACAGAATTTCCATATAATCCAGGTATAACATTCCTTGGCATATATCCACAGGACTAAAATTAGAATACTCCAGAGATCCCCAAACACCTATGCTTATTACAAAATGAATCAAAATAGCCAAGGTACAGAAAATTGGCCAGAAGTGTAGCTCAGTGGTAGAATACTTGCCTTGCATATGAAAGGCCTTGGCTTCAATCTCCAGCACACAAACAGCAAGTTAGTAAACCGCCCGGATGCCAATCATCCATTGACTATATTAATAAATTATTGTGTATATGTACAATAGAATATCATTTAGCCAAAAAAGGATGAAATCATATTATCTTCAAAAAAATGGATGGAGATTCAGATTATCACTTTAAGTGAAAATTAGACCAGTTTTCATATTTTATGCATTTTCTAATGTGTGGAATCTAAAACATGACATGAAAGTGGAAGGGAGACAGTTATTTCATCACAAAAAGAAACAAAAGAGCAGATTGTACTGAAAGAAATATGGCAGGATGAAAAAGAAGCTATTAGTTCTGTCATTAAGACAGTATGAGGTGGCTATTAATTTATTGAGGTAGCAGTGTGCTCAGTATACTGAATTATGCAAAATATCAGGTTACCAAATACTTTATGTGGCCATTGTCAATCTTTTTATTTTCAAAAATGCATTAATGTATACAGATTTTAAATTTTTGAGAATGGTATTCACTAACTGTTTTAATATCTGATAATAAGATGAGCTGCTGAGCACATTTTTCTTATGTTTAAATGTAGTTTTGACTTGTGTTATTAAATACTTCTAAGCAAATGAAATTTAAAATCAGTGTGTATGATGTTATTGATATATCACTTATCTTATTTGTAGTAATCATTCACAGTGTAGAGCTCTATTAAAATCTAATGCTGTGCAACATAAATATATATCATATATGTATATATTCAATTATAATTATAATACCTTCCTGAAGAATTAAACTGATAACAGATGGAATTACTATACATGTCCTTCAAAATATTATTTTCTTAAAATAAGTATTTTCTATTATTTGCTCACATATAGTATTTCTTTTGATTTGTATATAGTTCTATTTTCCTTCTGCTATTTACTTTTTAAATGCATTACACACAGTATGTGTTTATGTTTTTCTTTTAACCCTATTTTAATTTTCTTAGACATTTTACTGGGGCATATAGAATACCAATTTTTAATACAGTTAGTGACATAATTATTTAAGTTTATTCTTACTTTGTGATATGCAGTTATCCCTAATGTTCTATGTAGCTTGACTAGTTTGTTTGTTTTGAAAAGTATTTCTAGGCTTATTTCAAAGTGTTCAACTTTTTATTTATTTATTTATTTATTTATTTTTTAT